>NW_027668966.1:200000-727500 GCF_964194185.1 Rhinolophus hipposideros | reverse complement strand
GACTAGAAGGAGCCATGTGCGTTGGTCTAGGGCCCGAGCTAGGGCTAGTGAGAGCGGTAGGCATAGCGCTGGGGTAGGCATAGGGCAAGGGGTGGGTGTCGAGGTAAACCTCGGAGTAGGCCTAGGGCCAGGAGTGGGAGCTGTGGCTAGTGGTAGGGTTGGGGGTGGGCCTATGGTTAGGGGGAGCTGTAGGGCCAGGAGTAGTGGTAGGACCAGAGGTAGTGCTAGGCGTAGGCCTAGGGCGAGGGGTAGTGCTCGGGGTAGGGTTAGTTGAAGGGCTAGTGTTTGGCAGAGGCCCACGGGCAGTGTTAGGGTTAGGGCTCATGTTAAGCCTAGGACTAGTGGTAGTGGTAGGGGTTGGCCGAGGACTAGGGGTAGGTGTCACGAAATGGCTCCGGGTAGTCCTAGGACTCCGAACGGATGTAGGGCTGGATTAGAGTGTGGCTAATGGTGGGTCCAGGGGGATTTCGTACGACACGGGTTAGTGCTCTGGCTATCGGTAAGACAAGGTGTATCGGTTGGCGAAGGGCAAGTGCTAGGCTCGGACTAGAGTGAGCACTGGGCGTTGGTCTAGGGCCCGAGGTAGGGCTAGTGGGAGCGGTAGGGGTAGCGCTGGGGTAGGCAAAGGGCAAGGGGTGGATGTCGGGGTAAACCTCGGAGTAGGCCTAAAACCAGGAGTGGGAGCTGTGGCTAGGGGTAGGGATGGGGGTGGGCCTATGGGTAGGGGGAGCTGTAGGGACAGGGGTAGGGGTGGACCAGAGGTAGTGCTAGGCGTAGGCCTAGGGCGAGGGGTAGTGATCGGGGTAACCTGACCCTAACCCTATTACTAACCCTAACCCAAACCCTAACCCTAAAACCAACCCTAACCCTAACCCTAATGCTAACCCTAACCCTATACCTAACACCAACCCTAAACCTAACCCTAACCCTAACCCTAACACCAACCCTAAGCCTAACCCTAACCCTATCCATAACCCTATACCTAACACCAACCCTAACCCTAACCCTAACCCTAACCCTAACACCAACCCTAACCCTAAACCTAACCCTATCCATAACCCTATACCTAACACCAACCCTAACCCTAACCCTAACCCTAACCCTAACACCAACCCTAACCCTAACCCTAACCCTAACCCTAACACCAACCCTAACCCTAACACTAACCCTATCCATAACCCTATACCTAACACCAACCCTAACCCTAACCCTAACCCTAACCCTATCACCAACCCTAACCCTAACCCTAACCCTATACCTAACACCAACCCAAACCCTAACCCTAACCCTAACCCTAACACCAACCCTAACCCTAACCCTAACCCTAACCGTAACCCTATACCTAACACCAACCCTAACCCTAATCCTAAACCCTAACCCTAACCCTAACCCTAACCCTAACAAGGGCAACGTGTACTGGTCAGCGACGGGCAAGTTCTAGGCCTCAGACGAGAGTGAGCCATGGGGGTTGGTCTAGGGCCCGAGCTATGGCTAGTGGAAACGGTAGGCGTAGCGCTGGGGTAGGCATATGGCAAGGGGTGGGTGTCGAGGTAAACCTCGGTGTAGGCCTAGGGCCAGGAGTGGGAGCTGTGGCTAGGGGTAAAGGTGGGGGTGGATTTATGGGTAGGGGGAGCTCCAGGGCCAGGGGTAGTGGTAGGACCAGCGGTAGTGCTAGGCGTAGGCCTAGGGCGAGGGGTAGTGCTCGGGGTACCCTAACCCTAACCCTAACCCTAACCCTAACACTAACCCTAACCCTAACCCTAACCCTAACACCAACCCTAACCCTAACCCTAAACCTAACCCTATACCTAACACCAACCCTAACCATAACCCTAACCCTAACCCTAACGCCAACCCTAACCCTAACCCTAACCCTAACCCTAACCCTAACCATAACCCTAACACCAACCCTAACCCTAACCCTAACCCTAACCCTAACACCAACCCTAACCCTAATCCTAACCCTAACCCTAACCCTAACACCAACCCTAACCCTAACCCTAACCCTAACCCTAACACCAACCCTAACCCTAACCCTAACCCTAACCCTAACCCTAACCCTAACCCTAAACCTATGCCTAACACGAACCCTAACCCTAACCCTAACCCTAACCCTAACACCAACCCTAACCCTAACCCTAACCCTAAACCTAAACATAACACCAAACCTAACCCTAACCCAAACCCTAACCCTAACACCAACCCTAACCCTAACCCTAACCCTAACCCTAACACCAACCCTAACCCTAACCCTAACCCTAACTCTAACCCTAACCCTAACCCTAACACCAACCCTAACTTTAACCCTAACCCTAACAAGGGCAAGGTGTACTGGTCAGCGACGGGCAAGTTCTAGGCCTCGGACTAGAAGGAGCCATGGGCGTTGGTCTAGGGCCCGAGCTAGGGCTAGTGAGAGCGGTAGGCGTAGCGCTGGGGTAGGCATAAGGCAAGGGGTGGGTGTCGAGGTAAACCTCGGAGTAGGCCTAGGGCCAGGAGTGGGAGCTGTGGCTAGTGGTAGGGTTGGGGATGGGCCTATGGGTAGGGGGATCTGTAGGGCCAGGGGTAGTGGTAGGACCAGAGGTAGTGCTAGGCGTAGGCCTAGGGCAAGGGGTAGTGCTCGGGGTAGGGTTAGTTGAAGGGCTAGTGTTTGGCAGAGGCCCACGGGCAGTGTTAGGGTTAGGGCTCATGTTAAGCCTAGGACTAGTGGTAGTGGTAGGGGTTGGCCGAGGACTAGGTGTAGGTGTCACGAAATGCCTCCGTGTAGTCCTAGGACTCCGAACGGATGTAGGGCTGATTAGGGTGTGGCTAAAGGTGGGTCCAGGGTGATTTCGTAGGACACGGGTTAGTGCTCTGGCTATCGGTAGGGCAAGGTGTACCGGTTGGCGACGGGCAAGTGCTAGGCTTCGGACTAGAGTGAGCACTGGGCGTTGGTCTAGGGCTTGAGGAGGGCTAGTGGGAGCGGTAGGCGTAGCGCTGGGGTAGGCAAAGGGCAAGGGGTGGGTGTCGGGGTAAACCTCGAAGTAGGCCTAGGACCAGGAGTGGGAGCTGTGGCTAGGGGTAGGGATGGGGGTGGGCCTATGGGTAGGGGGAGCTGTAGGGACAGGGGTAGGGTAGGACCAGAGGTAGTGCTAGGCGTAGGCCTAAAGCGAGGGGTAGTGCTCGGGGTAACCTAACCCTGACCCCAACCCTAACCCCAACCCTAACCCTAACAGTAATTCTAACCCTAACCCTAACCCTAACACCAACCCTAACCCTAACCCTAACCCTAACACCAACCCTAACCCTAATCCTAACCCTAACCCTAATTCTAACACCAACCCTAACCCTAACCCTAACCCTAACCCTAACCCTATGCCTAACACGAACCCTAACCCTAAACCTAACCATAACCCTAACACCAACCCTAACCCTAATCCTAACCCTAACCCTAACCCTAACCCTAACACTAACCCTAACCCTAACCCTAACCCTAACACCAACCCTAACCCTAACCCTAACCCTAACCCTAAACCTAACACTATACCTAACACCAACCCTAACCCTAACCCTAACCCTAACCCTAACCCTAACCCTAACCCTAACCCTATGCCTAACACCAACACTAACCCTAACCCTAACCCTAACCCTAACACCAACCCTAACCCTAATCCTAAACCTAACCCTAACCCTAACCCTAACACTAACCCTAACCCTAACCCTAACCCTAACACCAACCCTAACCCTAACCCTAACATCAACCCTAACCCTAATCCTAACCCTAACCCTAACCCTAACCCTAACCCTAACCCTAACACTAAACCCTAATCCTAACCCTAACCCTAACCCTAACCCTAACACTAACCCTAACCCTAACCCTAACCCCAACCCTAACCCTAACCCTAACCCTAACCCTAAACCTAACCCTAACACCAACCCTAACCGTAACCCTAACCCTAACCCTAACCCTAAACCTAACACCAACCCTAACCCTTACCCTAACCCTAACCCTAAACCCTAATCCTAACCCTAACCCTAACCCTAACCCTAACACCAACCCTAACCCTAATCCTAACCCTAACCCTAAACCTAACCCTAACACCAACCCTAACCGTAACCCTAACCCTAACCCTAACCCTAAACCTAACACCAACCCTAACCCTTACCCTAACCCTAACCCTAACATCAAACCTAACCCTAACCCTAACCCTAAACCCTAACCTAACCCTAACCCTAAGCCTAACCCTAACCCTAACCCTAACAAGGGCAAGGTGTAGTGGTCAGCGACGGGCAAGTTCTAGGCCTCGGACTAGAAGGAGCCATGTGCGTTGGTCTAGGGCCCGAGCTAGGGCTAGAGAGAGCGGTAGGTGTAGCGCTGGGGTAGGCATAGGGCAAGGGGTGGGTGTCGAGGTAAACCTCAAAGTAGGCCTAGGGCCAGGAGTGGGAGCTGTGGCTAGTGGTAGGGTTGGGGGTGGGCCTATGGTTAGGGGGAGCTGTAGGGCCAGGGGTAGTGGTAGGACCAGAGGTAGTGCTAGGCGTAGGCCTAGGGCGAGGGGTAGTGCTCGGGGTAGGGTTAGTTGAAGGGCTAGTGTTTGGAAGAGGACCACGGGCAGTGTTAGGGTTAGGGCTCATGTTAAGCCTAGGACTAGTGGTAGGGGTAGGGGTTGGCCGAGGAATAGGGGTAGGTGTCACGAAATGGCTCCGTGTAGTCCTAAGACTCCGAATGGATGTAGGGCTGGATTAGGGTGTGGCTAATGGTGGGTCCAGGGTGATTTGGTAGGACACGGGTTAGTGCTCTGGCTATCGGTAGTGCAAGGTGTACCGGTTGGCGACGGGCAAGTGCTAGGCTTCGGACTAGAGTGAGCACTGGGCGTTGGTCTAGGGCACGAGGTAGGGCTAGTGGGAGCGGTAGGCGTAGCGCTGGGGTAGGCAAAGGGCAAGGGGTGGGTGTAGGGGTAAACCTCGGAGTAGGCCTAGGACCATGAGTGAGAGCTGTGGCTAGGGGTAGGGATGGGGGTGGGCCTATGGGTAGGGGAAGCTGTAGGGACAGGGGTAGGGGTAGGACCAGAGGTAGTGCTAGGCGTAGGCCTAGGGCGAGGGGTAGTGCTCGGGGTAACCTAACCCTAACCCTAACCCTAACCCTAACCCTAACACTAACCCTAACCCTAACCCTAACCCTAACACCAACCCGAACCCTAACCCTAACCCTAACCCTAACCCTATACCTAACACCAACCCTAACCCTAACACTAACCCTAACCCTAACACCAACCATAACCCTAACCCTAACCCTAACCCTAACCCTGACACCAACCCTAACCCTAACCCTAACCCTAACCCTAACACCAACCCTAACCCTAACCCTAACCCTAACCCTAACCCTATGCCTAACACCAACACTAACCCTAAACCTAACCCTAACCCTAACACCAACTCTAACCCTAATCCTAACCCTAACCCTAACCCTAACCCTAACCCTAACCCTACCCTAACACCAACCCTAACCGTAACCCTAACCCTAACCCTAACCCTAACAAGGGCAAGGTGTAGTGGTCAGCGACGGGCAAGTTCTAGGCCTCGGACTAGAAGGAGCCATGTGCGTTGGTCTAGGGCCCGAGCTAGGGCTAGTGAGAGCGGTAGGCATAGCGCTGGGGTAGGCATAGGGCAAGGGGTGGGTGTCGAGGTAAACCTCGGAGTAGGCCTAGGGCCAGGAGTGGGAGCTGTGGCTAGTGGTAGGGTTGGGGGTGGGCCTATGGGTAGGGGGAGCTGTAGGGCCAGGAGTAGTGGTAGGACCAGAGGTAGTGCTAGGCGTAGGCCTAGGGCGAGGGGTAGTGCTCGGGGTAGGGTTAGTTGAAGGGCTAGTGTTTGGCAGAGGCCCACGGGCAGTGTTAGGGTTAGGGCTCATGTTAAGCCTAGGACTAGTGGTAGTGGTAGGGGTTGGCCGAGGACTAGGGGTAGGTGTCACGAAATGGCTCCGGGTAGTCCTAGGACTCCGAACGGATGTAGGGCTGGATTAGAGTGTGGCTAATGGTGGGTCCAGGGGGATTTCGTACGACACGGGTTAGTTCTCTGGCTATCGGTAGGACAAGGTGTATCGGTTGGCGATGGGCAAGTGCTAGGCTCGGAGTAGAGTGAGCACTGGGCGTTGGTCTAGGGCCCGAGGTAGGGCTAGTGGGAGCGGTAGGGGTAGCGCTGGGGTAGGCAAAGGGCAAGGGGTGGATGTCGGGGTAAACCTCGGAGTAGGCCTAAAACCAGGAGTGGGAGCTGTGGCTAGGGGTAGGGATGGGGGTGGGCCTATGGGTAGGGGGAGCTGTAGGGACAGGGGTAGGGGTGGACCAGAGGTAGTGCTAGGCGTAGGCCTAGGGCGAGGGGTAGTGATCGGGGTAACCTGACCCTAACCCTATTACTAACCCTAACCCAAACCCTAATGCTAACCCTAACCCTATACCTAACACCAACCCTAAACCTAACCCTAACCCTAACCCTAACACCAACCCTAAGCCTAACCCTAACCCTATCCATAACCCTATACCTAACACCAACCCTAACCCTAACCCTAACCCTAACCCTAACACCAACCCTAACCCTAACCCTAACCCTATCCATAACCCTATACCTAACACCAACCCTAACCCTAACCCTAACCCTAACCCTAACACCAACCCTAACCCTAACCCTAACCCTAACCCTAACACCAACCCTAACCCTAACACTAACCCTATCCATAACCCTATACCTAACACCAACCCTAACCCTAACCCTAACCCTAACCCTATCACCAACCCTAACCCTAACCCTAACCCTATACCTAACACCAACCCAAACCCTAACCCTAACCCTAACCCTAACACCAACCCTAACCCTAACCCTAACCCTAACCGTAACCCTATACCTAACACCAACCCTAACCCTAACCCTAAACCCTAACCCTAACCCTAACCCTAACCCTAACAAGGGCAACGTGTACTGGTCAGCGACGGGCAAGTTCTAGGCCTCAGACGAGAGTGAGCCATGGGGGTTGGTCTAGGGCCCGAGCTATGGCTAGTGGAAACGGTAGGCGTAGCGCTGGGGTAGGCATATGGCAAGGGGTGGGTGTCGAGGTAAACCTCGGTGTAGGCCTAGGGCCAGGAGTGGGAGCTGTGGCTAGGGGTAGGGGTGGGGGTGGATTTATGGGTAGGGGGAGCTCCAGGGCCAGGGGTAGTGGTAGGACCAGCGGTAGTGCTAGGCGTAGGCCTAGGGCGAGGGGTAGTGCTCGGGGTACCCTAACCCTAACCCTAACCCTAACCCTAACACTAACCCTAACCCTAACCCTAACCCTAACCTAACCCTATACCTAACACCAACCCTAACCATAACCCTAACCCTAACCCTAACGCCAACCCTAACCCTAACCCTAACCCTAACCCTAACCCTAACCATAACCCTAACACCAACCCTAACCCTAACCCTAACCCTAACCCTAACACCAACCCTAACCCTAATCCTAACCCTAACCCTAACCCTAACACCAACCCTAACCCTAACCCTAACCCTAACCCTAACACCAACCCTAACCCTAACCCTAACCCTAACCCTAACCCTAACCCTATGCCTAACACGAACCCTAACCCTAACCCTAACCCTAACCCTAACACCAACCCTAACCCTAACCCTAACCCTAAACCTAAACATAACACCAAACCTAACCCTAACCCAAACCCTAACCCTAACACCAACCCTAACCCTAACCCTAACCCTAACCCTAACACCAACCCTAACCCTAACCCTAACCCTAACTCTAACCCTAACCCTAACCCTAACACCAACCCTAACTTTAACCCTAACCCTAACAAGGGCAAGGTGTACTGGTCAGCGACGGGCAAGTTCTAGGCCTCGGACTAGAAGGAGCCATGGGCGTTGGTCTAGGGCCCGAGCTAGGGCTAGTGAGAGCGGTAGGCGTAGCGCTGGGGTAGGCATAAGGCAAGGGGTGGGTGTCGAGGTAAACCTCGGAGTAGGCCTAGGGCCAGGAGTGGGAGCTGTGGCTAGTGGTAGGGTTGGGGGTGGGCCTATGGGTAGGGGGATCTGTAGGGCCAGGGGTAGTGGTAGGACCAGAGGTAGTGCTAGGCATAGGCCTAGGGCAAGGGGTAGTGCTCGGGGTAGGGTTAGTTGAAGGGCTAGTGTTTGGCAGAGGCCCACGGGCAGTGTTAGGGTTAGGGCTCATGTTAAGCCTAGGACTAGTGGTAGTGGTAGGGGTTGGCCGAGGACTAGGTGTAGGTGTCACGAAATGCCTCCGTGTAGTCCTAGGACTCCGAACGGATGTAGGGCTGATTAGGGTGTGGCTAAAGGTGGGTCCAGGGTGATTTCGTAGGACACGGGTTAGTGCTCTGGCTATCGGTAGGGCAAGGTGTACCGGTTGGCGACGGGCAAGTGCTAGGCTTCGGACTAGAGTGAGCACTGGGCGTTGGTCTAGGGCTTGAGGAGGGCTAGTGGGAGCGGTAGGCGTAGCGCTGGGGTAGGCAAAGGGCAAGGGGTGGGTGTCGGGGTAAACCTCGGAGTAGGCCTAGGACCAGGAGTGGGAGCTGTGGCTAGGGGTAGGGATGGGGGTGGGCCTATGGGTAGGGGGAGCTGTAGGGACAGGGGTAGGGTAGGACCAGAGGTAGTGCTAGGCGTAGGCCTAAAGCGAGGGGTAGTGCTCGGGGTAACCTAACCCTGACCCCAACCCTAACCCCAACCCTAACCCTAACAGTAATTCTAACCCTAACCCTAACCCTAACACCAACCCTAACCCTAACCCTAACCCTAACACCAACCCTAACCCTAATCCTAACCCTAACCCTAATTCTAACACCAACCCTAACCCTAACCCTAACCCTAACCCTAACCCTATGCCTAACACGAACCCTAACCCTAAACCTAACCATAACCCTAACACCAACCCTAACCCTAATCCTAACCCTAACCCTAACCCTAACCCTAACACTAACCCTAACCCTAACCCTAACCCTAACACCAACCCTAACCCTAACCCTAACCCTAACCCTAAACCTAACACTATACCTAACACCAACCCTAACCCTAACCCTAACCCTAACCCTAACCCTAACCCTAACCCTAACCCTAACCCTATGCCTAACACCAACACTAACCCTAACCCTAACCCTAACCCTAACACCAACCCTAACCCTAATCCTAAACCTAACCCTAACCCTAACCCTAACACTAACCCTAACCCTAACCCTAACCCTAACACCAACCCTAACCCTAACCCTAACATCAACCCTAACCCTAATCCTAACCCTAACCCTAACCCTAACCCTAACCCTAACCCTAACACTAAACCCTAATCCTAACCCTAACCCTAACCCTAACCCTAACACTAACCCTAACCCTAACCCTAACCCCAACCCTAACCCTAACCCTAACCCTAACCCTAAACCTAACCCTAACACCAACCCTAACCGTAACCCTAACCCTAACCCTAACCCTAAACCTAACACCAACCCTAACCCTTACCCTAACCCTAACCCTAAACCCTAATCCTAACCCTAACCCTAACCCTAACCCTAACACCAACCCTAACCCTAATCCTAACCCTAACCCTAAACCTAACCCTAACACCAACCCTAACCGTAACCCTAACCCTAACCCTAACCCTAAACCTAACACCAACCCTAACCCTTACCCTAACCCTAACCCTAACATCAAACCTAACCCTAACCCTAACCCTAAACCCTAACCTAACCCTAACCCTAAGCCTAACCCTAACCCTAACCCTAACAAGGGCAAGGTGTAGTGGTCAGCGACGGGCAAGTGCTAGGCTTCGGACTAGAGTGAGCACTGGGCGTTGGTCTAGGGCTTGAGGAGGGCTAGTGGGAGCGGTAGGCGTAGCGCTGGGGTAGGCAAAGGGCAAGGGGTGGGTGTCGGGGTAAACCTCGGAGTAGGCCTAGGACCAGGAGTGGGAGCTGTGGCTAGGGGTAGGGATGGGGGTGGGCCTATGGGTAGGGGGAGCTGTAGGGACAGGGGTAGGGTAGGACCAGAGGTAGTGCTAGGCGTAGGCCTAAAGCGAGGGGTAGTGCTCGGGGTAACCTAACCCTGACCCCAACCCTAACCCCAACCCTAACCCTAACAGTAATTCTAACCCTAACCCTAACCCTAACACCAACCCTAACCCTAACCCTAACCCTAACACCAACCCTAACCCTAATCCTAACCCTAACCCTAATTCTAACACCAACCCTAACCCTAACCCTAACCCTAACCCTAACCCTATGCCTAACACGAACCCTAACCCTAAACCTAACCATAACCCTAACACCAACCCTAACCCTAATCCTAACCCTAACCCTAACCCTAACCCTAACACTAACCCTAACCCTAACCCTAACCCTAACACCAACCCTAACCCTAACCCTAACCCTAACCCTAAACCTAACACTATACCTAACACCAACCCTAACCCTAACCCTAACCCTAACCCTAACCCTAACCCTAACCCTAACCCTATGCCTAACACCAACACTAACCCTAACCCTAACCCTAACCCTAACACCAACCCTAACCCTAATCCTAAACCTAACCCTAACCCTAACCCTAACACTAACCCTAACCCTAACCCTAACCCTAACACCAACCCTAACCCTAACCCTAACATCAACCCTAACCCTAATCCTAACCCTAACCCTAACCCTAACCCTAACCCTAACCCTAACACTAAACCCTAATCCTAACCCTAACCCTAACCCTAACCCTAACACTAACCCTAACCCTAACCCTAACCCCAACCCTAACCCTAACCCTAACCCTAACCCTAAACCTAACCCTAACACCAACCCTAACCGTAACCCTAACCCTAACCCTAACCCTAAACCTAACACCAACCCTAACCCTTACCCTAACCCTAACCCTAAACCCTAATCCTAACCCTAACCCTAACCCTAACCCTAACACCAACCCTAACCCTAATCCTAACCCTAACCCTAAACCTAACCCTAACACCAACCCTAACCGTAACCCTAACCCTAACCCTAACCCTAAACCTAACACCAACCCTAACCCTTACCCTAACCCTAACCCTAACATCAAACCTAACCCTAACCCTAACCCTAAACCCTAACCTAACCCTAACCCTAAGCCTAACCCTAACCCTAACCCTAACAAGGGCAAGGTGTAGTGGTCAGCGACGGGCAAGTTCTAGGCCTCGGACTAGAAGGAGCCATGTGCGTTGGTCTAGGGCCCGAGCTAGGGCTAGAGAGAGCGGTAGGTGTAGCGCTGGGGTAGGCATAGGGCAAGGGGTGGGTGTCGAGGTAAACCTCAAAGTAGGCCTAGGGCCAGGAGTGGGAGCTGTGGCTAGTGGTAGGGTTGGGGGTGGGCCTATGGTTAGGGGGAGCTGTAGGGCCAGGGGTAGTGGTAGGACCAGAGGTAGTCCTAGGCGTAGGCCTAGGGCGAGGGGTAGTGCTCGGGGTAGGGTTAGTTGAAGGGCTAGTGTTTGGAAGAGGACCACGGGCAGTGTTAGGGTTAGGGCTCATGTTAAGCCTAGGACTAGTGGTAGGGGTAGGGGTTGGCCGAGGAATAGGGGTAGGTGTCACGAAATGGCTCCGTGTAGTCCTAAGACTCCGAACGGATGTAGGGCTGGATTAGGGTGTGGCTAATGGTGGGTCCAGGGTGATTTGGTAGGACACGGGTTAGTGCTCTGGCTATCGGTAGTGCAAGGTGTACCGGTTGGCGACGGGCAAGTGCTAGGCTTCGGACTAGAGTGAGCACTGGGCGTTGGTCTAGGGCACGAGGTAGGGCTAGTGGGAGCGGTAGGCGTAGCGCTGGGGTAGGCAAAGGGCAAGGGGTGGGTGTAGGGGTAAACCTCGGAGTAGGCCTAGGACCATGAGTGAGAGCTGTGGCTAGGGGTAGGGATGGGGGTGGGCCTATGGGTAGGGGAAGCTGTAGGGACAGGGGTAGGGGTAGGACCAGAGGTAGTGCTAGGCGTAGGCCTAGGGCGAGGGGTAGTGCTCGGGGTAACCTAACCCTAACCCTAACCCTAACCCTAACCCTAACACTAACCCTAACCCTAACCCTAACCCTAACACCAACCCGAACCCTAACCCTAACCCTAACCCTAACCCTATACCTAACACCAACCCTAACCCTAACACTAACCCTAACCCTAACACCAACCATAACCCTAACCCTAACCCTAACCCTAACCCTGACACCAACCCTAACCCTAACCCTAACCCTAACCCTAACACCAACCCTAACCCTAACCCTAACCCTAACCCTAACCCTATGCCTAACACCAACACTAACCCTAACCCTAACCCTAACCCTAACACCAACTCTAACCCTAATCCTAACCCTAACCCTAACCCTAACCCTAACCCTAACCCTACCCTAACACCAACCCTAACCCTAACCCTAACCCTAACCCTATACCTAACACCAAACCTAACCCTAACTCTAACCCTAACCCTAAACCTAACCCTATGCCTAACACCAACACTAACCCTAACACCAACCCTAACCCTAACCCTAACCCTAACCCTAACCCTAACCCTAACACTAACACTAACCCTAACCCTAACCCTAACCCTAACACCAACCCGAACCCTAACCCTAACCCTAACCCTAAACCTAACACCAACCCTAACCTTAATCCTAACCCTAACCCTAACCTAACACCAACCCTAACCCTAACCCTAACCCTAAACCCTAATCCTAAACCTAACCCTAACCCTAAAACTAACCCTAACCATAACCCTAACAAGGGCAAGGTGTACTGGTCAGCGACGGGCAAGTTCTAGGCCTCGGACTAGAGGGATCACTGGGCGTTGGTCTAGGGCCCGAGGTAGGGATAGTGGGAGCGGTAGGCGTAGCGCTGGGGTAGGCAAAGGGCAAGGGGTGGGTGTAGGGGTAAACCTCGGAGTAGGCCTAGGACCAGGAGTGGGAGCTGTGGCTAGGGGTAGGGATGGGGTTGGGCCTATGGGTAGGGGAAGCTGTAGGGACAGGGGTAGGGGTAGGACCAGAGGTAGTGCTAGGCGTAGGCCTAGGGCGAGGGGTAGTGCTCGGGGTAACCTAACCCTAACCCTAACCCTAACCCTAACCCTAACACTAACCCTAACCCTAACCCTAACCCTAACACCAACCCGAACCCTAAACCTAACCCTAACCCTAACCCTATACCTAACACCAACCCTAACCCTAACCCTAACCCTAATTCTAACACCAACCCTAACCCTAACCCTAACCCTAACCCTAACCCTAACCCTGACACCAACCCTAAACCTAACCCTAACCCTAACACAAACCCTAACACTAACCCTAACCCTAACCCTAACCCTATGCTTAACACCAACACTAACCCTAACCCTAACCCTAACCCTAACACCAACCCTAACCCTAATCCTAACCCTAACCTAACCCTAACCCTAACACTAACCCTAACCCTAACCCTACCCTAACACCAACCCGAACCCTAACCCTAAACCTAACCCTATACCTAACACCAACCCTAACCCTAACCCTAACCCTAACCCTAACACCAACCCTAACCGTAACCCTAACCCTAACCCTAACCCTAACACCAACCCTAACCCTAATCCTAATCCTAACACTAACCCTAACCCTAACCCTAACCCTAACACCAACCCTAACCCTAACCCTAACCCTAACCCTAAAACCTAACACCAACCCTAACCCTAACCCTAACCCTAACCCTAACCCTAACACCAAACCTAACCCTAACCCTAACCCTAAACCCTAATCCTAAACCTAACCATAACCCTAAAACTAACCCTAACCCTAACCCTAACAAGGGCAAGGTGTACTGGTCAGCGACGGGCAAGTTCTAGGCCTCGGACTAGAGGGAGCCATGGGCGTTGGTCTAGGGCCCGAGCTAGGGCTAGTGAGAGCGGTAGGCGTAGCGCTGGGGTAAACATAGAGCAAGGGGTGGGTGTCGAGGTAAACCTCGGAGTAGCCCTAGGACCAGGAGTGGGAGCTGTGGCTAGGGGTAGGGATGGGGGTGGGCCTATGGGTAGGGGAAGCTGTAGGGACAGGGGTAGGGGTAGGACCAGAGGTAGTGCTAGGCGTAGGCCTAGGGCGAGGGGTAGTGCTCGGGGTAACCTAACCCTAACCCTAACCCTAACCCTAACCCTAACACTAACCCTAACCCTAACCCTAACCCTAACACCAATCCGAACCCTAACCCTAACCCTAACCCTAACCCTATACCTAACACCAACCCTAACCCTAACCCTAACCCTAACCCTAACACTAACCCTAACCCTAACCCTAACCCTAACCCTAACCCTGACACCAACCCTAACCCTAACCCTAACCCTAACACCAACCCTAACCCTAACCCTAACCCTAACCCTAACCCTATGCCTAACACCAACACTAACCCTAACCCTAACCCTAACCCTAACACCAACCCTAACCCTAATCCTAACCCTAACCCTAACCCTAACCCTACCCTAACACCAACCCTAACCCTAATCCTAACCCTAACCCTATACCTAACACCAACCCTAACCCTAACTCTAATTCTAACCCTAACCCTAACACCAACCCTAACCCTAATCCTAACCCTAACCCTAACCCTAACCCTAACCCTAACACCAACCCTAACCGTAACCCTAACCCTGACACCAACCCTAACCCTAACCCTAACCCTAACCCTAACACCAACCCTAACCCTAACCCTAAACCTAACCCTAACCCTAACACCAACCCTAACCCTAATCCTAACCCTAACCTAACCCAAACCCTAACACTAACCCTAACCCTAACCCTACCCTAACACCAACCCTAACCCTAACCCTAACCCTAACCCTATACCTAACACCAACCCTAACCCTAACCCTAACCCTAACCCTAACACCAACCCTAACCGTAACCCTAACCCTAACCCTAACCCTAACACCAACCCTAACCCTAATCCTAACCCTAACACTAACCCTAACCCTAACCCTAACCCTAACACCAACCCTAACCCTAACCCTAACCCTAAAACCTAACACCAACCCTAACCCTAACCCTAACCCTAACCCTAACCCTAACACCAAACCTAACCCTAACCCTAACCCTAAACCCTAATCCTAAACCTAACCCTAACACTAAAACTAACCCTAACTTAACCCTAACAAGGGCAAGGTGTACTGGTCAGCGACGGGCAAGTTCTAGGCCTCGGACTAGAGGGAGCACTGGGCGTTGGTCTAGGGCCTCAGGTAGGGCTAGTGGGAGCTGTAGGCGTAGCGCTGGGGTAGGCAAAGGGCAAGGGGTGGGTGTAGGGGTAAACCTTGGAGTAGGCCTAGGACCAGGAGTGGGAGCTGTGGCTAGGGGTAGGGATGGGGGTGGGCCTATGGGTAGGGGGAGCTGTAGGGACAGGGGTAGGGGTAGGACCAGAGGTAGTGCTAGGCGTAGGCCTAGGGCGAGGGGTAGTGCTCGGAGTAACCTAACCCTAACCCTAACTCTAACACTAACCCTAACCCTAACCCTAACCCTAACCCTAACCCTAACCCTAACCCTAACTCTAACCCTAATCCTAACCCTAACCCTAACCCTAACACCAACCCTAACCCTAACCCTAACCCTAACCCTAACCCTAACCCTAACCCTAATCCTAACCCTAACCCAAACCCTAACACCAACCCTAACCCTAACCCTAACCCTAACCCTAACACCAACCCTAACCCTAACCCTAAACCTAACCCTAACCCTAACCCTATGCCTAACACCAACACTAACCCTAACCCTAACCCTAACCCTAACACCAACCCTAACCCTAATCCTAACCCTAACCCTAACCCTAACCCTAACACTAACCCTAACCCTAACCCTAACCCTAACACCAACCCTAACCCTAACCCTAACACCAACCCTAACCCTAATCCTAACCCTAACCCTAACCCGAACCCTAACCCTAACCCTAACCCTAACCCTAAACCCTAATCCTAATCCTAACCCTAACCCTAACCCTAACACTAACCCTAACCCTAACCCTAACCCCAACCCTAACCCTAACCCTAACCCTAACCCTAAACCTAACCCTAACACCAACCCTAACCGTAACCCTAACCCTAACCCTAACCCTAAACCTAACACCAACCCTAACCCTTACCCTAACCCTAACCCTAAACCCTAATCCTAACCCTAACCCTAACCCTAACCCTAACACCAACCCTAACCCTAATCCTAACCCTAACCCTAAACCTAACCCTAACACCAACCCTAACCGTAACCCTAACCCTAACCCTAACCCTAAACCTAACACCAACCCTAACCCTTACCCTAACCCTAACCCTAACACCAACCCTAACCCTAACCCTAACCCTAAACCCTAATCTAACCCTAACCCTAAGCCTAACGCTAACCATAACCCTAACAAGGGCAAGGTGTAGTGGTCAGCGACGGGTAAGTTCTAGGCCTCGGACTAGAAGGAGCCATGTGCGTTGGTCTAGGGCCCGAGCTAGGGCTAGTGAGAGCGGTAGGCGTAGCGCTGGGGTAGGCATAAGGCAAGGGGTGGGTGTCGAGGTAAACCTCGGAGTAGGCCTAGGGCCAGGAGTGGGAGCTGTGGCTAGTGGTAGGGTTGGGGGTGGGCCTATGGGTAGGGGGAGCTGTAGGGCCAGGGGTAGTGGTAGGACCAGAGGTAGTGCTAGGCGTAGGCCTAGGGCGAGGGGTAGTGCTCGGGGTAGGGTTAGTTGAAGGGCTAGTGTTTGGAAGAGGCCCACGGGCAGTGTTAGGGTTAGGGCTCATGTTAAGCCTAGGACTAGTGGTAGGGGTAGGGGTTGGCCGAGGAATAGGGGTAGGTGTCACGAAATGGCTCCGGGTAGTCCTAGGACTCCGAACGGATGTAGGGCTGCGTTAGGGTGTGGCTAATGGTGGGTCCAGGGTGATTTGGTAGGACACGTGTTAGTGCTCTGGCTATCGGTAGTGCAAGGTGTACCGGTTGGCGACGGGCAAGTGCTAGGCTTCGGACTAGAGTGAGCACTGGGCGTTGGTCTAGGGCCCGAGGTAGGGCAAGTGGGAGCGGTAGGCGTAGCGCTGTGGTAGGCAAAGGGCAAGGGTTGGGTGTAGGGGTAAACCTCGGAGTAGGCCTAGGACCATGAGTGGGAGCTGTGGCTAAGGGTAGGGATGGGGGTGGGCCTATGGGTAGGGGAAGCTGTAGGGACAGGGGTAGGGGTAGGACCAGAGGTAGTGCTAGGCGTAGGCCTAGGGCGAGGGGTAGTGCTCGGGGTAACCTAACCCTAACCCTAACCCTAACCCTAACACTAACACTAACCCTAACCCTAACCCTAACCCTAACACCAACCCGAACCCTAACCCTAACCCTAACCCAAAACCTAACACCAACCCTAACCTTAATCCTAACCCTAACCCTAACCTAACACCAACCCTAACCCTAACCCTAACCCTAAACCCTAATCCTAAACCTAACCCTAACCCTAAAACTAACCCTAACCATAACCCTAACAAGGGCAAGGTGTACTGGTCAGCGACGGGCAAGTTCTAGGCCTCGGACTAGAGGGATCACTGGGCGTTGGTCTAGGGCCCGAGGTAGGGATAGTGGGAGCGGTAGGCGTAGCGCTGGGGTAGGCAAAGGGCAAGGGGTGGGTGTAGGGGTAAACCTCGGAGTAGGCCTAGGACCAGGACTGGGAGCTGTGGCTAGGGGTAGGGATGGGGGTGGGCCTATGGGTAGGGGAAGCTGTAGGGACAGGGGTAGGGGTAGGACCAGAGGTAGTGCTAGGCGTAGGCCTAGGGCGAGGGGTAGTGCTCGGGGTAACCTAACCCTAACCCTAACCCTAACCCTAACCCTAACACTAACCCTAACCCTAACCCTAACCCTAACACCAACCCGAACCCTAACCCTAACCCTAACCCTAACCCTATACCTAACACCAACCCTAACCCTAACCCTAACCCTAATTCTAACACCAACCCTAACCCTAACCCTAACCCTAACCCTAACCCTAACCCTGACACCAACCCTAAACCTAACCCTAACCCTAACACAAACCCTAACACTAACCCTAACCCTAACCCTAACCCTATGCTTAACACCAACACTAACCCTAACCCTAACCCTAACCCTAACACCAACCCTAACCCTAATCCTAACCCTAACCTAACCCTAACCCTAACACTAACCCTAACCCTAACCCTACCCTAACACCAACCCGAACCCTAACCCTAAACCTAACCCTATACCTAACACCAACCCTAACCCTAACCCTAACCCTAACCCTAACACCAACCCTAACCGTAACCCTAACCCTAACCCTAACCCTAACACCAACCCTAACCCTAATCCTAATCCTAACACTAACCCTAACCCTAACCCTAACCCTAACACCAACCCTAACCCTAACCCTAACCCTAACCCTAAAACCTAACACCAACCCTAACCCTAACCCTAACCCTAACCCTAACCCTAACACCAAACCTAACCCTAACCCTAACTCTAAACCCTAATCCTAAACCTAACCCTAACCCTAAAACTAACCCTAACCCTAACCCTAACAAGGGCAAGGTGTACTGGTCAGCGACGGGCAAGTTCTAGGCCTCGGACTAGAGGGAGCCATGGGCGTTGGTCTAGGGCCCGAGCTAGGGCTAGTGAGAGCGGTAGGCGTAGCGCTGGGGTAGGCATAGAGCAAGGGGTGGGTGTCGAGGTAAACCTCGGAGTAGCCCTAGGACCAGGAGTGGGAGCTGTGGCTAGGGGTAGGGATGGGGGTGGGCCTATGGGTAGGGGAAGCTGTAGGGACAGGGGTAAGGGTAGGACCAGAGGTAGTGCTAGTCGTAGGCCTAGGGCGAGGGGTAGTGCTCGGGGTAACCTAACCCTAACCCTAACCCTAACCCTAACCCTAACCCTAACACTAACCCTAACCCTAACCCTAACCCTAACACCAACCCGAACCCTAACCCTAACCCTAACCCTAACCCTATACCTAACACCAACCCTAACCCTAACCCTAACCCTAACCCTAACACTAACCCTAACCCTAACCCTAACCCTAACCCTAACCCTAACCCTGACACCAACCCTAACCCTAACCCTAACCCTAACACCAACCCTAACCCTAACCCTAACCCTAACCCTAACCCTAACCCTATGCCTAACACCAACACTAACCCTAACCCTAACCCTAACCCTAACACCAACCCTAACCCTAATCCTAACCCTAACCCTAACCCTAACCCTACCCTAACACCAACCCTAACCCTAATCCTAACCCTAACCCTATACCTAACACCAACCCTAACCCTAACTCTAATTCTAACCCTAACACCAACCCTAACCGTAACCCTAACCCTAACCCTAACCCTAACACCAACCCTAACCCTAATCCTAACCCTAACCCTAACCCTAACCCTAACCCTAACACCAACCCTAACCGTAACCCTAACCCTGACACCAACCCTAACCCTAACCCTAACCCTAACCCTAACACCAACCCTAACCCTAACCCTAAACCTAACCCTAACCCTAACACCAACCCTAACCCTATTCCTAACCCTAACCCTAACCCTAAACCTAACACCAACCCTAACCCTAACCCTAACCCTAACACCAAACCTAACCCTAACCCTAACCCTAAACCCTAATCCTAAACCTAACCCTAACCCTAAAACTAACCCTAACCCTAACCCTAACAAGGGCAAGGTGTACTGGTCAGCGACGGGCAAGTTCTAGGCCTCGGACTAGAGGGAGCACTGGGCGTTGGTCTAGGGCCTGAGGTAGGGCTAGTGGGAGCGGTAGGCGTAGCGCTGGGGTAGGCAAAGGGCAAGGGGTGGGTGTAGGGGTAAACCTCGGAGTAGGCCTAGGACCAGGAGTGGGAGCTGTGGCTAGGGGTAGGGATGGGGGTGGGCCTATGGGTAGGGGGAGCTGTAGGGACAGGGGTAGGGGTAGGACCAGAGGTAGTGCTAGGCGTAGGCCTAGGGCGAGGGGTAGTGCTCGGAGTAACCTAACCCTAACCCTAACTCTAACACTAACCCTAACCCTAACCCTAACCCTAACCCTAACCCTAACCCTAATCCTAACCCTAACCCTAACCCTAACACCAACCCTAACCCTAACCCTAACCCTAACCCTAACCCTAACCCTAACCCTAATCCTAACCCTAACCCTAACCCTAACACCAAACCTAACCCTAACCCTAACCCTAAACCTAACACCAACCCTAACCCTAACCCTAACCCTAACCCTAACCCTAACCCTATGCCTAACACCAACACAAACCCTAACCCTAACCCTAACCCTAACACCAACCCTAACCCTAATCCTAACCCTAACCCTAACCCTAACCCTAACACTAACCCTAACCCTAACCCTAACCCTAACACCAACCCTAACCCTAACCCTAACACCAACCCTAACCCTAATCCTAACCCTAACCCTAACCCTAACCCTAACCCTAACCCTAACCCTAAACCCTAATCCTAACCCTAACCCTAACCCTAACCCTAACACTAACCCTAACCCTAACCCTAACCCCAACCCTAACCCTAACCCTAACCCTAACCCTAACCCTAAACCTAACCCTAACACCAACCCTAACCGTAACCCTAACCCTAACCCTAACCCTAAACCTAACACCAACCCTAACCCTTACCCTAACCCTAACCCTAAACCCTAATCCTAACCCTAACCCTAACCCTAACCCTAACACCAACCCTAACCCTAATCCTAACCCTAACCCTAAACCTAACCCTAACACCAACCCTAACCGTAACCCTAACCCTAACCCTAACCCTAACCCTAACACTAACCCTAACCCTAACCCTAACCCTAACACCAACCCTAACCCTAACCCTAACACCAACCCTAACCCTAATCCTAACCCTAACCCTAACCCTAACCCTAACCCTAACCCTAACCCTAACCCTAAACCCTAATCCTAACCCTAACCCTAACCCTAACCCTAACACTAACCCTAACCCTAACCCTAACCCCAACCCTAACCCTAACCCTAACCCTAACCCTAACCCTAAACCTAAACCTAACACCAACCCTAACGTAACCCTAACCCTAACCCTAACCCTAAACCTAACACCAACGCTAACCCTTACCCTAACCCTAACCCTAAACCCTAATCCTAACCCTAACCCTAACCCTAACCCTAACACCAACCCTAACCCTAATCCTAACCCTAACCCTAAACCTAACCCTAACACCAACCCTAACCGTAACCCTAACCCTAACCCTAACCCTAACCCTAACACCAACCCTAACCCTAAACCTAACCCTAAACCCTAATCCTAAACCTAACCCTAACCCTAAAACTAACTCTAACCCTAACCCTAACAAGGGCAAGGTGTACTGGTCAGCGACGGGCAAGTTCTAGGCCTCGGACTAGAGGGAGCACTGGGCGTTGGTCTAGGGCCCGAGGTAGGGATAGTGGGAGCGGTAGGCGTAGCGCTGGGGTAGGCAAAGGGCAAGGGGTGGGTGTAGGGGTAAACCTCGGAGTAGGCCTAGGACCAGGAGTGGGAGCTGTGGCTAGGGGTAGGGATGGGGGTGGGCCTATGGGTAGGGGAAGCTGTAGGGACAGGGGTAGGGGTAGGACCAGAGGTAGTGCTAGGCGTAGGCCTAGGGCGAGGGGTAGTGCTCGGGGTAACCTAAACCTAACCCTAACCCTAACCCTAACCCTAACACTAACCCTAACCCTAACCCTAACCCTAACACCAACCCGAACCCTAACCCTAACCCTAACCCTAACCCTATACCTAACACCAACCCTAAACCTAACCCTAACCCTAACCCTAACACCAACCCTAACCCTAACCCTAACCCTAAACCTAACCCTAACCCTGACACCAACCCTAAACCTAACCCTAACCCTAACACAAACCCTAACACTAACCCTAATCCTAACCCTAACCCTAACCCTATGCCTAACACCAACACTAACCCTAACCCTAACCCTAACCCTAACACCAACCCTAACCCTAATCCTAACCCTAACCTAACCCAAACCCTAACACTAACCCTAACCCTAACCCTACCCTAACACCAACCCTAACCCTAACCCTAACCCTAACCCTATACCTAACACCAACCCTAACCCTAACCCTAACCCTAACCCTAACACCAACCCTAACCGTAACCCTAACCCTAACCCTAACCCTAACACCAACCCTAACCCTAATCCTAACCCTAACACTAACCCTAACCCTAACCCTAACCCTAACACCAACCCTAACCCTAACCCTAACCCTAAAACCTAACACCAACCCTAACCCTAACCCTAACCCTAACCCTAACCCTAACACCAAACCTAACCCTAACCCTAACCCTAAACCCTAATCCTAAACCTAACCCTAACACTAAAACTAACCCTAACCCTAACCCTAACAAGGGCAAGGTGTACTGGTCAGCGACGGGCAAGTTCTAGGCCTCGGACTAGAGGGAGCACTGGGCGTTGGTCTAGGGCCTCAGGTAGGGCTAGTGGGAGCTGTAGGCGTAGCGCTGGGGTAGGCAAAGGGCAAGGGGTGGGTGTAGGGGTAAACCTTGGAGTAGGCCTAGGACCAGGAGTGGGAGCTGTGGCTAGGGGTAGGGATGGGGGTGGGCCTATGGGTAGGGGGAGCTTTAGGGACAGGGGTAGGGGTAGGACCAGAGGTAGTGCTAGGCGTAGGCCTAGGGCGAGGGGTAGTGCTCGGAGTAACCTAACCCTAACCCTAACTCTAACACTAACCCTAACCCTAACCCTAACCCTAACCCTAACCCTAACCCTAACCCTAACTCTAACCCTAATCCTAACCCTAACCCTAACCCTAACCCTAACCCTAACCCTAACCCTAACCCTAACCCTAATCCTAACCCTAACCCTAACCCTAACCCTAACCCTAACCCTAACCCTAACTCTAACACTAACCCTAACCCTAACCCTAACCCTAACCCTAACCCTAACCCTAACCCTAACCCTAACCCTAATCCTAACCCTAACCCTAACCCTAACACCAACCCTAACCCTAACCCTAAACCTAACCCTAACCCTAACCCTATGCCTAACACCAACACTAACCCTAACCCTAACCCTAACCCTAACACCAACCCTAACCCTAATCCTAACCCTAACCCTAACCCTAACCCTAACACTAACCCTAACCCTAACCCTAACCCTAACACCAACCCTAACCCTAACCCTAACACCAACCCTAACCCTAATCCTAACCCTAACCCTAACCCTAACCCTAACCCTAACCCTAAACCCTAATCCTAATCCTAACCCTAACCCTAACCCTAACACTAACCCTAACCCTAACCCTAACCCCAACCCTAACCCTAACCCTAACCCTAACCCTAAACCTAACCCTAACACCAACCCTAACCGTAACCCTAACCCTAACCCTAACCCTAAACCTAACACCAACCCTAACCCTTACCCTAACCCTAACCCTAAACCCTAATCCTAACCCTAACCCTAACCCTAACCCTAACACCAACCCTAACCCTAATCCTAACCCTAACCCTAAACCTAACCCTAACACCAACCCTAACCGTAACCCTAACCCTAACCCTAACCCTAAACCTAACACCAACCCTAACCCTTACCCTAACCCTAACCCTAACACCAACCCTAACCCTAACCCTAACCCTAAACCCTAATCTAACCCTAACCCTAAGCCTAACGCTAACCATAACCCTAACAAGGGCAAGGTGTAGTGGTCAGCGACGGGTAAGTTCTAGGCCTCGGACTAGAAGGAGCCATGTGCGTTGGTCTAGGGCCCGAGCTAGGGCTAGTGAGAGCGGTAGGCGTAGCGCTGGGGTAGGCATAAGGCAAGGGGTGGGTGTCGAGGTAAACCTCGGAGTAGGCCTAGGGCCAGGAGTGGGAGCTGTGGCTAGTGGTAGGGTTGGGGGTGGGCCTATGGGTAGGGGGAGCTGTAGGGCCAGGGGTAGTGGTAGGACCAGAGGTAGTGCTAGGCGTAGGCCTAGGGCGAGGGGTAGTGCTCGGGGTAGGGTTAGTTGAAGGGCTAGTGTTTGGAAGAGGCCCACGGGCAGTGTTAGGGTTAGGGCTCATGTTAAGCCTAGGACTAGTGGTAGGGGTAGGGGTTGGCCAAGGAATAGGGGTAGGAGTCACGAAATGGCTCCGGGTAGTCCTAGGACTCCGAACGGATGTAGGGCTGCGTTAGGGTGTGGCTAATGGTGGGTCCAGGGTGATTTGGTAGGACACGTGTTAGTGCTCTGGCTATCGGTAGTGCAAGGTGTACCGGTTGGCGACGGGCAAGTGCTAGGCTTCGGACTAGAGTGAGCACTGGGCGTTGGTCTAGGGCCCGAGGTAGGGCAAGTGGGAGCGGTAGGCGTAGCGCTGTGGTAGGCAAAGGGCAAGGGTTGGGTGTAGGGGTAAACCTCGGAGTAGGCCTAGGACCATGAGTGGGAGCTGTGGCTAGGGGTAGGGATGGGGGTGGGCCTATGGGTAGGGGAAGCTGTAGGGACAGGGGTAGGGGTAGGACCAGAGGTAGTGCTAGGCGTAGGCCTAGGGCGAGGGGTAGTGCTCGGGGTAACCTAACCCTAACCCTAACCCTAACCCTAACACTAACACTAACCCTAACCCTAACCCTAACCCTAACACCAACCCGAACCCTAACCCTAACCCTAACCCTAAACCTAACACCAACCCTAACCTTAATCCTAACCCTAACCCTAACCTAACACCAACCCTAACCCTAACCCTAACCCTAAACCCTAATCCTAAACCTAACCCTAACCCTAAAACTAACCCTAACCATAACCCTAACAAGGGCAAGGTGTACTGGTCAGCGACGGGCAAGTTCTAGGCCTCGGACTAGAGGGATCACTGGGCGTTGGTCTAGGGCCCGAGGTAGGGATAGTGGGAGCGGTAGGCGTAGCGCTGGGGTAGGCAAAGGGCAAGGGGTGGGTGTAGGGGTAAACCTCGGAGTAGGCCTAGGACCAGGAGTGGGAGCTGTGGCTAGGGGTAGGGATGGGGGTGGGCCTATGGGTAGGGGAAGCTGTAGGGACAGGGGTAGGGGTAGGACCAGAGGTAGTGCTAGGCGTAGGCCTAGGGCGAGGGGTAGTGCTCGGGGTAACCTAACCCTAACCCTAACCCTAACCCTAACCCTAACACTAACCCTAACCCTAACCCTAACCCTAACACCAACCCGAACCCTAACCCTAACCCTAACCCTAACCCTATACCTAACACCAACCCTAACCCTAACCCTAACCCTAATTCTAACACCAACCCTAACCCTAACCCTAACCCTAACCCTAACCCTAACCCTGACACCAACCCTAAACCTAACCCTAACCCTAACACAAACCCTAACACTAACCCTAACCCTAACCCTAACCCTATGCTTAACACCAACACTAACCCTAACCCTAACCCTAACCCTAACACCAACCCTAACCCTAATCCTAACCCTAACCTAACCCTAACCCTAACACTAACCCTAACCCTAACCCTACCCTAACACCAACCCGAACCCTAACCCTAAACCTAACCCTATACCTAACACCAACCCTAACCCTAACCCTAACCCTAACCCTAACACCAACCCTAACCGTAACCCTAACCCTAACCCTAACCCTAACACCAACCCTAACCCTAATCCTAATCCTAACACTAACCCTAACCCTAACCCTAACCCTAACACCAACCCTAACCCTAACCCTAACCCTAACCCTAAAACCTAACACCAACCCTAACCCTAACCCTAACCCTAACCCTAACCCTAACACCAAACCTAACCCTAACCCTAACCCTAAACCCTAATCCTAAACCTAACCCTAACCCTAAAACTAACCCTAACCCTAACCCTAACAAGGGCAAGGTGTACTGGTCAGCGACGGGCAAGTTCTAGGCCTCGGACTAGAGGGAGCCATGGGCGTTGGTCTAGGGCCCGAGCTAGGGCTAGTGAGAGCGGTAGGCGTAGCGCTGGGGTAGGCATAGAGCAAGGGGTGGGTGTCGAGGTAAACCTCGGAGTAGCCCTAGGACCAGGAGTGGGAGCTGTGGCTAGGGGTAGGGATGGGGGTGGGCCTATGGGTAGGGGAAGCTGTAGGGACAGGGGTAGGGGTAGGACCAGAGGTAGTGCTAGGCGTAGGCCTAGGGCGAGGGGTAGTGCTCGGGGTAACCTAACCCTAACCCTAACCCTAACCCTAACCCTAACCCTAACACTAACCCTAACCCTAACCCTAACCCTAACACCAACCCGAACCCTAACCCTAACCCTAACCCTAACCCTATACCTAACACCAACCCTAACCCTAACCCTAACCCTAACCCTAACACTAACCCTAACCCTAACCCTAACCCTAACCCTAACCCTAACCCTGACACCAACCCTAACCCTAACCCTAACCCTAACACCAACCCTAACCCTAACCCTAACCCTAACCCTAACCCTAACCCTATGCCTAACACCAACACTAACCCTAACCCTAACCCTAACCCTAACACCAACCCTAACCCTAATCCTAACCCTAACCCTAACCCTAACCCTACCCTAACACCAACCCTAACCCTAATCCTAACCCTAACCCTATACCTAACACCAACCCTAACCCTAACTCTAATTCTAACCCTAACACCAACCCTAACCGTAACCCTAACCCTAACCCTAACCCTAACACCAACCCTAACCCTAATCCTAATCCTAACCCTAACCCTAACCCTAACCCTAACACCAACCCTAACCGTAACCCTAACCCTGACACCAACCCTAACCCTAACCCTAACCCTAACCCTAACACCAACCCTAACCCTAACCCTAACCCTAACCCTAACCCTAACCCTAACACCAACCCTAACCCTAACCCTAACCCTAACCCTAAACCTAACACCAACCCTAACCCTAACCCTAACCCTAACACCAAACCTAACCCTAACCCTAACCCTAAACCCTAATCCTAAACCTAACCCTAACCCTAAAACTAACCCTAACCCTAACCCTAACAAGGGCAAGGTGTACTGGTCAGCGACGGGCAAGTTCTAGGCCTCGGACTAGAGGGAGCACTGGGCATTGGTCTAGGGCCTGAGGTAGGGCTAGTGGGAGCGGTAGGCGTAGCGCTGGGGTAGGCAAAGGGCAAGGGGTGGGTGTAGGGGTAAACCTCGGAGTAGGCCTAGGACCAGGAGTGGGAGCTGTGGCTAGGGGTAGGGATGGGGGTGGGCCTATGGGTAGGGGGAGCTGTAGGGACAGGGGTAGGGGTAGGACCAGAGGTAGTGCTAGGCGTAGGCCTAGGGCGAGGGGTAGTGCTCGGAGTAACCTAACCCTAACCCTAACTCTAACACTAACCCTAACCCTAACCCTAACCCTAACCCTAACCCTAACCCTAATCCTAACCCTAACCCTAACCCTAACACCAACCCTAACCCTAACCCTAACCCTAACCCTAACCCTAACCCTAACCCTAATCCTAACCCTAACCCTAACCCTAACACCAAACCTAACCCTAACCCTAACCCTAAACCTAACACCAACCCTAACCCTAACCCTAACCCTAACCCTAACCCTATGCCTAACACCAACACAAACCCTAACCCTAACCCTAACCCTAACACCAACCCTAACCCTAATCCTAACCCTAACCCTAACACTAACCCTAACCCTAACCCTAACCCTAACACCAACCCTAACCCTAACCCTAACACCAACCCTAACCCTAATCCTAACCCTAACCCTAACCCTAACCCTAACCCTAACCCTAACCCTAACCCTAAACCCTAATCCTAACCCTAACCCTAACCCTAACCCTAACACTAACCCTCACCCTAACCCTAACCCCAACCCTAACCCTAACCCTAACCCTAACCCTAACCCTAAACCTAACCCTAACACCAACCCTAACCGTAACCCTAACCCTAACCCTAACCCTAAACCTAACACCAACCCTAACCCTTACCCTAACCCTAACCCTAAACCCTAATCCTAACCCTAACCCTAACCCTAACCCTAACACCAACCCTAACCCTAATCCTAACCCTAACCCTAAACCTAACCCTAACACCAACCCTAACCGTAACCCTAACCCTAACCCTAACCCTAACCCTAACACCAACCCTAACCCTAAACCTAACCCTAAACCCTAATCCTAAACCTAACCCTAACCCTAAAACTAACCCTAACCCTAACCCTAACAAGGGCAAGGTGTACTGGTCAGCGACGGGCAAGTTCTAGGCCTCGGACTAGAGGGAGCACTGGGCGTTGGTCTAGGGCCCGAGGTAGGGATAGTGGGAGCGGTAGGCGTAGCGCTGGGGTAGGCAAAGGGCAAGGGGTGGGTGTAGGGGTAAACCTCGGAGTAGGCCTAGGACCAGGAGTGGGAGCTGTGGCTAGGGGTAGGGATGGGGGTGGGCCTATGGGTAGGGGAAGCTGTAGGGACAGGGGTAGGGGTAGGACCAGAGGTAGTGCTAGGCGTAGGCCTAGGGCGAGGGGTAGTGCTCGGGGTAACCTAAACCTAACCCTAACCCTAACCCTAACCCTAACACTAACCCTAACCCTAACCCTAACCCTAACACCAACCCGAACCCTAACCCTAACCCTAACCCTAACCCTATACCTAACACCAACCCTAAACCTAACCCTAACCCTAACCCTAACACCAACCCTAACCCTAACCCTAACCCTAAACCTAACCCTAACCCTGACACCAACCCTAAACCTAACCCTAACCCTAACACAAACCCTAACACTAACCCTAATCCTAACCCTAACCCTAACCCTATGCCTAACACCAACACTAACCCTAACCCTAACCCTAACCCTAACACCAACCCTAACCCTAATCCTAACCCTAACCTAACCCAAACCCTAACACTAACCCTAACCCTAACCCTACCCTAACACCAACCCTAACCCTAACCCTAACCCTAACCCTATACCTAACACCAACCCTAACCCTAACCCTAACCCTAACCCTAACACCAACCCTAACCGTAACCCTAACCCTAACCCTAACCCTAACACCAACCCTAACCCTAATCCTAACCCTAACACTAACCCTAACCCTAACCCTAACCCTAACACCAACCCTAACCCTAACCCTAACCCTAAAACCTAACACCAACCCTAACCCTAACCCTAACCCTAACCCTAACACCAAACCTAACCCTAACCCTAACCCTAAACCCTAATCCTAAACCTAACCCTAACACTAAAACTAACCCTAACCCTAACCCTAACAAGGGCAAGGTGTACTGGTCAGCGACGGGCAAGTTCTAGGCCTCGGACTAGAGGGAGCACTGGGCGTTGGTCTAGGGCCTGAGGTAGGGCTAGTGGGAGCTGTAGGCGTAGCGCTGGGGTAGGCAAAGGGCAAGGGGTGGGTGTAGGGGTAAACCTTGGAGTAGGCCTAGGACCAGGAGTGGGAGCTGTGGCTAGGGTTAGGGATGGGGGTGGGCCTATGGGTAGGGGGAGCTGTAGGGACAGGGGTAGGGGTAGGACCAGAGGTAGTGCTAGGCGTAGGCCTAGGGCGAGGGGTAGTGCTCGGAGTAACCTAACCCTAACCCTAACTCTAACACTAACCCTAACCCTAACCCTAACCCTAACACCAACCCTAACCCTAACCCTAACCCTAACCCTAACCCTAACCCTAACCCTAACCCTAATCCTAACCCTAACCCAAACCCTAACACCAACCCTAACCCTAACCCTAACCCTAACCCTAACACCAACCCTAACCCTAACCCTAAACCTAACCCTAACCCTAACCCTATGCCTAACACCAACACTAACCCTAACCCTAACACCAACCCTAACCCTAATCCTAACCCTAACCCTAACCCTAACCCTAACACTAACCCTAACCCTAACCCTAACCCTAACACCAACCCTAACCCTAACCCTAACACCAACCCTAACCCTAATCCTAACCCTAACCCTAACCCTAACCCTAACCCTAACCCTAACCCTAAACCCTAATCCTAATCCTAACCCTAACCCTAACCCTAACACTAACCCTAACCCTAACCCTAACCCCAACCCTAACCCTAACCCTAACCCTAACCCTAAACCTAACCCTAACACCAACCCTAACCGTAACCCTAACCCTAACCCTAACCCTAAACCTAACACCAACCCTAACCCTTACCCTAACCCTAACCCTAAACCCTAATCCTAACCCTAACCCTAACCCTAACCCTAACACCAACCCTAACCCTAATCCTAACCCTAACCCTAAACCTAACCCTAACACCAACCCTAACCGTAACCCTAACCCTAACCCTAACCCTAAACCTAACACCAACCCTAACCCTTACCCTAACCCTAACCCTAACACCAACCCTAACCCTAACCCTAACCCTAAACCCTAATCTAACCCTAACCCTAAGCCTAACGCTAACCATAAGCCTAACAAGGGCAAGGTGTAGTGGTCAGCGACGGGTAAGTTCTAGGCCTCGGACTAGAAGGAGCCATGTGCGTTGGTCTAGGGCCCGAGCTAGGGCTAGTGAGAGCGGTAGGCGTAGCGCTGGGGTAGGCATAAGGCAAGGGGTGGGTGTCGAGGTAAACCTCGGAGTAGGCCTAGGGCCAGGAGTGGGAGCTGTGGCTAGTGGTAGGGTTGGGGGTGGGCCTATGGGTAGGGGGAGCTGTAGGGCCAGGGGTAGTGGTAGGACCAGAGGTAGTGCTAGGCGTAGGCCTAGGGCGAGGGGTAGTGCTCGGGGTAGGGTTAGTTGAAGGGCTAGTGTTTGGAAGAGGCCCACGGGCAGTGTTAGGGTTAGGGCTCATGTTAAGCCTAGGACTAGTGGTAGGGGTAGGGGTTGGCCGAGGAATAGGGGTAGGTGTCACGAAATGGCTCCGGGTAGTCCTAGGACTCCGAACGGATGTAGGGCTGCGTTAGGGTGTGGCTAATGGTGGGTCCAGGGTGATTTGGTAGGACACGTGTTAGTGCTCTGGCTATCGGTAGTGCAAGGTGTACCGGTTGGCGACGGGCAAGTGCTAGGCTTCGGACTAGAGTGAGCACTGGGCGTTGGTCTAGGGCCCGAGGTAGGGCAAGTGGGAGCGGTAGGCGTAGCGCTGTGGTAGGCAAAGGGCAAGGGTTGGGTGTAGGGGTAAACCTCGGAGTAGGCCTAGGACCATGAGTGGGAGCTGTGGCTAGGGGTAGGGATGGGGGTGGGCCTATGGGTAGGGGAAGCTGTAGGGACAGGGGTAGGGGTAGGACCAGAGGTAGTGCTAGGCGTAGGCCTAGGGCGAGGGGTAGTGCTCGGGGTAACCTAACCCTAACCCTAACCCTAACCCTAACACTAACACTAACCCTAACCCTAACTCTAACCCTAACACCAACCCGAACCCTAACCCTAACCCTAACCCTAAACCTATACCTAACACCAACCCTAACCCTAACCCTAACCCTAACCCTAACACCAACCCTAACCCTAACCCTAACCCTAACCCTGACACCAACCCTAACCCTAACCCTAACCCTAACCCTAACACCAACCCTAACCCTAACCCTAACCCTAACCCTAACCCTAACCCTATGCCTAACACCAACACTAACCCTAACCCTAAACCTAACCCTAACACCAACCCTAACCCTAATCCTAACCCTAACCCTAACCCTAACCCTACCCTAACACCAACCCTAACCCTAACCCTAACCCTAACCCTATACCTAACACCAACCCTAACCCTAACTCTAACCCTAACCCTAACACCAACCCTAACCGTAACCCTAACCCTAACCCTAACCCTAACACCAACCCTAACCCTAATCCTAACCCTAACCCTAACCCTAACCCTAACCCTAACCCTAACACCAACCCTAACCCTAACACTAACCCTAACCCTAACCCTAAACCTAACACCAACCCTAACCCTAACCCTAACCCTAACCCTAACACCAACCCTAACCCTAAACCTAACCCTAAACCCTAATCCTAAACCTAACCCTAACCCTAAAACTAACCCTAACCCTAACCCTAACAAGGGCAAGGTGTACTGGTCAGCGACGGGCAAGTTCTAGGCCTCGGACTAGAGGGAGCACTAGGCGTTGGTCTAGGGCCCTAGGTAGGGCTAGTGGGAGCGGTAGGCGTAGCGCTGGGGTAGGCAAAGGGCAAGGGGTGGGTGTAGGGGTAAACCTCGGAGTAGGCCTAGGACCAGGAGTGGGAGCTGTGGCTAGGGGTAGGGATGGGTATGGGCCTATGGGTAGGGGAAGCTGTAGGGACAGGGGTAGGGGTAGGACCAGACGTAGTGCTAGGCGTAGGCCTAGTGCGAGGGGAAGTGCTCGGGGTAACCTAACCCTAACCCTAACCCTAACCCTAACCCTAACCCTAACACTAACCCTAACCCTAACCCTAACACCAACCCGAACCCTAACCCTAACCCTAACCCTAACCCTATACCTAACACCAATCCTAACCCTAACCCTAACCCTAACCCTAACACCAACCCTAACCCTAACCCTAACCCTAACCCTAACCCTAACCCTAACCCTGACACCAACCCTAACCCTAACCCTAACCCTAACACAAACCCTAACACTAACCCTAACCCTAACCCTATGCCTAACACCAACACTAACCCTAACCCTAACCCTAAACCTAACACCAACCCTAACCCTAATCCTAACCCTAACCCTAACCCTAACCCTAACACTAACCCTAACCCTAACCCTACCCTAACACCAACCCTAACCCTAACCCTAACCCTAACCCTATACCTAACACCAACCCTAACCCTAACCCTAACCCTAACCCTAACACCAACCCTAACCGTAACCCTAACCCTAACCCTAACACCAAACCTAACCCTAATCCTAACCCTAACCTTAACCCTAACCCTAACCCTAACCCTAACACCAACACTAACCCTAACCCTAACCCTAACCCTAAACCTAACACCAACCCTAACCCTAACCCTAACCCTAACCCTAACCCTAACACCAAACCTAACCCTAACCCTAACCCTAAACCCTAATCCTAAACCTAACCCTAACCCTAAAACTAACCCTAACCCTAACCCTAACAAGGGCAAGATGTAGTGGTCAGCGACGGGCAAGTTCTAGGCCTCGGACTAGAAGGAGCCATGTGCGTTGGTCTAGGGCCCGAGCTAGGGCTAGTGAGAGCGGTAGGCGTAGCGCTGGGGTAGGCATAGGGCAAGGGGTGGGTGTCGAGGTAAACCTCGGAGTAGGCCTAGGACCAGGAGTGGGAGCTGTAGCTAGTGGTAGGGTTGGGGGTGGGCCTATGGGTAGGGGGTGCTGTAGGGCCAGGGGTAGTGGTAGGACCAGAGGTAGTGCTAGGCGTAGGCCTAGGGCGAGGGGTAGTGCTCGGGGTAGGGTTAGTTGAAGGGCTAGTGTTTGGAAGAGGACCACGGGCAGTGTTAGGGTTAGGGCTCATGTTAAGCCTAGGACTAGTGGTAGGGGTAGGGGTTGGCCGAGGAATAGATGTAGGTGTCACGAAATGGCTCCGGATAGTCCTAGGACTCCGAACGGATGTAGGGCTGGATTAGGGTGTGGATAATGGAGGGTCCAGGGTAATTTGGTAGGACACGGGTTAGTGCTCTGGTTATCGGTAGTGCAAGGTGTACCGGTTGGCGACGGGCAAGTGCTAGGCTTCGGACTAGAGTGAGCACTGGGCGTTGGTCTAGGGCCCGAGGTAGGGCTAGTGGGAGCGGTAGGCGTAGCGCTGGGGTAGGCAAAGGGCAAGGGTTGGGTGTAGGGGTAAACCTCGGAGTAGGCCTAGGACCATGAGTGGGAGCTGTGGCTAGGGGTAGGGATGGGGGTGGGCCTATGGGTAGGGGAAGCTGTAGGGACAGGGGTAGGGGTAGGACTAGAGGTAGTGCTAGGCGTAGGCCTAGGGCGAGGGGTAGTGCTCGGGGTAACCTAACCCTAACCCTAACCCTAACCCTAACCCTAACACTAACCCTAACCCTAACCCTAACCCTAACACCAACCCGAACCCTAACCCTAACCCTAACCCTAACCCTAACCTTATACCTAACACCAACCCTAACCCTAACCCTAACCCTAACCCTAACACCAACCCTAACCCTAACCCTAACCCTAACCCTAACCCTAACCCTGACACCAACCCTAACCCTAACCCTAACCCTAACCCTAACCCTAACACCAACCCTAACCCTAACCCTAACCCTAACCCTAACCCTAACCCTATGCCTAACACCAACACTAACCCTAACCCTAACCCTAACCCTAACACCAACCCTAAACCTAATCCTAACCCTAACCCTAACCCTAGCCCTACCCTAACACCAACCCTAACCCTAACCCTAACCCTAACCCTATACCTAACACCAACCCTAACCCTAACTCTAACCCTAACCCTAACACCAACCCTAACCGTAACCCTAACCCTAACCCTAACCCTAACACCAACCCTAACCCTAATCCTAACCCTAACCCTAACCCTAACCCTAACCCTAACCGTAACACCAACCCTAACCCTAACCCTAACCCTAACCCTAACCCTAACCCTAAACCTAACACCAACCCTAACCCTAACCCTAACCCTAACCCTAACACCAACCCTAACCCTAACACTAACCCTAACCCTAACCCTAAACCTAACACCAACCCTAACCCTAACCCTAACCCTAACACCAACCCTAACCCTAAACCTAACCCTAAACCCTAATCCTAAACCTAACCCTAACCCTAAAACTAACCCTAACCCTAACCCTAACAAGGGCAAGGTGTACTGGTCAGCGACGGGCAAGTTCTAGGCCTCGGACTAGAGGGAGCACTGGGCGTTGGTCTAGGGCCTGAGGTAGGGCTAGTGGGAGCGGTAGGCGTAGCGCTGGGGTAGGCAAAGGGCAAGGGGTGGGTGTAGGGGTAAACCTCGGAGTAGGCCTAAGACCAGGAGTGGGAGCTGTGGCTAGGGGTAGGGATGGGGGTGGGCCTATGGGTAGGGGGAGCTGTAGGGACAGGGGTAGGGGTAGGACCAGAGGTAGTGCTAGGCGTAGGCCTAGGGCGAGGGGTAGTGCTCGGAGTAACCTAACCCTAACCCTAACTCTAACACTAACCCTAACCCTAACCCTAACCCTAACCCTAACCCTAATCCTAACCCTAACCCTAACCCTAACACCAACCCTAACCCTAACCCTAACCCTAACCCTATCCCTAACCCTAACCCTAATCCTAACCCTAACCCTAACCCTAACACCAAACCTAACCCTAACCCTAACCCTAAACCTAACACCAACCCTAACCCTAACCCTAACCCTAACCCTAACCCTAACCCTATGCCTAACACCAACACAAACCCTAACCCTAACCCTAACCCTAACACCAACCCTAACCCTAATCCTAACCCTAACCCTAACCCTAACCCTAACACTAACCCTAACCCTAACCCTAACCCTAACACCAACCCTAACCCTAACCCTAACACCAACCCTAACCCTAATCCTAACCCTAACCCTAACCCTAACCCTAACCCTAACCCTAACCCTAACCCTAACCCTAAACCCTAATCCTAACCCTAACCATAACCCTAACCCTAACACTAACCCTAACCCTAACCCTAACCCCAACCCTAACCCTAACCCTAACCCTAACCCTAACCCTAAACCTAACCCTAACACCAACCCTAACCGTAACCCTAACCCTAACCCTAACCCTAAACCTAACACCAACCCTAACCCTTACCCTAACCCTAACCCTAAACCCTAATCCTAACCCTAACCCTAACCCTAACCCTAACACCAACCCTAACCCTAATCCTAACCCTAACCCTAAACCTAACCCTAACACCAACCCTAACCGTAACCCTAACCCTAACCCTAACCCTAACCCTAACACCAACCCTAACCCTAAACCTAACCCTAAACCCTAATCCTAAACCTAACCCTAACCCTAAAACTAACCCTAACCCTAACCCTAACAAGGGCAAGGTGTACTGGTCAGCGACGGGCAAGTTCTAGGCCTCGGACTAGAGGGAGCACTGGGCGTTGGTCTAGGGCCCGAGGTAGGGATAGTGGGAGCGGTAGGCGTAGCGCTGGGGTAGGCAAAGGGCAAGGGGTGGGTGTAGGGGTAAACCTCGGAGTAGGCCTAGGACCAGGAGTGGGAGCTGTGGCTAGGGGTAGGGATGGGGGTGGGCCTATGGGTAGGGGAAGCTGTAGGGACAGGGGTAGGGGTAGGACCAGAGGTAGTGCTAGGCGTAGGCCTAGGGCGAGGGGTAGTGCTCGGGGTAACCTAAACCTAACCCTAACCCTAACCCTAACCCTAACACTAACCCTAACCCTAACCCTAACCCTAACACCAACCCGAACCCTAACCCTAACCCTAACCCTAACCCTATACCTAACACCAACGCTAAACCTAACCCTAACCCTAACCCTAACACCAACCCTAACCCTAACCCTAACCCTAAACCTAACCCTAACCCTGACACCAACCCTAAACCTAACCCTAACCCTAACACAAACCCTAACACTAACCCTAATCCTAACCCTAACCCTAACCCTATGCCTAACACCAACACTAACCCTAACCCTAACCCTAACCTTAACACCAACCCTAACCCTAATCCTAACTCTAACCTAACCCAAACCCTAACACTAACCCTAACCCTAACCCTACCCTAACACCAACCCTAACCCTAACCCTAACCCTAACCCTATACCTAACACCAACCCTAACCCTAACCCTAACCCTAACCCTAACACCAACCCTAACCGTAACCCTAACCCTAACCCTAACCCTAACACCAACCCTAACCCTAATCCTAACCCTAACACTAACCCTAACCCTAACCCTAACCCTAACACCAACCCTAACCCTAACCCTAACCCTAAAACCTAACACCAACCCTAACCCTAACCCTAACCCTAACCCTAACCCTAACACCAAACCTAACCCTAACCCTAACCCTAAACCCTAATCCTAAACCTAACCCTAACACTAAAACTAACCCTAACCCTAACCCTAACAAGGGCAAGGTGTACTGGTCAGCGACGGGCAAGTTCTAGGCCTCGGACTAGAGGGAGCACTGGGCGTTGGTCTAGGGCCTGAGGTAGGGCTAGTGGGAGCTGTAGGCGTAGCGCTGGGGTAGGCAAAGGGCAAGGGGTGGGGGTAGGGGTAAACCTTGGAGTAGGCCTAGGACCAGGAGTGGGAGCTGTGGCTAGGGGTAGGGATGGGGGTGGGCCTATGGGTAGGGGGAGCTGTAGGGACAGGGGTAGGGGTAGGACCAGAGGTAGTGCTAGGCGTAGGCCTAGGGCGAGGGGTAGTGCTCGGAGTAACCTAACCCTAACCCTAACTCTAACACTAACCCTAACCCTAACCATAACCATAACCCTAACCCTAACCCTAACCCTAACCCTAACTCTAACCCTAATCCTAACCCTAACCCTAACCCTAACACCAACCCTAACCCTAACCCTAACCCTAACCCTAACCCTAACCCTAACCCTAACCCTAATCCTAACCCTAACCCAAACCCTAACACCAACCCTAACCCTAACCCTAACCCTAACCCTAACACCAACCCTAACCCTAACCCTAAACCTAACCCTAACCCTAACCCTATGCCTAACACCAACACTAACCCTAACCCTAACCCTAACCCTAACACCAACCCTAACCCTAATCCTAACCCTAACCCTAACCCTAACCCTAACACTAACCCTAACCCTAACCCTAACCCTAACACCAACCCTAACCCTAACCCTAACACCAACCCTAACCCTAATCCTAACCCTAACCCTAACCCTAACCCTAACCCTAACCCTAACCCTAACCCTAAACCCTAATCCTAATCCTAACCCTAACCCTAACCCTAACACTAACCCTAACCCTAACCCTAACCCCAACCCTAACCCTAACCCTAACCCTAACCCTAAACCTAACCCTAACACCAACCCTAACCGTAACCCTAACCCTAACCCTAACCCTAAACCTAACACCAACCCTAACCCTTACCCTAACCCTAACCCTAAACCCTAATCCTAACCCTAACCCTAACCCTAACCCTAACACCAACCCTAACCCTAATCCTAACCCTAACCCTAAACCTAACCCTAACACCAACCCTAACCGTAACCCTAACCCTAACCCTAACCCTAAACCTAACACCAACCCTAACCCTTACCCTAACCCTAACCCTAACACCAACCCTAACCCTAACCCTAACCCTAAACCCTAATCTAACCCTAACCCTAAGCCTAACGCTAACCATAACCCTAACAAGGACAAGGTGTAGTGGTCAGCGACGGGTAAGTTCTAGGCCTCGGACTAGAAGGAGCCATGTGCGTTGGTCTAGGGCCCGAGCTAGGGCTAGTGAGAGCGGTAGGCGTAGCGCTGGGGTAGGCATAAGGCAAGGGGTGGGTGTCGAGGTAAACCTCGGAGTAGGCCTAGGGCCAGGAGTGGGAGCTGTGGCTAGTGGTAGGGTTGGGGGTGGGCCTATGGGTAGGGGGAGCTGTAGGGCCAGGGGTAGTGGTAGGACCAGAGGTAGTGCTAGGCGTAGGCCTAGGGCGAGGGGTAGTGCTCGGGGTAGGGTTAGTTGAAGGGCTAGTGTTTGGAAGAGGCCCACGGGCAGTGTTAGGGTTAGGGCTCATGTTAAGCCTAGGACTAGTGGTAGGGGTAGGGGTTGGCCGAGGAATAGGGGTAGGTGTCACGAAATGGCTCCGGGTAGTCCTAGGACTCCGAACGGATGTAGGGCTGCGTTAGGGTGTGGCTAATGGTGGGTCCAGGGTGATTTGGTAGGACACGTGTTAGTGCTCTGGCTATCGGTAGTGCAAGGTGTACCGGTTGGCGACGGGCAAGTGCTAGGCTTCGGACTAGAGTGAGCACTGGGCGTTGGTCTAGGGCCCGAGGTAGGGCAAGTGGGAGCGGTAGGCGTAGCGCTGTGGTAGGCAAAGGGCAAGGGTTGGGTGTAGGTGTAAACCTCGGAGTAGGCCTAGGACCATGAGTGGGAGCTGTGGCTAGGGGTAGGGATGGGGGTGGGCCTATTGGTAGGGGAAGCTGTAGGGACAGGGGTAGGGGTAGGACCAGAGGTAGTGCTAGGCGTAGGCCTAGGGCGAGGGGTAGTGCTCGGGGTAACCTAACCCTAACCCTAACCCTAACCCTAACACTAACACTAACCCTAACCCTAACCCTAACCCTAACACCAACCCGAACCCTAACCCTAACCCTAACCCTAAACCTATACCTAACACCAACCCTAACCCTAACCCTAACCCTAACCCTAACACCAACCCTAACCCTAACCCTAACCCTAACCCTGACACCAACCCTAACCCTAACCCTAACCCTAACCCTAACACCAACCCTAACCCTAACCCTAACCCTAACCCTAACCCTAACCCTATGCCTAACACCAACACTAACCCTAACCCTAAACCTAACCCTAACACCAACCCTAACCCTAATCCTAACCCTAACCCTAACCCTAACCCTACCCTAACACCAACCCTAACCCTAACCCTAACCCTAACCCTATACCTAACACCAACCCTAACCCTAACTCTAACCCTAACCCTAACACCAACCCTAACCGTAACCCTAACCCTAACCCTAACCCTAACACCAACCCTAACCCTAATCCTAACCCTAACCCTAACCCTAACCCTAACCCTAACCCTAACACCAACCCTAACCCTAACACTAACCCTAACCCTAACCCTAAACCTAACACCAACCCTAACCCTAACCCTAACCCTAACCCTAACACCAACCCTAACCCTAAACCTAACCCTAAACCCTAATCCTAAACCTAACCCTAACCCTAAAACTAACCCGAACCCTAACCCTAACAAGGGCAAGGTGTACTGGTCAGCGACGGGCAAGTTCTAGGCCTCGGACTAGAGGGAGCACTAGGCGTTGGTCTAGGGCCCTAGGTAGGGCTAGTGGGAGCGGTAGGCGTAGCGCTGGGGTAGGCAAAGGGCAAGGGGTGGGTGTAGGGGTAAACCTCGGAGTAGGCCTAGGACCAGGAGTGGGAGCTGTGGCTAGGGGTAGGGATGGGTATGGGCCTATGGGTAGGGGAAGCTGTAGGGACAGGGGTAGGGGTAGGACCAGAGGTAGTGCTAGGCGTAGGCCTAGTGCGAGGGGTAGTGCTCGGGGTAACCTAACCCTAACCCTAACCCTAACCCTAACCCTAACCCTAACAATAACCCTAACCCTAACCCTAACACCAACCCGAACCCTAACCCTAACCCTAACCCTAACCCTATACCTAACACCAATCCTAACCCTAACCCTAACCCTAACCCTAACACCAACCCTAACCCTAACCCTAACCCTAACCCTAACCCTAACCCTGACACCAACCCTAACCCTAACCCTAACCCTAACACAAACCCTAACACTAACCCTAACCCTAACCCTATGCCTAACACCAACACTAACCCTAACCCTAACCCTAAACCTAACACCAACCCTAACCCTAATCCTAACCCTAACCCTAACCCTAACCCTAACACTAACCCTAACCCTAACCCTACCCTAACACCAACCCTAACCCTAACCCTAACCCTAACCCTATACCTAACACCAACCCTAACCCTAACCCTAACCCTAACCCTAACACCAACCCTAACCGTAACCCTAACCCTAACCCTAACACCAAACCTAACCCTAATCCTAACCCTAACCTTAACCCTAACCCTAACCCTAACCCTAACACCAACACTAACCCTAACCCTAACCCTAACCCTAAACCTAACACCAACCCTAACCCTAACCCTAACCCTAACCCTAACACCAAACCTAACCCTAACCCTAACCCTAAACCCTAATCCTAAACCTAACCCTAACCCTAAAACTAACCCTAACCCTAACCCTAACAAGGGCAAGATGTAGTGGTCAGCGACGGGCAAGTTCTAGGCCTCGGACTAGAAGGAGCCATGTGCGTTGGTCTAGGGCCCGAGCTAGGGCTAGTGAGAGCGGTAGGCGTAGCGCTGGGGTAGGCATAGGGCAAGGGGTGGGTGTCGAGGTAAACCTCGGAGTAGGCCTAGGACCAGGAGTGGGAGCTGTAGCTAGTGGTAGGGTTGGGGGTGGGCCTATGGGTAGGGGGTGCTGTAGGGCCAGGGGTAGTGGTAGGACCAGAGGTAGTGCTAGGCGTAGGCCTAGGGCGAGGGGTAGTGCTCGGGGTAGGGTTAGTTGAAGGGCTAGTGTTTGGAAGAGGACCACGGGCAGTGTTAGGGTTAGGGCTCATGTTAAGCCTAGGACTAGTGGTAGGGGTAGGGGTTGGCCGAGGAATAGGGGTAGGTGTCACGAAATGGCTCCGGATAGTCCTAGGACTCCGAACGGATGTAGGGCTGGATTAGGGTGTGGATAATGGAGGGTCCAGGGTAATTTGGTAGGACAAGGGTTAGTGCTCTGGTTATCGGTAGTGCAAGGTGTACCGGTTGGCGACGGGCAAGTGCTAGGCTTCGGACTAGAGTGAGCACTGGGCGTTGGTCTAGGGCCCGAGGTAGGGCTAGTGGGAGCGGTAGGCGTAGCGCTGGGGTAGGCAAAGGGCAAGGGTTGGGTGTAGGGGTAAACCTCGGAGTAGGCCTAGGACCATGAGTGGGAGCTGTGGCTAGGGGTAGGGATGGGGGTGGGCCTATGGGTAGGGGAAGCTGTAGGGACAGGGGTAGGGGTAGGACTAGAGGTAGTGCTAGGCGTAGGCCTAGGGCGAGGGGTAGTGCTCGGGGTAACCTAACCCTAACCCTAACCCTAACCCTAACCCTAACACTAACCCTAACCCTAACCCTAACCCTAACACCAACCCGAACCCTAACCCTAACCCTAACCCTAACCCTAACCTTATACCTAACACCAACCCTAACCCTAACCCTAACCCTAACCCTAACACCAACCCTAACCCTAACCCTAACCCTAACCCTAACCCTAACCCTGACACCAACCCTAACCCTAACCCTAACCCTAACCCTAACCCTAACACCAACCCTAACCCTAACCCTAACCCTAACCCTAACCCTAACCCTATGCCTAACACCAACACTAACCCTAACCCTAACCCTAACCCTAACACCAACCCTAAACCTAATCCTAACCCTAACCCTAACCCTAGCCCTACCCTAACACCAACCCTAACCCTAACCCTAACCCTAACCCTATACCTAACACCAACCCTAACCCTAACTCTAACCCTAACCCTAACACCAACCCTAACCGTAACCCTAACCCTAACCCTAACCCTAACACCAACCCTAACCCTAATCCTAACCCTAACCCTAACCCTAACCCTAACCCTAACCGTAACACCAACCCTAACCCTAACCCTAACCCTAACCCTAACCCTAACCCTAAACCTAACACCAACCCTAACCCTAACCCTAACCCTAACCCTAACACCAACCCTAACCCTAACCCTAACCCTAAACCCTAATCCTAAACCTAACCCTAACCCTAAAACTAACCCTAACCCTAACCCTAACAAGGGCAAGGTGTACTGGTCAGCGACGGGCAAGTGTTAGGCCTCGGACTAGAGGGAGCACTGGGCGTTGTTGTAGGGCCCGAGGTAGGGCTAGTGGGAGCGGTAGGCGTAGCGCTGGTGTAGGCAAAGGGCAAGGGGTGGGTGTAGGGGTAAACCTCGGAGTAGGCCTAGGACCAGGAGTGGGAGCTGTGGCTAGGGGTAGGGATGGGGGTGGGCCTATGGGTAGGGGAAGCTGTAGGGACAGGGGTAGGGGTAGGACCAGAGGTAGTGCTAGGCGTAGGCCTAGGGCGAGGGGTAGTGCTCGGGGTAACCTAACCCTAACCCTAACCCTAACCCTAACCCTAACCCTAACCCTAACCCTAACACCAAACCTAACCCTAACCCTAACCCTAAACCCTAATCCTAAACCTAACCCTAACCCTAAAACTAACCCTAACCCTAACCCTAACAAGGGCAAGGTGTACTGGTCAGCGACGGGCAAGTTCTAGGCCTCGGACTAGAGGGAGCCATGGGTGTTGGTCTAGGGCCCGAGCTAGGGCTAGTGAGAGCGGTAGGCGTAGCGCTGGGGTAGGCATAGAGCAAGGGGTGGGTGTCGAGGTAAACCTCGGAGTAGGCCTAGGGCTAGGAGTGGGAGCTGTGGCTAGGGGTAGGGATGGGGGTGGGCCTATAAGTAGGGGGAGCTGTAGAACCAGGGGTAGGGGTAGGACCAGAGGTAGTGCTAGGCGTAAGCCTAGGGCGAGGGGTAGTGCTCGGGGTAGGGTTAGGTGAAGGGCTAGTGGTTGGCAGAGGCCCACGGGCAGTGTTAGGTTTAGGGCTCATGTTAAGCCTAAGACTAGTGGTAGGGGTAGGGGTTGGCCGAGGAATAGGGGTAGGTGTCACGAAATGGCTCCGGGTAGTCCTAGGACTCCGAACGGATGTAGGGCTGGATTAGGGTGTGGCTAATGGTGGGTCCAGGGTGATTTGGTAGGACACGGGTTAGTGCTCTGGCTATCGGTAGTGCAAGGTGTACCAGTTGGCGACGGGCAAGTGCTAGGCTTCGGACTAGAGTGAGAACTGGGCGTTGGTCTAGGGCCCGAGGTAGGGCTAGTGGGAGCGGTAGGCGTAGCGCTGGGGTAGGCAAAGGGCAAGGGGTGGGTGTAGGGATAAACCTCGGAGTAGGCCTAGGACCAGGAGTGGGAGCTGTGGCTAGGGGTAGGGATGGGTATGGGCCTATGGGTAGGGGAAGCTGTAGGGACAGGGGTAGGGGTAGGACCAGAGGTAGTGCTAGGCGTAGGCCTAGTGCGAGGGGTAGTGCTCGGGGTAACCTAACCCTAACCCTAACCCTAACCCTAACCCTAACCCTAACACTAACCCTAACCCTAACCCTAACACCAACCCGAACCCTAACCCTAACCCTAACCCTAACCCTATACCTAACACCAATCCTAACCCTAACCCTAACCCTAACCCTAACACCAACCCTAACCCTAACCCTAACCCTAACCCTAACCCTAACCCTAACCCTGACACCAACCCTAACCCTAACCCTAACCCTAACACAAACCCTAACACTAACCCTAACCCTAACCCTATGCCTAACACCAACACTAACCCTAACCCTAACCCTAAACCTAACACCAACCCTAACCCTAAACCTAACCCTAACCCTAACCCTAACCCTAACACTAACCCTAACCCTAACCCTACCCTAACACCAACCCTAACCCTAACCCTAACCCTAACCCTATACCTAACACCAACCCTAACCCTAACCCTAACCCTAACCCTAACACCAACCCTAACCGTAACCCTAACCCTAACCCTAACACCAAACCTAACCCTAATCCTAACCCTAACCCTAACCCTAACCCTAACCCTAACACCAACCCTAACCCTAACCCTAACCCTAAACCTAACACCAACCCTAACCCTAACCCTAACCCTAACCCTAACCCTAACACCAAACCTAACCCTAACCCTAACCCTAAACCCTAATCCTAAACCTAACCCTAACCCTAAAACTAACCCTAACCCTAACCCTAACAAGGGCAAGGTGTAGTGGTCAGCGACGGGCAAGTTCTAGGCCTCGGACTAGAAGGAGCCATGTGCGTTGGTCTAGGGCCCGAGCTAGGGCTAGTGAGAGCGGTAGGCGTAGCGCTGGGGTAGGCATAGGGCAAGGGGTGGGTGTCGAGGTAAACCTCGGAGTAGGCCTAGGGCCAGGAGTGGGAGCTGTAGCTAGTGGTAGGGTTGGGGGTGGGCCTATGGGTAGGGGGTGCTGTAGGGCCAGGGGTAGTGGTAGGACCAGAGGTAGTGCTAGGCGTAGGCCTAGGGCGAGGGGTAGTGCTCGGGGTAGGGTTAGTTGAAGGGCTAGTGTTTGGAAGAGGACCACGGGCAGTGTTAGGGTTAGGGCTCATGTTAAGCCTAGGACTAGTGGTAGGGGTAGGGGTTGGCCGAGGAATAGGGGTAGGTGTCACGAAATGGCTCCGGATAGTCCTAGGACTCCGAACGGATGTAGGGCTGGATTAGGGTGTGGATAATGGAGGGTCCAGGGTAATTTGGTAGGACACGGGTTAGTGCTCTGGTTATCGGTAGTGCAAGGTGTACCGGTTGGCGACGGGCAAGTGCTAGGCTTCGGACTAGAGTGAGCACTGGGCGTAGGTCTAGGGCCCGAGGTAGGGCTAGTGGGAGCGGTAGGCGTAGCGCTGGGGTAGGCAAAGGGCAAGGGTTGGGTGTAGGGGTAAACCTCGGAGTAGGCCTAGGACCATGAGTGGGAGCTGTGGCTAGGGGTAGGGATGGGGGTGGGCCTATGGGTAGGGGAAGCTGTAGGGACAGGGGTAGGGGTAGGACTAGAGGTCGTGCTAGGCGTAGGCCTAGGGCGAGGGGTAGTGCTCGGGGTAACCTAACCCTAACCCTAACCCTAACCCTAACCCTAACACTTACCCTAACCCTAACCCTAACCCTAACACCAACCCGAACCCTAACCCTAACCCTAACCCTAACCCTAACCCTATACCTAACACCAACCCTAACCCTAACCCTAACCCTAACCCTAACACCAACCCTAACCCTAACCCTAACCCTAACCCTAACCCTAACCCTGACACCAACCCTAACCCTAACCCTAACCCTAACCCTAACCCTAACACCAACCCTAACCCTAACCCTAACCCTAACCCTAACCCTAACCCTATGCCTAACACCAACACTAACCCTAACCCTAACCCTAACCCTAACACCAACCCTAAACCTAATCCTAACCCTAACCCTAACCCTAGCCCTACCCTAACACCAACCCTAACCCTAACCCTAACCCTAACCCTATACCTAACACCAACCCTAACCCTAACTCTAACCCTAACCGTAACACCAACCCTAACCCTAACCCTAACCCTAACCCTAACCCTAACCCTAAACCTAACACCAACCCTAACCCTAACCCTAACCCTAACCCTAACACCAACCCTAACCCTAACCCTAACCCTAAACCCTAATCCTAAACCTAACCCTAACCCTAAAACTAACCCTAACCCTAACCCTAACAAGGGCAAGGTGTACTGGTCAGCGACGGGCAAGTGTTAGGCCTCGGACTAGAGGGAGCACTGGGCGTTGGTGTAGGGCCCGAGGTAGGGCTAGTGGGAGCGGTAGGCGTAGCGCTGGGGTAGGCAAAGGGCAAGGGGTGGGTGTAGGGGTAAACCTCGGAGTAGGCCTAGGACCAGGAGTGGGAGCTGTGGCTAGGGGTAGGGATGGGGGTGGGCCTATGGGTAGGGGAAGCTGTAGGGACAGGGGTAGGGATAGGACCAGAGGTAGTGCTAGGCGTAGGCCTAGGGCGAGGGGTAGTGCTCGGGGTAACCTAACCCTAACCCTAACCCTAACCCTAACCCTAACCCTAACCCTAACACCAAACCTAACCCTAACCCTAACCCTAAACCCTAATCCTAAACCTAACCCTAACCCTAAAACTAACCCTAACCCTAACCCTAACAAGGGCAAGGTGTACTGGTCAGCGACGGGCAAGTTCTAGGCCTCGGACTAGAGGGAGCCATGGGTGTTGGTCTAGGGCCCGAGCTAGGGCTAGTGAGAGCGGTAGGCGTAGCGCTGGGGTAGGCATAGAGCAAGGGGTGGGTGTCGAGGTAAACCTCGGAGTAGGCCTAGGGCTAGGAGTGGGAGCTGTGGCTAGGGGTAGGGATGGGGGTGGGCCTATAAGTAGGGGGAGCTGTAGAACCAGGGGTAGGGGTAGGACCAGAGGTAGTGCTAGGCGTAAGCCTAGGGCGAGGGGTAGTGCTCGGGGTAGGGTTAGGTGAAGGGCTAGTGGTTGGCAGAGGCCCACGGGCAGTGTTAGGTTTAGGGCTCATGTTAAGCCTAAGACTAGTGGTAGGGGTAGGGGTTGGCCGAGGAATAGGGGTAATTGTCACGAAATGGCTCCGTGTAGTCCTAGGACTCCGAACGGATGTAGGGCTGGATTAGGGTGTGGCTAATGGTGGGTCCAGGGTGATTTGGTAGGACACGGGTTAGTGCTCTGGCTATCGGTAGTGCAAGGTGTACCAGTTGGCGACGGGCAAGTGCTAGGCTTCGGACTAGAGTGAGAACTGGGCGTTGGTCTAGGGCCCGAGGTAGGGCTAGTGGGAGCGGTAGGCGTAGCGCTGGGGTAGGCAAAGGGCAAGGGGTGGGTGTAGGGATAAACCTCGGAGTAGGCCTAGGACCAGGAGTGGGAGCTGTGGCTAGGGGTAGGGATGGGGGTGGGCCTATGGGTAGGGGAAGCTGTAGGGACAGGGGTAGGGGTAGGACCAGAGGTAGTGCTAGGCGTAGGCCTAGGGCGAGGGGTGGTGCTCGGGGTAACCTAACCCTAACCCTAACCCTAACCCTAACCCTAACACTAACCCTAACCCTAACCCTAACCCTAACCCTAACACCAACCCGAACCCTAACCCTAACCCTAACCCTATACCTAACACCAACCCTAAATCTAACCCTAACCCTAACCCTAACACCAACCCTAACCCTAACCCTAACCCTAACCCTAACCCTAACCCTGACACCAACCCTAACCCTAACCCTAACCCTAACCCTAACACCAACCCTAACCCTAACCCTAACCCTAACCCTAACCCTATGCCTAACACCAACACTAACCCTAACCCTAACCCTAACCCTAACACCAACCCTAACCCTAATCCTAACCCTAACCCTAACCCTAACCCTACCCTAACACCAACCCTAACCCTAACCCTAACCCTAACCCTATACCTAACACCAACCCTAACCCTAACTCTAACCCTAACCCTAACACCAACCCTAACCGTAACCCTAACCCTAACCCTAACCCTAACACCAACCCTAACCCTAATCCTAACCCTAACCCTAACCCTAACCCTAACCCTAACACCAACCCTAACCCTAACCCTAACCCTAACCCTAAACCTAACACCAACCCTAACCCTAACCCTAAACCTAACACCAAACCTAACCCTAACCCTAACCCTAAACCCTAATCCTAAACCTAACCCTAACCCTAAAACTAACCCTAACACTAACCCTAACAAGGGCAAGGTGTACTGGTCAGCGACGGGCAAGTTCTAGGCCTCGGACTAGAGGGAGCACTGGGCGTTGGTCTAGGGCCCGAGGTAGGGCTAGTGGGAGCGGTAGGCGTAGCGCAAGGGTAGGCAAAGGGCAAGGGGTGGGTGTAGGGGTAAACCTCGGAGTAGGCCTAGGACCAGGAGTGGGAGCTGTGGCTAGGGGTAGGGATGGGGGTGGGCCTATGGGTAGGGGAAGCTGTAGGGACAGGGGTAGTGGTAGGACCAGACGTAGTGCTAAGAGTAGGCCTAGGGCGAGGGGTAGTGCTCGGGGTAACCTAACCCTAACCCTCACCCTAACCCTAACTCTAACACTAACCCTAACTCTAACCCTAACCCTAACACCAACCCGAACCCTAACCCTAACCCTAACCCTAACCCTAACCCTAACACCAACCCTAACCCTAATCCTAACTTTAACCCTAACCCTAACCCTAACACTAACCCTAACCCTAACCCTACCCTAACACCAACCCTAAACCTAACCCTAACTTTAACCCTATACCTAACACCAACCCTAACCGTAACCCTAACCCTAACCCTAACCCTAACACCAACGCTAACCCTAATCCTAACCCTTACCCTAACCCTAACCCTAACCCTAACCCTAACACCAACCCTAACCCTAACCCTAACCCTAACCCTAAACCTAACACCAACCCTAACCCTAACCCTAACCCTAACCCTAACCCTAACACCAAACCTAACCCTAAACCTAACCCTAAACCCTAATCCTAAACCTAACCCTAACCCTAAAACTAACCCTAACCCTAACCCTAACAAGGGCAAGGTGTACTGGTCAGCGACGGGCAAGTTCTATGCCTCGGACTAGAGGGAGCCATGGGCGTTGGTCTAGGGCCCGAGCTAGGGCTAGTGAGAGCGGTAGGCGTAGCGCTGGTGTAGGCATAGAGCAAGGGGTGGGTGTCGAGGTAAACCTCGGAGTAGGCCTAGGGCTAGGAGTGGGAGCTGTGGCTAGGGGTAGGGATGGGGGTGGGCCTATAAGTAGGGGGAGCTGTAGAACCAGGGGTAGGGGTAGGACCAGAGGTAGTGCTAGGCGTAAGCCTAGGGCGAGGGGTAGTGCTCGGGGTAGGGTTAGGTGAAGGGCTAGTGGTTGGCAGAGGCCCACGGGCAGTGTTAGGGTTAGGGCTCATGTTAGGCCTAGGACTAGTGGTAGTGGTAGGGGTTGGCCGAGGGCTAGGGGTAGGTGTCACCGGAGGGCTCCGAGTAGTCCTAGGACTCGGAACGGGTGTAGGGCTGGATTAGGGTGTGGTAAGGGTGGGTCCAGGGTGATTTCGTAGGACACAGGTTACTGCTCTGGCTAAGGGTAGGGCAAGGTGTACTGGTCGGCCTCGGGCAAGTGGTAGGCCTCTGACTAAAGAGAGCACTGGGCGTTGGTCTAGGGCCCGAGCTAGGGCTAGTGGGAGCAGTAGGCGTAGCGCTGGGGTAGGCATAGTGCAAGGGGTGGGTGTCGGGATAAACTTCGGAGTAGGCTTTGGGCCAGGAGTTGGAGTTTTGGCTAGGGGTAGGGATGGGGGTGGGCCCAGAAGTAGGGGGAGGTGTAGGGCCAGGGGTATGGGTAGGACCAGAGGTAGTGCTAGGCGTAGGCCTAGGGCGAGGGGTAGTGCTCGCGGTAGGGTTAGTTGAAGGGCTAGTGGTTGCAGAGGCCCACGGGCAGTGTTAGGGTTAGGGCTCATGTTAAGCCTAGGACTAGTGGTAGTGGTAGGGGTTGGCCGAGGGCTAGGGGTAGGTGTCACGGGAGGGCTCTGGGTAGTCCTAAGACTCAGAACAGGTGTAGGGCTGGATTAGGGTGTGGCTAATTGTGGGTCCAGGGTGATTTCGTAGGACAAGGGTTAGTGATCTGGCTATCGGTAGGGCAAGGTGTACTGGTCGGTGACGGGCAAGTGCTAGGCTTCGGACTAGAGTGAGCACTGGGCGTTGGTCTAGGGCCCGAGGTAGGGGTAGTGGGAGCGGTAGGCGTAGCGCTGTGGTAGGCAAAGGGCAAGGGGTGTGTGTCGGGGTAAACCTCGGAGTAGGCCTAGGACCAGGAGTGGGAGCTGTGGCTAGGGGTAGGGATGGGGGTGGGCCTATGGGTAGGGAGAGCTGTAGGGCCAGGGCAAGGGGTAGGACCAGAGGTTGTGCCAGGCGTAGGCCTAGGGCGAGGGGTAGTGCTCGGGGTAAACTAACCCTAACCCTAACCCTAAACCTAACCCTAACCCTAACATCAACCCTAACACTAACACTAACCCTAACCCTAACCCTAAACCTAACACCAACCCTAACCCTAATCCTAACCCTAACCTTAACCCTAACTCTAACCCTAACACCAACCCTAACCCTAACCCTAACCCTAACCCTAAACCTAACACCAACCCTAACCCTAACCCTAACACTAACCCTAACACCAACTCTAAACACTAACCCTAACACTAAACCCTAAATCTAACCCTAACCCTAACCCTAATTCTAACCCTAACAAGGGCAAAGTGTACTGGTCAGCGACGGGCAAGTTCTAGGCCTCGGACTAGAGGAAGCCGTGGGCGTTGGTCTAGTGCCCGAGCTAGGGCTAGTGGGAGCGGTAGGCGTAGAGCTGGGGTAGGCATAGGGCATGGGGTGGGTGTCGAGGTAAACCTCGGAGTAGGCCTAGGGCCAGGAGTGGGAGCTGTGGCTAGGGGTAGGGATGGGGCTGGGCCTATAAGTTGGGGGAGCTGTAGGGCCACGGGTAGGGGTAGGACCAGAGGTAGTGCTACGCGTAAGCCTAGGGCGAACGGTAGTGCTCGGGGTAGGGTTAGGTGAAGGGCTAGTGGTTTGCAGAGGCCCACGGGCAGTGTTAGGGTTAGGGCTCATGTTAGGCCTAGGACTAGTGGTAGTGGTAGGGGATGGGTGAGGGCTAGGGGTAACTGTCACGGGAGGGCTCCGGGTAGTCCTAGGACTCCGAACGGATGTAGGGCTGGATTAGGGTGTGGCTAATGGTGGGTCCAGGGTGATTTCGTAGGACACGGGTTAGTGCTCTGGCTATCGGTAGGGCAAGGTGTACTGGTTGGCGACGGGCAAGTGCTAGGCTTCGGACTAGAGTGAGCACTGGGCGTTGGTCTAGGGCCTGAGGTAGGGCTAGTGGGAGCGGTAGGCGTAGCGCTGGGGTAGGCAAAAAGCAAGGGGTGGGTGTCGGGGTAAACCTCGGAGTAGGCCGAGGACCAGGAGTGGGAGCTGTGGCTAGGGCTAGGGATAGGGATTGGGGTGGGCTTAAGGGTAGGGGGAGCTGTAGGGACAGGGGTAGGGGTAGGACCAGAGGTAGTTCTAGGCGTAGGCCTAGGGCGAGGGGTAGTGCTCGGGGTAACCTAACCCTAACCCTAACCCTAACCCTAACACTAACCCTAACCCTAACCCTAACCCTATCACCAACCCTAACCCTAATCCTAACCCTAACCCTAACCCTAACCCTAACACTAACCCTAACCCTAACCCTAACCCTAACACCAACCCTAACCCTAACCCTAACCCTAACCCTAACCCTTACCCTAACCCTATCAAGGGCAATGTGTAATAGTCAGCGACGGGCAAGTTCTAGGCCTCGGACTAGAGGGAGCCATGGGCGTTGGTCTAGGGCCCGAGCTAGGGCTAGTGGGAGCGTTAGGCGTAGCGCTGGGGTAGGCATAGGGCAAGGGGTGGGTGTCGAGGTAAACCTCGGAGTAGGCCTAGGGCCAGGAGTGGGAGCTGTGGCTAGGGGTAGGGGTGGGGGTGGGCCTATGGGTAGGGGGAGCTGTAGGGCCAGGAGTAGTGGTAGGACCAGAGGTAGTGCTAGGCGTAGGCCTAGGGCGAGGGGTAGTGCTCGGGGTAACCTAACCCTAACCCTAACCCTAACCCTAACCCTAACCCTAACCCTAACATCAACCCTAACCCTAACACTAACCCTAACCCTAACGCTAAACCTAACACCAACCCTAACCCTAATCCTAATTCTAACCTTAACCCTAACCCTAACCCTAACACCAACCCTAACCCTAACCCTAACCCTAACCCTAACCCTAACCCTAACACTAACCCTATCACCAACCCTAAACCCTAACCCTAACCCTAAACCCTAAATCTAACCCTAACCCTAACCCTAACCCTAATTCTAACCCTAACAAGGTCAAAGTGTACTGGTCAGCGACGGGCAAGTTCTAGGCCTCGGACTAGAGGGAGCCATGGGCGTTGGTCTAGTGCCCGAGCTAGGGCTAGTGGGAGCGGTAGGCGTAGCGCTGGGGTAGGCATAGGGCAAGGGGTGGGTGTCGAGGTAAACCTCGGAGTAGGCCTAGGGCCAGGAGTGGGAGCTGTGGCTTGGGGTAGGGATGGGGGTGGGCCTATAAGTAGGGGGAGCTGTAGGGCCACGGGTAGGGGTAGGACCAGAGGTAGTGCTACGCGTAAGCCTAGGGCGAGGGGTAGTGCTCGGGAATAGGGTTAGGTGAAGGGCTAGTGGTTGGCAGAGGCCCACGGGCAGTGTTAGGGTTAGGGCTCATGTTAGGCCTAGGACTAGTGGTAGTGGTAGGGGATGGGTGAGGGCTAGGTGTAACTGTCACGGGAGGGCTCCGTGTAGTCCTAGGACTCCGAACGGATGTAGGGCTGGATTAGGGTGTGGCTAATGGTGGGTCCAGGGTGATTTCGTAGGACACGGGTTAGTGCTCTGGCTATCGGTAGGGCAAGGTGTACTGGTTGGCGACGGGCAAGTGCTAGGCTTCGGACTAGAGTGAGCACTGGGCGTTGGTCTAGGGCCCGAGGTAGGGCTAGTGGGAGCGGTAGGCGTAGCGCTGGGGTAGGCAAAAAGCAAGGGGTGGGTGTCGAGGTAAACCTCGGAGTAGGCCTAGGACCAGGAGTGGGAGCTGTGGCTAGGGGTAGGAGTGGGGGTGGTCCTATGTGTAGGGGGAGCTGTAGGGCCAGGGGTAGTGGTAGGACCAGAGGTAGTGCTAGGAGTAGGCCTAGGGCGAGGGGTAGTGCTCGGGGTAGTGTTAGTTGAAGGGCTAGTGTTTGGCAGAGGCCCACGGGCAGTGTTAGGGTTAGCCCTCATGTTAAGCCTAGGACTAGTGGTAGTGGTAGGGGTTGGCCGAGGGCTAGGGGTAGGTGTCAAGAAATTGCTCCAGGTAGTCCTAGTACTCGGAACAGGTGTAGGGCTGTATTAGGGTGTGGTAAGGGTGGGTCCAGGGTGATTTCGTAGGACACGGGTTACTGCTCTGGCTAACGGTAGGGCAAGGTGTACTGGTCGGCCTCGGGCAAGTGGTAGGCCTCTGACTAGAGAGAGCACTGGGCGTTGGTCTAGGGCCCGAGCTAGGGCTAGTGGGAGCGGTAGGCGTAGCGCTGGGGTAGGCATAGGGCAAGGGGTGGCTGTCGGGGTAAACTTCGGAGTAGGCTTTGGGCCAGGAGTTGGAGTTTTGGCTAGGGGTAGGGATGGGGGTGGGCCCAGAAGTAGGGGGAGCTGTAGGGCCAGGGGTAGGGGTCGGACCAGAGGTAGTGCTAGGCGTAGGCCTAGGGCGAGGGGCAGTGCTCGGGGTAACCTAAACCTAACCCTAACCCTAACCCTAACACTAACCCTAACCCTAACCCTAACCCTAACACCAACCCTAACCCTAACCCTAACCCTAACCCTAACCCTATACCTAACACCAACCCTAACCCTAACCCTAACCCTAACCCTAACACCAACCCCTAACCCTAACCCTAACCCTAACCCTAACCCTAACCCTAACACCAAGCCTAACCCTAACCCTAACGCTAACCCTAACACCAACCCTAACCCTAACCCTAACCCTAACCCTGACCCTATGCCTAACACGAACCTAACCCTAACCCTAACCCTAACCCTAACACCAACCCTAACCCTAATCCTAACCCTAACTCTAACTCTAACCCTAACACTAACCCTAACCCTAACCCTAACACCAACCCTAACCCTAACCCTAACCCTAACCCTAACCCTTACCCTAACCCTATCAAGGGCAATGTGTACTAGTCAGCAACGGGCAAGTTCTAGGCCTCGGACTAGAGGGAGCCATGGGCGTTGGTCTAGGGCCCGAGCTAGGGCTAGTGGGAGCGTTAGGCGTAGCGCTGGGTTAGGTATAGGGCAAGGGGTGGGTGTCGAGGTAAACCTCGGAGTAGGCCTAGGGCCAGGAGTTGGAGCTGTGGCTAGGGGTAGGGGTGGGGGTGGGCCTATGGGTAGGGGGAGCTGTAGGGCCAGGGGTAGTGGTAGGACCAGAGGTAGTGCTAGGCGTAGTCCTAGAAGGAGGGGTAGTGCTCGAGGTAGGGTTAGTTGAAGGACTAGTGTTTGGCAGAGGCCCACGGGCAGTGTTAGGGTTAGGGCTCATGTTAAGCCTAGGACTAGTGGTAGTGGTAGGGGTTGGCCGAGGGCTAGGGGTAGGTGTCACGAAATGGCTCCGGGTAGTCCTAGGACTCGGAACAGGTGTAGGGCTGTTTTAGGGTGTGGTAAGCGTGGGTCCAGGGTGATTTCGTAGGACACGGGTTACTGCTCTGGCTAACGGTAGGGCAAAATGTACTGGTCGGCCTCGGGCAAGTGGTAGGCCTCTGACTAGAGAGAGCACTGGGCGTTGGTCTAGGGCCCGAGCTAGGGCTAGTGGGAGCGGTAGGCGTAGCGCTGGGATAGGCATAGGGCAAGGGGTGGGTGTCGGGGTAAACTTCAGAGTAGGCTTTGGGCCAGAAGTTGGAGTTTTGGCTAGGGGTAGGGATGGGAGTGGGCCTATAAGTAGGGGGAGCTGTAGGGCCAGGGGTAGCGGTAGGACCAGAGGTTGTGCCAGGCGTAGGCCTAGGGCGAGGGGTAGTGCTCGGGGTAACCTAACCCTAACCCTAACCGTAACCCTAACCTTAACCCTAACTTTAACCCTAACATGAACCATAACCCTAACACTAACCCTAACCCTAACCCTAAACCTAACACCAACACTAACCCTAATCCTAACCCTAACCTTAACCCTAACCCTAACCCTAACACCAACCCTAACCCTAACCCTAACCCTAACCCTAAACCTAACACCAATCCTAACCCTAACCCTAACACTAACACTAACACCAACCCTAAACACTAACCCTAACCCTAAACCCTAATCCTAACCCTAACCCTAACCCTAACCCTAATTCTAACCCTAACAAGGGCAAAGTGTACTGGTCAGCGACGGGCAAGTTCTAGGCCTCGGACTAGAGGGAGCCATGTGCGTTGGTCTAGTTCCCGAGCTAGGGCTAGTGGGAGCCGTAGGCGTAGCGCTGGGGTAGGCATAGGGCAAGGGGTGGGTGTCGAGGTAAACCTCGGAGTAGGCCTAGGGCCAGGAGTGGGAGCTGTGGCTAGGGGTAGGGATGGGGGTGGGCCTATAAGTAGGGGGAGCTGTAGGGCCACGGGTAGGGGTAGGACCAGAGGTAGTGCTACGCGTAAGCCTAGGGCGAGGGGTAGTGCTCGGGGTAGGGTTAGGTGAAGGGCTAGTGGTTGGCAGAGGCCCACGGGCAGTGTTAGGGTTAGGGCTCATGTTAGGCCTAGGACTAGTGGTAGATGTAGGGGATGGGCGAGGGCTAGGGGTAACTGTCACGGGAGGGCTCCGGGTAGTCCTAGGACTCCGAACAAAAGTAGGGCTGGATTAGGGTGTGGCTAATGGTGGGTCCAGGTTGATTTCGTAGGACACGGGTTAGTGTTCTGGCTATCGGTAGGGCAAGGTGTACTGGTTGGCGACGGGCAAGTGCTAGGCTTCGGACTAGAGTGAGCATTGGGCGTTGGTCTAGGGCCCGAGGTAGGGCTAGTGGGAGCGGTAGGCGTAGCGCTGGTGTAGGCAAAAAGCAAGGGGTGGGTGTCGGGGTAAACCTCGGAGTAGGCCGAGGACCAGGATTGGGAGCTGTGGCTAGGGGTAGGGATGGGGGTGGGCCTATGGGTAGGGGGAGCTGTAGGGACAGGGGTAGGGGTAGGACCAGAGGTAGTGCTAGGAGTAGGCCTAGGGCGAGGGGTAGTGCTCGGGGTAACCTAAACCTAACCCTAACCCTAACCCTAACACTAACCCTAACCCTAACCCTAACCCTAACCCTAACACCAACCCTAACCCTAACCCTAACCCTATACCTAACACCAACCCTAACCCTAACCCTAACCCTAACCCTAACACCAACCCCTAACCCTAACCCTAACCCTAACCCTAACCCTAACACCAACCCTAACCCTTACCCTAACGCTAACCCTAACACCAACCCTAACCCTTACCCTAACCCTAACCCTAACACCAACCCTAACCCTAATCCTAACCCTAACTCTAACCCTTACCCTAACACTAACCCTAACCCTAACCCTAACACCAACCCTAACCCTAACCCTAACCCTAACTCTAACCCTTACCCTAATTCTATCAAGGGCAATGTGTACTAGTCAGCAACGGGCAAGTTCTAGGCCTCGGACTAGAGGGAGCCATGGGCGTTGGTCTAGGGCCCGAGCTAGGGCTAGTGGGAGCGTTAGGCGTAGCGCTGGGTTAGGTATAGGGCAAGGGGTGGGTGTCAAAGTAAACCTCGGAGTAGGCCTAGGGCCAGGAGTGGGAGCTGTGGCTAGGGGTAGGGGTGGGGGTGGGCCTATGGGTAGGGGGAGCTGTAGGGCCAGGGGTAGTGGTAGGACCAGAGGTAGTGCTAGGCGTAGTTTTAGAACGAGGGGTAGTGCTCGAGGTAGGGTTAGTTGAAGGACTAGTGTTTGGCAGAGGCCCACGGGCAGTGTTAGGGTTAGGGCTCATGTTAAGCCTAGGACTAGTGGTAGTGGTAGGGGTTGGCCGAGGGCTAAGGGTAGGTGTCACGAAATGGCTCCGGGTAGTCCTAGGACTCGGAACAGGTGTAGGGCTGTTTTAGGGTGTGGTAAGGGTGGGTCCGGGGTTATTTCGTAGGACACGGGTTACTGCTCTGGCTAACGGTAGGGCAAGGTGTACTGGTCGGCGACTGGCAAGTGCTAGGCCTCGGACTAGATGAGCACTGGGCTTTGGTCTAGGGCCCGAGCTAGGGCTAGTGGGAGCGATAGGCGTAGCGCTGGGGTAGGCATAGGGCAAGGGGTGGGTGTCGGAGTAAACCTCGGAGTAGGCTTTGGGCCAGAGGTTGGAGTTGTGGCTAGGGGTAGGGATGGGGGTGGGCCTATTAGTAGGGGGAGCTGTAAAGCCAGGGGTAGGGGTAGGACCAGAGGTAGTGCCAGGCGTACGCCTAGGGCGAGGGGTAGTGCTCGGGGTGACCTAAACCTAACCCTAACCCTAACCCTAACCCTAACCCCACCCCTAACACCAAACCTAACCCTAATCCTAACCCTAACCCTAACACCAACCCTAACCCTAACCCTAACCCTTAACCCTAACCCTAACCCTTACCCTAACCCTATCAAGGGCAATGTGTACTAGTCAGCAACGGGCAAGTTCTAGGCCTCGGACTAGAGGGAGCCATGGGCGTTGGTCTAGGGCCCGAGCTAGGGCTAGTGGGAGCGGTAGTCGTAGCGCTGGGGAAGGCATAGGGCAAGGGGTGGGTGTCGAGGTAAACCTCGGAGTAGGCCTAGGGCCAGGATTGGGAGCTGTGGCTAGGGGTAAGGGTGGGGGTGGGCCTATGGGTAGGGGGAGCTGTAGGGCCAGGGGTAGTGGTAGGACCAGAGGTAGTGCGAGGCGTATGCCTAGGGCAAGGGGTAGTGCTCGGGGTAGGGTTAGTTGAAGGGCTAGTGTTTGGCAGAGGCCCACGGGCAGTGTTAGGGTTAGAGCTCATGTTAAGCCTAGGACTAGTGGTAGTGGTAGGCGTTGGCCGAGGGCTAGGGGTAGGTGTCACGAAATGGCTCCAGGTAGTCCTAGGACTCGGAACAGGTGTAGGGCTGTATTAGGGTGTGGTAAGGGTGGGTCCAGGGTGATTTCGTAGGACACGGGGGTTACTGCTCTGTCTAACGGTAGGGCAAGGTGTACTGGTCGGCCTCGGGCAAGTGGTAGGCCTCTGACTAGAGAGAGCACTGGGCGTTGGTCTAGGGCCCGAGCTAGGGCTAGTGGGAGCGGTAGGCGTAGCGCTGGGGTAGGCATAGGGCAAGGGGTGGGTGTCGGGGTGAACTTTGGAGTAGGCTTTGGGCCAGGAGTTGGAGTTTTTGCTAGGGGTAGGGATGGGGGTGGGCCCAGAAGTAGGGGGAGCTGTAGGGCCAGGGGTAGGGGTAGGACCAGAGGTAGTGCTAGGCGTAGGCCTAGGGCGAGGGGTAGTGCTCGAGGTAGGGTTAGTTGAAGGGCTAGTGGTTGGCAGAGGCCCACGGGCAGTGTTAGGGTTAGGGCTCATGTTAAGCCTAGGACTAGTGGTAGTGTTAGGGGTTGGCCGAGGGCTAGGGGTAGGTGTCATGGGAGGGCTCCGGGTAGTCCTAAGACTCAGAACAGGTGTAGGGCTGGATTAGGGTGTGGCTAATTGTGGGTCCAGGGTGATTTCGTAGGACAAGGGTTAGTGATCTGGCTATCGGTAGGGCAAGGTGTACTGGTCGGTGACGGGCAATTGCTAGGCTTCGGACTAGAGTGAGCACTGGGCGTTGGTCTAGGGCTCGAGGTAGGGCTAGTGGGAGCGGTAGGCGTAGCGCTGTGGTAGGCAAAGGGCAAGGGGTGTGTGTTGGGGTAAACCTCGGAGTAGGCCTAGGACCAGGAGTGGGAGCTGTGGCTACTGGTAGGGATGGGGGTGGGCCTATGGGTAGGGGTAGCTGTAGGGCCAGGGGTAGCGGTAGGACCAGAGGTTGTGCCAGACGTTGGCCTAGGGCGAGGGGTAGTGCTCGGGGTAACCTAACCCTAACCCTAACCGTAACCCTAACCTTAACCCTAACCCTAACATCAACCCTAACCCTAACACTAACCCTAACCCTAACCCTAAACCTAACACCAACCCTAACCCTAATCCTAACCCTAACCTTAACCCTAACCCTAACCCTAACACCAACCCTAAACCTAACCCTAACCCTAACCCTAACTCTAAACGTAACACCAACCCTAACCCTAACCCTAACCCTAACCCTAACCCTAACCCTAACACCAACCCTAACCCTAACACTAACCCTAACACTAACCCTAACCCTAACCCTAACCCTAACCCTAACCCTAACACCAACCCTAACCCTAACCCTAACCCTAAACCCTAACCCTAACCCTAAACCTAACCCTAACCCTAACCCAACCCTAAAAAGGGCAAGGTGTACTGGTCAGCGACGGGCAAGTTCTAGGCCTCGGACTAGAGGGAGCCATGGGCGTTGGTCTAGGGCCCGAGCTAGGGCTAGTGGGAGCGGTAGGCGTAGCGCTGGGGTAGGCAATGGGCAAGGGGTGGGTGTCGAGGTAAACCTCGGAGTAGGCCTAGGGCCAGGAGTGGGAGGTGTGGCTAGGGGTAAAGATGGGGGTGGGCCTATAAGTAGGGGGAGCTGTAGGGCCACGGGTAGGGGTAGGACCAGAGGTAGTGCTACGCGTAAGCCTAGGGCGAGGGGTAGGGCGAGGGGTAGGGTTAGGTGAAGGGCTAGTGGTTGGCAGAGGCCCACGGGCAGTGTTAGGGTTAGGGCTCATGTTAGGCCTAGGACTAGTGGTAGTGGTAGGGGATGGGCGAGTGCTAGGGGTAACTGTCACAGGAGGGCTCGGGTAGTCCTAGGACTTCCAACGGATGTAGGGCTGGATTAGGGTGTGGCTAATGGTGGGTCAAGGGTGATTTCGTAGGACACGGGTTAGTGCTCTGGCTATCGGTAGGGAAAGGTGTAATGGTTGGCGACGGGCAAGTGCTATGCTTCGGACTAGAGTGAGCACTGGGCGTCGGTCTAGGGCCCGAGGTAGGGCTAGTGGGAGCGGTAGGCGTAGCGCTGGGGTAGGCAAAAAGCAAGGGGTGGATGTCGGGGTAAACCTCGGAGTAGGCCGAGGACCAGGAGTGGGAGCTGTGGCTAGGGGTAGGGATGGGGGTGGGCCTATGGGTAGGGGAAGCTGTAGGGACAGGGGTAGGGGTAGGACCAGAGGTAGTGCTGGGCGTAGGCCTAGGGCGAGGGGTAGTGCTCAGGGTAACCTAACCCTAAACCTAACCCTAACCCTAACACTAACCCTAACCCTAACCCTAACACCAACCCTAACCCTAACCCTAACCCTAACCCTATACCTAACACCAACCCTAACCCTAAACCTAACCCTAACCCTAACACCAACCCTAACCCTAACCCTAACCCTAACCGTAACCCTAACCCTAACACCAACCCTAACCCTAACCCTAACCCTAACCCTAACACCAACCCTAACCCTAAACCTAACCCTAACCCTAACCCTAACCCTATGCCTAACACGAACCCTAACCCTAACCCTAACCCTAACACCAACTTTAACCCTAATCCTAACCCTACCCCTAACTCTAACCCTAACACCAACCCTAACCCTAACCCTAACCCTAACCCTAAACCCTAACCCTAACCCTAACCCTAACCCTAACCCTAACAAGGGCAAGGTGTACTGGTCAGCGACGGGCAAGTTCTAGGCCTCGGACTAGAAGGAGCCATGGGCGTTGGTCTAGGGCCCAGGCTAGGGCTAGTGAGAGCGGTAGGCGTAGCGCTGGGGTAGGCATAGGGCAAGGGGTAGGTGTCGAGGTAAACCTCGGAGTAGGCCTAGGGCCAGGAGTGGGAGCTGTGGCTAGTGGTAGGGTTGGGGGTGGGCCTATGGGTAGGGGGAGCTGTAGGGCCAGGGGTAGTGGTAGGACCAGAGGTAGTGCTAGGCGTAGGCCTAGGGCGAGGGGTAGTGCTCGGGGTAGGGTTAGTTGACGGGCTAGTGTTTGGCAGAGGCCCATGTGCAGTGTTAGGGTTAGGGCTCATGTTAAGCCTAGGACTAGTGGTAGTGGTAGGGGTTGGCCGAGGACTAGGGGTAGGTGTCACGAAATGGCTCCGGGTAGTCCTAGGACTCGGAACAGGTGTAGGGCTGTATTAGGGTGTGGTAAGGGTGGGTCCAGGGTGATTTCGTAGGACACGGGTTAGTGCTATGGCTAAAAGTAGGGCAAGGTGTACTGGTCGGCGTCGGGCAAGTGGTAGGCCTCGGACTAGAGGGAGCACTGGGCGTTGGTCTAGGGCCCGAGCTAGGGCTAGTAAAAGCGTTAGGCATAGCACTGGGGTAGGCATAGGGCAAAGGGTGGGTGTCGATGTAAACCTCGGAGTAGGCTTTGGGCCAGGAGTTGGAGTTGTGGCTAGGGGTAGGGATGGGGGTGGGCCTATTTGTAGGGGGAGCTGTAGGGCCGGGGGGAGGGGTAGGACCAGAGGTAGTGCTAGGCGTAGGCCTAGGGCGAGGGGTAGTGCTCGGGGTAGGGTTAGGTGAAGGGCTAGTGGTTGGCAGAGGCCCACGGGCAGTGTTACGGTTAGGGCTCATGTTAGGCCTAGGATTAGTTGTAGTAGTAAAGGATGGCCGAGGGCTAGTGGTAGGTATCACGGGAGGACTCCGGGTAGTCCAAGGACTCCGAACGGATGTGGGTCATGATTAGGGTGTGGCTAATGGTGCGTCCAGGGTGATTTCGTAGGACACGGGGTTGTGCTCTGGCTATCGGTAGGCAAGGTGTACTGGTCGGCGACGGGCAAGTGCTAGGCTTCGGACTAGAGTGAGCACTGGGCGTTGGTCTAGGGCCTGAGGTAGGGCTAGTGGGTGCGGTAAACATAGCGCTGGGGTAGGCAAAGGGCAAGGGGTGGGTGTGGGGGTAAACCACGGAGTAGGCCTAGGACCAGGAGTGGGAGCTGTGGCTAGGGATAGGGATGGGGGTGGGCCTATGGGTAGGGGGAGCTGTAGGGCCAGGTGTAGGGGTAGGACCAGAGGTAGTGCTAGGCGTAGGCCTAGGGCTAGGGGTAGTGCTCAGGGTAACCTAACCGTAAACCTAACCCTAATCCTAACACTAACCCTAACCCTAACAACAACCCTAACCCTAACCCTAACCCTAACCCTAAACCTAACACCAACCCTAACCCTAACCCAAGCCCTAACGCTAACACCAACCCTAACACTAACACGAACCCTAAACCCTAAACCTAACCCTAACCCTAACCCTAACCCTAACCCTAAACCTAACACCAACCCTAACCCTAACCCTAACCCTAACCCTAACCCTAACACCAACCCTAACCCTAACCCTAACACTAACCCTAACCCTAACCCTAAACCTAACACCAACCCTAACCCTAACCTTAACCCTAACCCTAACAAGGGCAAGGTGTACTGGTCAGCGACGGGCAAGTCTAGGCTTCGGACTAGAGGGAGCCATGGGCGTTGGTCTAGGGCCCGAGCCTGGGCTAGTGGGAGCGGTAGGCATAGCGCTGGGGTAGGCATAGGGCAAGGGGAGTGTGTCGGGGTAAACCTCGGAGTAGGCCTATTGCCAGGAGTTGGAGCTGTGGCTAAAGGTAGGGATGGGGGTGGGCCTATAAGTAGGGGGAGCTGTAGGGCCAGGGGAAGCGGTAGGACCAGAGGTAGTGCTAGGCGTTAGCCTAGGGCGAGGGGTAGTGCTCTGGGTAGGGTTAGGTGAAGGGCTTGTGGTTGGCTGATGCCCACGGGCAGTGTTAGTCTTAGGGCTCTTGTTAGGCCTAGGACTAGTGGTAGTGGTAGGGGTTGGCCGAGGGCTACGGGTAGGTGTCACTGGAGGGCTCCGGGTAGTCCTAGGACTCAAAACGGGTGTAGGGCTGCATTAGGGTGTGGTAAGGGTGGGACCAGGGTGATTTCGTAGGACACGGGTTAGTGCTCTGAGTAACGGTAGGGCAAGGTGTACTGGTCGGCGTCGGGCAGGTGGTAGGCCTCGGACTAGAGGGAGCACTGGGCGTTGGTCTAGGGCCCGAGCTAGGGCTAGTGGGAGCGGTAGGCGTAGCACTGGGGTAGGCATAGGGCAAGGGGTGGGTGTCGGGGTAAACCTCGGAGTAGGCTTTGGGCCAGAGGTTAGAGTTGTGGCTAGGGGTAGGGATGGGGGTGGGCCTATGGGTAGGGGGAGCTGTAGGGACAGGGGTAGGGGTAGGACCAGAGGTAGTGCTAGGCGTAGGCCTAGGGCGAGGGGTAGTGCTCGGGGTAACCAAACCCTAACTCTAACCCTAACACTAACACTAACCCTAACCCTAACCCTAACCCTAACACCAACCCTAGTCCTAACCCTAACCCTAACCCTAACCCTATACCAAACACCAACCCTAACCCTAACCCTAACCCTAACCCTAACACCAACCCTAACCCTAACCCTAACCCTAACCCTAAACCTAACCCTAACACCAACCCTAATCCTAACCCTAACCCTAACACCAACCCTAACCCTAATCCTAACCCTAACCCTAACCCTAACACCAACCCTAACCCTAACCCTAACCCTAACCCTAACACCAACCCTAACCCTAACCCTAACAATAACCCTAACCCTATGCCTAACACTAACCCTAACCCTAACCCTAACCCTAACCCTAACACCAACCCTAACCCTAATCCTAACCCTAACCCTAACCCTAACCCTAACACTAACCCTAACCCTAACCCTAACCCTAACACCAACCCTAACCCTTACCCTAACCCTAACCCTAACCCTATACCTAACACCAACCCTAACTTTAACCCTAACCCTAACCCTAACACCAACCCTAACCCTAACCCTAACCCTAACCCTAACCCTAACACCAACCCTAACCCTAATCCTAACCCTAACCCTAACCCTAACCCTAACCCTAACCCTAACACCAACACTAACCCTAACCCTAACCCTAACCCTAACCCTAAACCTAACACCAACCCTAACCCTAACCCAAGCCCTAACGCTAACACCAACCCTAACACTAACACTAACCCTAAACCCTAAACCTAACCCTAACCCTAACCCTAACCCTAAACCTAACACCAACCCTAACCCTAACCCTAACCCTAACCCTAACCCTAACCCTAACACCAACCCTAACCCTAACCCTAACACTAACCCTAACCCTAACCCTAAACCTAACACCAACCCTAACCCTAACCTTAACCCTAACCCTAACAAGGGCAAGGTGTACTGGTCAGCGACGGGCAAGTCTAGGCTTCGGACTAGAGGGAGCCATGGGCGTTGGTCTAGGGCCCGAGCCTGGGCTAGTGGGAGCGGTAGGCATAGCGCTGGGGTAGGCATAGGGCAAGGGGAGTGTGTCGGGGTAAACCTCGGAGTAGGCCTAGTGCCAGGAGTTGGAGCTGTGGCTAAAGGTAGGGATGGGGGTGGGCCTATAAGTAGGGGGAGCTGTAGGGCCAGGGGAAGCGGTAGGACCAGAGGTAGTGCTAGGCGTTAGCCTAGGGCGAGGGGTAGTGCTCTGGGTAGGGTTAGGTGAAGGGCTTGTGGTTGGCTGATGCCCACGGGCAGTGTTAGTCTTAGGGCTCTTGTTAGGCCTAGGACTAGTGGTAGTGGTAGGGGTTGGCCGAGGGCTACGGGTAGGTGTCACTGGAGGGCTCCGGGTAGTCCTAGGACTCAAAACGGGTGTAGGGCTGCATTAGGGTGTGGTAAGGGTGGGACCAGGGTGATTTCGTAGGACACGGGTTAGTGCTCTGAGTAACGGTAGGGCAAGGTGTACTGGTCGGCGTCGGGCAGGTGGTAGGCCTCGGACTAGAGGGAGCACTGGGCGTTGGTCTAGGGCCCAAGCTAGGGCTAGTGGGAGCGGTAGGCGTAGCACTGGGGTAGGCATAGGGCAAGGGGTGGGTGTCGGGGTAAACCTCGGAGTAGGCTTTGGGCCAGAGGTTAGAGTTGTGGCTAGGGGTAGGGATGGGGGTGGGCCTATGGGTAGGGGGAGCTGTAGGGACAGGGGTAGGGGTAGGACCAGAGGTAGTGCTAGGCGTAGGCCTAGGGCGAGGGGTAGTGCTCGGGGTAACCAAACCCTAACTCTAACCCTAACACTAACACTAACCCTAACCCTAACCCTAACCCTAACACCAACCCTAGTCCTAACCCTAACCCTAACCCTAACCCTATACCAAACACCAACCCTAACCCTAACCCTAACCCTAACCCTAACACCAACCCTAACCCTAACCCTAACCCTAACCCTAAACCTAACCCTAACACCAACCCTAATCCTAACCCTAACCCTAACACCAACCCTAACCCTAATCCTAACCCTAACCCTAACCCTAACACCAACCCTAACCCTAACCCTAACCCTAACCCTAACACCAACCCTAACCCTAACCCTAACAATAACCCTAACCCTATGCCTAACACTAACCCTAACCCTAACCCTAACCCTAACCCTAACACCAACCCTAACCCTAATCCTAACCCTAACCCTAACCCTAACCCTAACACTAACCCTAACCCTAACCCTAACACCAACCCTAACCCTAACCCTAACCCTAACCCTAACCCTATACCTAACACCAACCCTAACTTTAACCCTAACCCTAACCCTAACACCAACCCTAACCCTAACCCTAACCCTAACCCTAACCCTAACACCAACCCTAACCCTAATCCAAACCCTAACCCTAACCCTAACCCTAACCCTAACCCTAACACCAACACTAACCCTAACCCTAACCCTAACCCTAACCCTAAACCTAACACCAACCCTAACCCTAACCCTAATCCTAACCCTAACACCAACCCTAACCCTAACCCTAACCCTAAACCCTAATCCTAACCCTAACCCTAACCCTAACCCTAACCCTAACAAGGGCAAGGTGTACTGGTCAGCGACGGGCAAGTTCTAGGCCTCGGACTAGAGGTAGCCATGGGCGTTGGTCTAGGGCCCGAGCTGGGCCAGTGAGAGCGGTAGACGTAGCGCTGGGGTAGGCATAGGGCAAGGGGTGGGTGTCGTGGTAAACCTCGGAGTAAGCCTAGGGCCAGGAGTGGGAGCTGTGGCTAGTGGTAGGATTGGGGGTGGGCCTATGGGTAGGGGGAGCTGTAGGGCCAGGGGTAGTTGTAGGACCAGAGGTAGTGCTAGGCGTAGGCCTAGGGCGAGGGGTAGTGCTCGGGGTAGGTTTAGTTGAAGGGCTAGTGTTTGGCAAAGGCCCACGGGCAGTGTTAGGGTTAGGGCTCATGTTAAGCCTAGGACTAGTGGTAGTGGTAGGTGTTGGCCAAGGACTAGGGGTAGGTGTCACGAAATGGCTCCGGGTAGTACTAGGACTCGGAACAGGTGTAGGGCTGTATTAGGGTGTGGTAAGGGTGGGTCCAGGGTGATTTCGTAGGACTCGGGTTAGTGCTATGGCTAAAGGTAGGGCAAGGTGTACTGGTCGGCGTCGGGAAAGTGGTAGGCCTCGGACTAGAGGGAGCACTGGGCGTTGGTCTAGGGCCCGAGCTAGGGCTAGTGGGAGCGTTAGGCGTATCACTGGGGTAGGGACAGGGCAAAGGGTGGGTGTCGGGGTAAACCTCGGAGTAGGATTTGGGCCAGAGATTGGAGTTGTGGCTAGGGGTAGGGATGGGGGTGGGCCAATAAGTAGGGGGAGCTGTAGAGCCAGGGGTAGGGGTAGGACCAGAGGTAGTGCTAGGCGTAAGCCTAGGGCGAGGGGTAGTGCTCGGGTAGGGTTAGGTGAAGGGCTAGTGGTTGGCAGAGCCCACGGGCAGTGTTAGGTTTAGGGCTCATGTTAGGCCTAGGACTAGTGGTAGTGGTAGTGGATGGGCGAGGGCTAGGGGTAACTGTCACGGGAGGGCTCCGGGTAGTCCTAGGACTCCGGACGGATGTAGGGCTGGATTAGGGTGTGGCTAATAGTGGGTCCAGGGTGATTTCGTAGGACACGGGTTAGTGCTGTGGCTATCGGTAGGGCAAGGTGTACTGGTTGGCGACGGGCAAGTGCTAGGCTTCGGACTAGAGTGAGCACTGGGCGTTGGTCTAGGGCCCAAGGTAGGGCTAGTGGGAGCGGTAGGCGTAGCGCTGGGGTAGGCAAAGGGCAAGGGGTGGATGTCGGGGTAAACCTCGGAGTAGGCCTAGGACCAGGAGTGGGAGCTATGGCTAGGGGTAGGGATGGGGGTGGGCCTATGGGTAGGGGGAGCTGTAGGGACAGGGGTAGGGGTAGGACCAGAGGTAGTGCTAGGCTTAGGCCTAGGGCGAGGGGTAGTGCTCGGGGTAACCTAACCCTAACCCTAACCCTAACACTAACACTAACCCTAACCCTAACCCTAACCCTAACACCAACCATAACCCTAACCCTAACCCTAACCCTAACCCTATACCTAACACCAACTCTAACCCTAACCCTAACCCTAACCCTAACACCAACCCTAACCCTAACCCTAACCCTAACCCTAACCCTAACACCAACCCTAACCCTAATCCTAACCCTAACCCTAACCCTAACACCAACCCTAACCCTAACCCTAACCCTAAAACCAACCCTAACCCTAACCCTAACCCTAACCCTAACCCTATGCCTAACACCAACCCTAACCCTAACCCTAACCCTAACACCAACCCTAACCCTAATCCTAACCCTAACCCTAAACTAACCCTAACACTAACCCTAACCCTAACCCTAACCCTAACACCAACCCTAACCCTAACCCTAACCCTATACCTAACACCAACCCTAACCCTAAACCTAAACCTAACCCTAACACCAACCCTAACCCTAACCCTAACCCTAACCCTAACCCAAACACCAACCCTAACCCTAACCCTAACCCTAACACCAACCCTAACCCTAACCCTAACCCTAACCCTATGCCTAACACGAATTCTAACCCTAACCCTAACCCTAACACCAACCCTAACCCTAACCCTAACCCTAACACCAACCCTAACCCTAATCCTAACCCTAACCCTAACCCTAACACCAACCCTAACACTAAACCTAACCCTAACCCTAACACCAACCCTAACCCTAACCCTAACCCTAACCCTAACACCAACCCTAACCCTAATCCTAACCCTAACCCTAACCCTAACCCTAAAACTAACCCTAAACCTAACCCTAACCCTAACACCAACCCTAACCCTAACCCTAACCCTAACCCTAACCCTAACACCAACCCTAACCCTACCCCTAACCCTAACCCTAAACCTAACACCAACCCTAACCCTAATCCTAACCCTAACCCTAACCCTAACCCTAACCCTAACCCTAACACCAACCCTAACCCTAACCCTAACCCTTACCCTAACCCTAAACCTAACACCAACCCTAACCCTAACCCTAACCCGAACCCTAACACCAACCCTAACCCTAACCCTAACCCTAAACCCTAATCCTAACCCTAACCCTAACCCTAACCCTAACCCTAACCCTAACAAGGGCAAGGTGTACTGGTCAGCGACGGGCAAGTTCTAGGCCTCGAACTAGAGGGAGCCATGGGCGTTGGTCTAGGGCCCGAGCTAGGGCTAGTGAGAGCGGTAGGCGTAGCGCTGGGGTAGGCATAGGGCAAGGGGTGGGTGTCGAGGTAAACCTCGGAGTAGGCCTAGGGCCAGGAGTGGGAGCTGTGGCTAGTGGTAGGTTTGGGGGTGGGCCTATGGGTAGGGGGAGCTGTAGGGCCAGGGGTAGTTGTAGGACCAGACGTAGTGCTAGGCGTAGGCCTAGGGCGAGGGGTAGTGCTCGGGGTAGGGTTAGTTGAAGGGCTAGTGTTTCGCAGAGGCCCACGGGCAGTGTTAGGGTTAGGGCTCATGTTAAGCCTAGGACTAGTGGTAGTGGTAGGGGTTGGCCGAGGACTACGGGTAGGTGTCACGAAATGGCTCCGGGTAGTCCTAGGATTCGAAACAGGTGTAGGGCTGTATTAGGGTGTGGTAAGGGTGGGTCCAGGGTGATTTCGTAGGACACGGGTTAGTGCTATGGCTAAAGGTAGGGCAAGGTGTACAGGTCGGATTCGGGAAAGTGGTAGGCCTCGGACTAGAGGGAGCACTATGCGTTGGTCTAGGGCCCGAGCTAGGGCTAGTGGAAGCGTTAGGCGTATCACTGGGGTAGGCATAGGGCAAAGGGTGGGTGTCGGGGTAAACCTCGGAGTAGGCTTTGGGCCAGAGGTTGGAGTTGTGGCTAGGGGTAGGGATGGGTGTGGGCCAATAATTAGGGGGAGCTGTAGGGCCAGGGGTAGGGGTAGGACCAGAGGTAGTGCTAGGCGTAAGCCTAGGGCGAGGGGTAGTGCTCGGGGTAGGGTTAGATGAAGGGCTAGTGGTTGGCAGAGCCCACGGGCAGTGTTAGGTTTAGGGCTCATGTTAGGCCTAGGACTAGTGGTAGTGGTAGGGGATGGGCGAGGGCTAGGGGTAACTGTCACGGGAGGGCTCCGGGTAGTCCTAGGACTCCGGACGGATGTAGGGCTGGATTAGGGTGTGGCTAATAGTGGGTCCAGGGTGATTTCGTAGGACACGGGTTAGTGCTCTGGCTATCGGTAGGGCAAGGTGTACTGGTTGGCGACGGGCAAGTGCTAGGCTTCGGACTAGAGTGAGCACTGGGCGTTGGTCTAGGGCCCGAGGTAGGGCTAGTGGGAGCGGTAGGCGTAGCGCTGGGGTAGGCAAAGGGCAAGGGGTGTGTGTCGGGGTAAACCTCGGAGTAGGCCTAGGACCAGGAGTGGGAGCTGTGGCTACGGGTAGGGATGGGGGTGGGCCTATGGGTAGGGGGAGCTGTAGGGACAGGGGTAGGGGTAGGACCAGAGGTAGTGCTAGGCGTAGGCCTAGGGCGAGGGGTAGTGCTCGTGGTAGGGTTAGTTGAAGGGCTAGTGGTTGGCAGAGGCCCACGGGCAATGTTAGGGTTAGGGCTCATGTTAAGTCTAGGACTAGTGGTAGTGGTAGGGGTTGGCCGAGGGCTAGGGGTAGGTGTCACGGGAGGGCTCCGGGTAGTCCTAGGACTCAGAACAGGTGTAGGGCTGGATTAGGGTGTGGCTAATGGTGGGTCCAGGGTGATTTCGTAGGACAAGGGTTAGTGATCTGGCTATCGGTAGGGCAAGGTGTACTGGTCGGTGACGGGCAAGTGCTAGGCTTCGGACTAGAGTGAGCACTGGGCGTTGGTCTAGGGCCCGAGGTAGGGCTAGTGGGAGCGGTAGGCGTAGCGCTGTGGTAGGCAAAGGGCAAGGGGTGGGTGTTGGGGTAAACCTCGGAGTAGGCCTAGGACCAGGAGTGGGAGCTGTGGCTAGTGGTAGGGATGGGGGTGGGCCTATGGGTAGGGGGAGCTGTAGGGCCAGGGGTAGGGGTAGGACCAGAGGTAGTGCCAAGTGTAGGCCTAGGGCGAGGGGTAGTGCTCGGGGTAACCTAACCCTAACCCTAACCCTAACCCTAACCCTAACCCTAACCCTAACACCAACCCTAACCCTAACACTAACCCTAACACTAACCCTAACCCTAACACCAACCCTAACCCTAACACTAACCCTAACACTAAACCTAACCCTAACCCTAACCCTAACCCTAACCTTAACACCAAACCTAACCCTAACCCTAACCCTAAACCCTAACCCTAACCCTAACCCTAAACCTAACCCTAACCCTAACCCTAACCCTAACCCTAACCCTAACAAGGCCAAGGTGTACTGGTCAGCGACGGGCAAGTTCTAGGCCTCGGACTAGAGGGAGCCATGGGCGTTGGTCTAGGGCCCGAGCTAGGGCTAGTGGGAGCGGTAGGCGTAGCGCTGGGGGAGGCATAGGGCAAGGGGTGGGTGTCGAGGTAAACCTCGGAGTAGGCCTAGGGCCAGGAGTGGGAGCTGTGGCTAGGGGTAAGGATGGGGGTGGGCCTATAAGTAGGGGGAGCTGTAGGGCCAGGGGTAGGGGTAGGACCAGAGGTAGTGCTAGGCGTATGCCTAGGGCGAGGGGTAGTGCTCGGGGTAACCTAACCGTAACTCTAACCCTAACCCTAACCCTAACCCTAACCCTAACCCTAACACCAACCCTAACCCTAACCCTAACCCTAAACCTAACACTAAACCTAACACCAACCCTAACCCTAACCCTAACTCTAACCCTAACAAGGGCAAGGTGTACTGGTCAGCATCGGGCAAGTTCTAGGCCTCGGACTAGAGGGAGCCATTGGCGTTGGTCTAGGGCCCGAGCTAGGGCTAGTGGGAGCGGTAGGCGTAGCGATAGGGTAGGCATAGGGCAAGGGGTGGGTGTCGGGGTAAACCTCGGAGTAGGCCTAGTGCCAGGAGTTGGAGCTGTGGCTAGGGTAGGGATGGGCGTGGGCCCATGGGTAGGGGGGGCTGTAGGGACAGTGGTAGCGGTAGGACCAGAGGTAGTGCTAGGCGTAGGCCTAGGGCGAGGGGTAGTGCTCTGGGTAGGGTTAGGTGAAGGTCTATTAGTTGGCAGAGGCCCACGGGCAGTGTTAGTCTTAGGGCTCATGTTAGGCCTAGGACTAGTGGTAGTGGTAGGGGTTGGCCGAGGGCTAGGGGTAGGTGTCACGGGAGGGCTCCGGGTAGTCCTAGGACTCGGAACGGGTGTAGGGCTGGATTAGGTTGTGGTAAGGGTGCGTCCAGGGTGATTTCGTAGGACACGGGTTAGTGCTCTGGCTATCGGTAGGCAAGGTGTACTGGTCGGCGACGGGCAAGTACTAGGCTTCGGACTAGAGTGAGCACTGGGCGTTGGTCTAGGGCCCGAGGTATGGCTAGTGGGAGCGGTAGGCATAGAGCGTGGGTAGGCAAAGGGCAAGGGGTGGGTGTCGGGGTAAACCTCGGAGTAGGCCTAGGACCAGGAGTGAAAGCTGTGGCTAGGGGTAGGGATGGGGTGAGCCTATGGGTAGGGGGAGCTGTAGGGCCAGGGGTAGGGGTAGGACCGAGGTAGTGCTAGGCGTATGCCTAGGGAGAGGGTTAGTGCTCGGGGTAACCTAACCGTAACCCTAACCCTAACCCTAACCCTAACCCTAACCCTAACACCAACCCTAACCCTAACCCTAACCCTGAACCTAACACCAACCCTAACCCTAATTCTAACCCTAACCCTAACAAGGGCAAGGTGTACTCGTCAGCAACATGCAAGTTGTAGGCCTCGGACTAGAGGGATCCATGGGCGTTGGTCTAGGGCCCGAGCTAGGGCTAGTGGGAGCGGTAGGCGTAGCGCTGGGGTAGGCATAGGGCAAGGGGTGGGTGTCGAGGTAAACCTCGGAGTAGGCCTAGTGCCAGGAGTGGGAGCTGTGGCTAGGGGTAGGGGTGGGGGTGGACCTATGGGTAGGGGGAACTGTAGGGCCAGGGGTAGGGGTAGGACCAGAGGTAGTGCTAGGCGTAGGCCTAGGGCGAGGGGTGTGCTCGGGTAGGGTTAGTTGAAGGGCTAGTGATTGGCAGAGGCCCAAGGGCAGTGTTAGGGTTAGGGCTCATGTTAAGCCTAGGACTAGTGGTAGTGGTAGGGATTGGCCGAGGGCTAGGGGTAGGTGTCACGGGAGGGCTTCGTGTAGTTCTAGGACTCGGAACAGGTGTAGGGCTGGATTAGGGTTGGTAAGGGTGGGTCCAGGGTGATTTCGTAGGACAAGGGTTACTGCTCTGGCTAACGGTAGGGCAAGGTGTACTGGGCGGCGACGGGCAAGTGCTAGGCCTCAGACTAGATGAGCACTGGGCGTTGGTCTAGGGCCCGAGCTAGGGCTAGTGGGAGCAATAGGCGTAGCGCTGGGGTAGGCATAGTGCAAGGAGTGGGTGTCGGGGTAAACCTCGGGGTAGGCCTAGTGCCAGGAGTTGGAGCTGTGGCTAGGGGTAGGGATTTGGGTGGGCCTATGGTTAGGGGGAGCTGTAGGGACAGGGGTAGCGGTAGGACCAGAGGTAGTGCTAGGCGTAGGCCTAAGGCGAGGGGTAGTGCTCTGGGTAATGATGGTGAAGGGCTAGTGGTTGGCTGAGGCCCACGGGCAGTGTTAGTCTTAGGGCTCATGTTAGGCCTAGGACTATTGGTAGTGGTAGGGGTTGGCCGAGGGCTAGGGGTAGGTGTCACGGGAGGGCTCCGGGTAGTCCTAGGACTCAAAACGGGTGTAGGGCTGGATTAGGGTGTGGTAAGGGTGGGTCCAGGGTGATTTCGTAGGACACGGGTTAGTGCTCTGGCTATCGGTAGGCAAGGGGTACTGGTCGGCGACGGGCAAGTGCTAGGCTTCGGACTAGAGTGAGCACTGGGCGTTGGTCTAGGGCCCGAGGTAGGGCTAATGGGAGCGGTAGGCATAGCGCTGGGGTAGGCAAAGGGCAAGGGGTGGGTGTCGGGGTAAACCTCTGAGTAGGCCTAGGACCAGGAGTGAAAGCTGTGGCTAGGGGTAGGGATGGGGGTGGGTCTATGGGTAGGGGGATCTGTAGGGACAGGGGTAGGGGTAGGACTAGAGGTAGTGCTACGCGTAGGCTAAGGGCGAGGGGTAGTGCTCGGGGTAACCTAACCCTAACCCTAACCCTAACACTAACCCTAACCCTAACCCTAACCCTAACCCTAACACCAACCCTAACCCTAACCCTAACCCTAACCCTAACCCTAACCCTTTACCTAACACCAACCCTAACCCTAACCCTAACCCTAACCCTATACCTAACACCAACCCTAACCCTAACCCTAACCCTAACCCTATACCTAACACCAACCCTAACCCTAACCCTAACCCTAACCGTAACACCAACCCTAACCCTAACCCTAACCCTATACCTAACACCAACCCTAACGCTAACCCTAACCCTAACCCTAACACTGACCGTAACACCAACCCTAACACTAACCCTAACCCTAACCCTAACCCTATACCTAACACCAACCATAACCCTAACCCTAACCCAAACCCTAACACCAACCCTAAGAAGGGCAAGGTGTACTGGTCAGCGACGGGCAAGTTGTAGGCCTCGGACTAGAGAAAGCCATGGGCGTTGGTCTAGGGCCCGAGCTAGGGCTAGTGGGAACGGTAGGCGTAGCGCTGGGGAAGGATAGGGCAAGGGGTGGGTGTCGAGGTAAACCTCGGAGTAGGCCTAGTGCCAGGAGTGGGAGCTGTGGCTAGGGGTAGGGGTGGGGGTGGGCCTATGGGTAGGGGGAGCTGTAGGGCCAGGGGTAGGGTTAGGACCAGAGGTAGTGCTAGGCGTAGGCCTAGACCGAGGGGTAGTGCTCGGAGTAGGGTTAGTTGAAGGGCTAGTGGTTGGCAGAGGACCACGGGCAGTGTTAGGGTTAGGCCTATGTTAAGCCTAGGACTAGTGGTAGTGGTAGGGATTGGCCGAGGGCTAGGGGTAGGTGTCACCGGAGGGCTCCGTTGAGTTCTAGGACTCGGAACAGGTGTAGGGCTGGATTAGGGTTGGTAAGGGTGGGTCCCGGGTGATTAGTAGGACACAGGTTACTGCTCTGGCTAACGGTAGGGCAAGGTGTACTGGTCGGCGATGGGGAAGTGCTAGGCCTCGGACTAGAAGAGCACTGGGCGTTGGTCTAGGGACCGAGCTAGGGCAAGTTGGAGCGATTGGCGTAGCGCTGGGGTAGGCATAGGGCAAGGGGTGGGTGTCGGGGTAAACCTCAAAGTAGGCCTATTGCCAGGAGTTGGAGCTGTGGCTAGGGGTAGGGATTTGGGTGGGCCTATGGGTAAGGGGAGCTGTAGGGCCAGGGGTAGCGGTAGGATCAGAGGTAGTGCTAGGCGTTAGCCTAGGGCGAGGGGTAGTGCTCTGGATAGGGTTAGGTGAAGGGCTAGTGGTTGGCAGAGGCCCACGTGCAGTGTTAGTCTTAGGGCTCATGTTAGGCCTAGGACTAGTGGTAGTGGTAGGGGTTGGCCGAGAGCTAGGGGTAGGTGTCACGGGAGAGCTCCGGGTAGTCCTAGGACTCGGAACGGGTGTAGGGCTGGATTAGGGTGTGGTAAGGGTGGGTCCAGGGTGATTTCGTAGGACACGGTTTGTGCTCTGACTAACGGTAGGGCAAAGTGTACTGGTCGGCGTCGGGCAAGTGGTAGGCCTCGGACTAGAGGGAGCACTGGGCGTTGGTCTAGGTCCCGAGGTAGGGCTAGTGGGAGCGGTAGGCGTAGCACTGTGGTAGGCAAAGGGCAAGGGGTGGGTGTCGGGGTAAACCTCGGAGTAGGCCTAGGACCAGAAGTGGGAGCTGTGGCTAGGTGTAGGGATGGGGGTTGGCCTATGGGTAGGGGAGGCTGTAGGGCCAGGGGGAGGGGTAGGACCAGAGGTAGTGCCAGGCGTAGGCCTAGGGCGAGGGGTAGTGCTCGGGGTAACCTAACCCTAACCCTAACCCTAACCCTAACCCTAACACCAAACCTAACCCTAACACTAACCCTAACCCTAACCCTAAACCTAACACCAACCCTAACCCTAATCCTAACCCTAACCCTAACCCTAACCCTAACCCTAACACCAACCCTAACCCTAACCCTAACACTGACACTAACCCTAAACCTAACACCAACCCTAACCCTAACCCTAACCCTTACCCTAACACCAACCCTAAACCTAACGCTAACCCTAAACCCTAACCCTAACCCTAACCCTAACCCTAACCCTAACAAGGGCAAGGTGTACTGGTCAGCGACGGGCAAGTTCTAGGCTTCGGACGAGAGGGAGCCATGGGCGTTGGTCTAGGGCCCGAGCTAGGGCTAGTGGAAACGGTAGGCGTAGCGCTGGGGTAGGCAAAGAGCAAGGGGTGGGTGTCGAGGTAAACCTCGGAGTAGGCCTAGGGCCAGGAGTGGGAGCTGTGGCTAGGGGTAGGGGTGGGGGTGGGCCTATGGGTAGGGGGAGCTGTAGGGCCAGGGGTAGTGGTAGGACCAGAGGTAGTGCTAGGCGTAGGCCTAGGGCGAGGGGTAGTGCTCGGGGTAGGGTTAGTTGAAGCACTAGTGGTTGGCAGAGGCCCACGGGCAGTGTTAGGGTTAGGGCTCTTGTTAAGCCTAGGACTAGTGGTAGTGGTAGGGGTTGGCCGAGGGCTAGGGGTAGGTGTCACGGGAGGGCTTTGGGTAGTCCTAGGACTCGGAACAGGTTTAGGGCTGGATTAGGGTGTGGTAAGGGTGAGTCTAGGGTGATTTCGTAGGACACGGGTTACTGCACTGGCTAACGGTAGGGCAAGGTGTACTGGTCGGCCTCGAGCTAGTGGTAGGCGTCTGACTAGATGAGCACTTGGCGTTGGTCTAGGGACCGAGCTAGGACTAGTGGGAGCAATAGGCGTAGCGCTGGGGTAGGCATAGGGCAAGGGGTGTGTGTCAAGGTAAACCTCGGAGTAGGCTTTGGCCCAGGAGTTGGAGTTGTGGCTAGGGGTAGGGATGGGGTGGGCCCATTGGTAGGGGGAGCTGTAGGGCCAGGGGTAGCGGTAGGACCAGAGGTAGTGCTAGGCGTAGGCCTAGGGCGAGGTGTAGTGCTCGGGGTAACCTAACCCTAACCCTAACCCTAACCCTAACCCTAACCCTAACACCAACCCTAACCCTAACACTAACCCTAACACTAACCCTAACCCTAACCCTAACCCTAACCCTATACCTAACACCAACCCTAACCCTAACCCTAACTTTAAACCCTAACCTAACCCTAACCCTAAACCTAACCCTAACCCTAACCATAACCCTAACAAGGGCAAGGTGTACTGGTCAGCGACAGGCAAGTTCTAGGCCTCGGACTAGAGGGAGCCATGGGCGTTGGCCTAGGGCCCGAGCTAGGGCTAGTGGGAGCGGTAGGCGTAGTGCTGGGGTAGGCATAGGGCAAGGGGTGGGTGTCGAGGTTAACCTCGGAGTAGGCCTAGGTCCAGGAGTGGGAGCTGTGGCTAGGGGTAGGGATGGGCGTGGTCCCATGGGTAAGGGGGGCTGTAGGGACAGTGGTAGCGGTAGGACCAGAGGTAGTGCTAGGCGTAGGCCTAGGGCGAGGGGTAGTGCTCTGGGTAGGGTTAGGAGAATGGCTATTGCTTGGCAGAGGCCCACGGGCAGTGTTAGTCTTAGGGCTCATGTTAGGCCTAGGACTAGTGGTAGTGGTAGGGGTTGGCCGAGGGATAGGGGTAGGTGTCACGGGAGGGCTCCGGGTAGTCCTAGGACTCAAAACGGGTGTACGGCTGGATTAGGGTGTGGTAAGGGTGGGTCCAGGGTGATTTCGTAGGACACGGGTTAGTGCTCTGGCTATCGGTAGGCAAGGTGTACTGGTCGGCGACGGGCAAGTGCTAGGCTTCGGACTAGAGTGAGCACTGTGCGTTGGTCTAGGGCCCGAGGTATGGCTAGTGGAAGCGGTAGGCATAGAGCGTAGGTAGGCAAAGGGCAAGGGGTGGGTGTCGGGGAAAACCTCGGAGTAGGCCTAGGACCAGGAGTGAAAGCTGTGGCTAGAATTAGGGATGGGGTTGGGCCTATGTGTAGGGGGAGCTGTAGGGCCAGGGGTCGGGGTAAAACCAGAGGTAGTGCTAGGCGTATGCCTAGGGAGAGGGTTAGTGCTCAAGGTAACCTAACCGTAACCGTAACCCTAACCCTAACCCTAAACCTAACCCTAACCCTAACACCAACCCTAACCCTAACCCTAACCCTAAACCTAACACCAACCCTAACCCTAATTCTATCCCTAACCCTAACAAGGGCAAGGTGTACTGGTCAGCGACGGGCAAGTTGTAGGCCTCGGACTAGAGGGAGCCATGGGCATTGGTCTAGGGCCCGAGCTAGGGATAGTGGGAGCGGTAGGCGTAGCACTGGGGTAGGCATAGGGCAAGGGGTGGGTGTCGAGGTAAACCTCGGAGTAGGCCTAGTGCCAGGAATGGGAGCTGTGGCTAGGGGTAGGGGTGGGGGTGGGCCAATGGGTAGGGGGAGCTGTAGGGCCAGGGGTAGTGGTAGGACCAGAGGTAGTGCTAGGCGTAGGCCTAAGGCGAGGGGTAGTGCTCTGGGTAATGATGGTGAAGGGCTAGTGGTTGGCTGAGGCCCACGGGCAGTGTTAGTCTTAGGGCTCATGTTAGGCCTAGGACTAGTGGTAGTGTTAGGGGTTGGCCGAGGGCTAGGGGTATGTGTCACGGGAGGGCTCCGGGTAGTCCTAGGACTCGGAACGGGTGTAGGGCTGGATTAGGGTGTGGTAAGTGTGGGTCCAGGGTGATTTCGTAGGACAGGGGTTAGTTCTCTGGCAAACGGTAGGGCAAGGTGTACTGGTCAGCGTCGAGCAAGTGGTAGGCCTCTGACTAGAGGGAGCACTGGGCATTGGTCTAGGGCCCGAGCTAGGGCTAGTGGGAGCGGTAGGCGTAGCACTGGGGTAGGCATAGGGCAAGGGGTGGGTGTCGAGGTAAACCTCGGAGTAGGCCTAGTGCCAGGAGTGGGAGCTGTGGCTAGGGGTAGGGATCGGGGTGGGCCTATGGGTAGGGGGAGCTTTAGGGCCAGGGGTAGGGGTAGGACCAGAGGTAGTGCTAGGCGTAGGCCTAGGACGAGGGGTAGTGCTCGGGGTAACCTAACCCTAACCCTTACCCTAACCCTAACCCTAATCCTAACACTAGCCCTAACCCTAACCCCTAACCCTAAAGTTAACCCTAACCCTAAACCTAACACCAACCCTAACCCTAACCGTAACACCAACCCTAACCCTAACACTAACCCTAAACCCTAACCCTAACCCTAACACTAACCCTAATCCTAACACCAACCCTAACACTAACCCTAACCATAAACCCTAACCCTAACCCTAACCCTTACCCTAACCCTAACCCTAAGCAGGGCAAGTGTACTGGTCAGCGACGGGCAAGTTCTAGGCCTCGGACTAGAGGGAGCCATGGGCGTTGGTGTAGGGCCCTAGCTAGGGCTAGTGGGAGCGGTAGGCGTAGCGCTGGGGTAGGCATAGGGCAAGGGGTGGGTGTCGAGGTAAACCTCGGAGTAGGCCTAGGGCTAGAAGTGGGAGCTGTGGCTAGGGGTAGGGATGGGGGTGGGCCTATGGGTAAGGGAGCTGTAGTGCCAGGGGTAGTGGTAGGACCAGTCGTAGTGCTAGGAGTAGGCCTAGGGAGAGGGGTAGTGCTAGGGGTAACCTAACCCTAAACCTAACCCTAACCCTAACCCTAACACCAACTTTAAACCTAACCTTTAACCCTAACCCTAACCCTAACCCTAACCCTAACAAGGGCTAGGTGTACTGGTCAGCGACGGGCAAGTTCTAGGCCTCGGACTAGAGGGAGCCATGGGCGTTGGTCTAAGGCCCTAGCTAGGGCTAGTGGGAGCGGTAGGCGTAGCGCTGGGGTAGGCATAGGGCAAGGGGTGTGTGTCGAGGTAAACCTCGTAGTAGGCCTAGGGACAGGAGTGGGAGCTGTGGCTAAGGGTAGGGATGGGTGTGGGCCTATGGGTAGGAGGAGCTGTAGGGCCAGGGGAAGAGGTAGGACCAGAGGTAGTGCTAGGCGTAGGCCTAGGGCGAAGGGTCGTGCTCGGGGTAGGGTTAGGTGAAGGGCTACTGGTTGGCAGAGGCCCACGGACAGTGTTAGGGTTAGGGCTCATGTTAGGCCTAGAACTAGTGGTAGTGGTAGCGGTTGGCCGAGGGATAGGGGTAGGTGTCAAGGGAGAACTCCGGGTAGTCCTAAAACTAGGAACGGGTGTAGGGCTGGATTAGGGTGTGGCTAAGGGTGGGTCCAGGGTGATTTCGTAAGACACGGGTTAGTGCTCTGGCTAACGATAGGGCAATGTGTACTGGTCGGCGACGGGCAAGTGCTCGGCCTCGGAGTAGAGTGAGCACTGGGCGTTGGCCTAGGGCCCGAGGTAGGGCTAGTGGGAGCGGTAGGCGTAGCGCTGGGGTAGGCAAAGGGCAAGGGGTGGGTGTCGCGGTAAACCTCGGAGTAGGCCTAGGACCAGGAGTGGGAGCTGTGGCTAGAAGTAGGGATGGGGGTGGGCCTATGGGTAGGGGGAGATGTAGTGCCAGGGGTAGTGGTAGGACCAGACGTAGTGCTAAGAGTAGGCCTAGGGCGAGGGGTAGTGCTCGGGGTAACCTAACCCTAACCCTAACCCTAACCCTAACCCTAACACCAACCCTAAACCTAACCTTTAACCCTAATCCTAACCCTAAACCTAACACCAACCCTAACGCTAACCCTAACCCTAACCCTAACACCAACCCTAACCCTAATCTAACCCTAAACCCTAACCCTAACCCTAACCTTAACCCTAACCCTAACCCTAACCCTAACCCTAAGAAGGGCAAGGTGTACTGGTCAGCGACTGGCAAGTTCTAGGTCTCGGACTAGAGGGAGCCATGGGCGTTGGTGTAGGGCCCGAGCTAGGGCTAGTGGGAGCGGAAGGCGTAGCGCTGGGGTAGGCATAGGGCAAGGGGTGGGTGTCGAGGTAAACCTCGCAGTAGGTCAAGGCCAGAAGTGGGAGCTGTGGCTAGGGGTAGGGATGGGGGTGGTTCTATGGGTAGGAGGAGCTGTAGTGCCAGGGGTAGTGGTAGGACCAGAGGTAGCGCTAGGAGTAGGCCTAGGGCGAGGGGTAGTGCTCGGGGTAGGGTTAGGTGAAGGGCTAGTGGTTGGCAGAGGCCCACGGGCAGTGTTAGGGTTAGGGCTCATGTTAGGCCTAGGACTAGTGGTAGTGGTAGGGGATGGCCTAGGGCTAGGGGTAGGTGTCACTGGAGGGCTGCGGGTAGTTCTAGGACTCGGAACGGGTGTAGGGCTGGATTAGGGTGTGGTAAGTGTGGGTCCAGGGTGATTTCGTAGGACACGGGTTAGTGCTCTGGCAAATGTAGGGCAAGGTGTACTGGTCGGCGTCGGGCAAGTGGTAGGCCTCGGACTAGTGGGAGCACTGGGCGTTGGTCTAGGGCCCGAGCTAGGGCTAGTGGGAGCGGTAGGCGTAGCACTGGGGTAGGCATAGGGCAAGTGGTGGGTGTAGGGGTAAACCTCGGAGTAGGCTTTGGGCCAGGAGTTGGAGTTGTGGCTAGGGGTAGAGATGAAGGTGGGCCCATGGGTAGGGGGAGCTGTAGAGCCAGGGGTAAGGGTAGGACCAGAGGTATTGCTAGGCGTAGGCCTAGGGCGAGGGGTAGTGCTCGGGGTAGGTTTAGGTGAAGGGCTAGTGGTTGGCAGAGGCCCACGGGCAGTGTTAGGCTTAGGGCTCATGTTAGGCCTAGGACTAGTGGTAGTGGTAGGGGATGGCCGAGGGCTAGGGGTAGGTGTCACGGGACAACTTAGGGTAGTCCTAGAACTCGGAACGGATGTAGGGCTGGATTAGGGTGTGGATAAGGGTGGGTCCAGGGTGATTTCATAGGACACGGGTTAGTGCTCTGGCTAAAGGTAGGGTAAGGTGTACTGGTCGGCGACGGGCAAGTGCTCGGCCTCGAACTAAAGTGAGCACTGGGCGTTGGTCTAGGGCCCGAGTTAGGGCTAGTGGGAGCGTTAGGCGTAGCGCTGGGGTAGGCAAAGGGCAAGGGGTGGGTGTCGGGGTAAACCTAGGAGTAGGCCTTGGACCAGGAGTGTGAGCTGTGGCTAGGGGTAGGGATGGGGGTGGGCCTATGGGTAGAGGGAGCCGTAGGGCCAGGGGTAGGGGTAGGACCAGAGGTAGTGCTAGGCGTAGGCCTAGGGCGAGGGGTAGTGCTCGGGGTAACCTAACCCTAACCCTAGCCCTAACCCTAACCCTAACACTTACCCTAACACTGACCCCTAACCCTAAAGTTAACCCTAACCCTAAACCTAACACCAACCCTAACCCTAACCCTAACCCTAACACCACCCTAACCCTAACCCTAACCCTAAACCCTAACCCGAACCCTAACCCTAACCCTAACCCTTACCCTAACAAGGGCTAGGTGTACTGGTCAGCGACAGGCAAGTTCTAGGTCTCGGACTAGAGGGAGCCATGGGCGTTGGTGTAGGGCCCCAGCTAGGGCTAGTGGGAGCGGTAGGCGTAGCGCTGAGGTAGGCATAGGGCAAGGGGTGGGTGTCGAGGTAAACCTCGTAGTAGGCCTAGGGCCAGGCGTGGGAGCTGTGGCTAGGGGTAGGGATGGGTGTGGGCCTATGGGTAGGGGGAGCTGTAGGGCCAGGGGAAGTGGTAGGACCAGAGGTAGTGCTAGGCGTAGGCCTAGGGCTAGGGGTCGTGTACGGGTTAGGGTTAGGTGAAGGGCTACTGGTTGGCAGAGGCCCACGGAGAGTGTTAGAGTTAGGGCTCATGTTAGGCCTAGGACTAGTGGTAGTGGTAGCGGTTGGCCGAGGGATAGGTGTAGGTGTCAAGGGAGCACTCCGGGTAGTCCTAGGACTCGGAACGGGTGTAGGGCTGGATTAGGGTGTGGCTAAGTGTGGGTCCAGGGTGATTTCGTAAGACACGGGTTAGTGCTCTGGCTAACGATAGGGCAATGTGTACTGGTCGGCGACGGGCAAGTGCTCGGCCTCGGACTAGAGTGAGCACTGGGCGTTGGCCTAGGGCCCGAGGTAGGGCTAGTGGGAACGTTAGGCGTAGTGCTGGGGTAGGCAAAGGGCAAGGGGTGGGTGTCGCGGTAAACCTCGGAGTAGGCCTAGGACCAGAAGTGGGAGCTGTGGTTAGGGGTAGGGATGGGGGTGGGCCTATGGGTAGAGGTAGCCGTAGGGCCAGGGGTAGGGGTAGGACCAGAGGTAGTGCTAGGCGCAGGCCTAGGGCGAGGGGTAGTGCTCGGGGTAACCTAACCCTAACCCTAACCCTAACCCTAACACCAACCCTAACCCTAACCCCTAACCATAACCCTAACCCTAACCCTAAACCTAACACCAACCCTAAGCCTAAACCTAACCCTAACACAACACCTAACCCTAACCCTTACCCTAAACCCTAACACTAACCGTAACCCTAACCCTAACCCTAACCCTAGCCCTAAAAGGGCAAGGTTTACTGGTCAGCGACGGGCAAGTTCTAGGCCTCGGACTAGAGGGAGCCATGGGGGTTGGTGTAGGGCCCGACCTAGGGCTAGTGGGAGCGGTAGGCGTAGCGCTGGGGTAGGCATAGGGCAAGGGGTGGGTGTCGAGGTCAACCTCGGAGTAGACCTAGGGCCAGGAGTGGGAGCTGTGGCTAGGGGTAGGGATGGGGGTGGGCCTATGGGTAGGGGGAGCTGTAGTGCCATGGGTAGTGGTAGGACCAGAGGTAGCGCTAGGAGTAGGCCTAGGGAGAGGGGTAGTGCTCGGGATAGGGTTAGGTGAAGGGCTAGTGGCTGGCAGAGGCCCACGGACAGTGTTAGGGTTAGGGCTCATGTTAGGCCTAGGACTAGTGGTAGTGGTAGGGGTTGGCTGAGGGATATGTGTAGGTGTCACGGGAGGGCTCCAGGTAGTCCTAGGACTCGGAACGGGTGTAGGGCTGGAATAGGTTGTGGTAAAAGTGGGTCCAGGGTGATTAAGTAGGACACGGGTTAGTGCTCTGGCAAATGTAGGGCAAGGTGTACTGGTCGGCGTCGGGCAAGTGGTAGGCCTCGGACTAGGGGGAGCACTGGGCGTTGGTATAGGGCCCGAGCTAGGGCTAGTGGTAGCGGTAGGCCTAGCGCTGGGGTAGGCAAAGGACAAGGGGTGGGTGTCGGGGTAAACCTCGGAGTAGGCCTTGGACCAGGAGTGTGAGCTGTGGCTAGGGGTAGGGATGGGGTGGGTCTATGGGTAGGGGGAGCTTTAGGGCCAGGGGTAGGGGTAGGACCAGAGGTAGTGCTAGGCGTAGGCCTAGGGCGAGGGGTTGTGCTCGGGGTAACCTAACCCTAACCCTAACCCTAACCCTAACCCTAACACTTACCCTAACACTAACCCCTAACCCTAAAGTTAACCCTAACCCTAAACCTAACACCAACCCTAACCCTAACCCTAACCCTAACCCTAACACCACCCTAACCGTAACACTAACCCTAAACCTTAACCCTAACCCTAACCCTAAACCTAACCCTAACCCTAACCCTAACCCTAACAAGGGCTAGGTGTACTGGTCAGCGACGGGCAAGTTCTAGGCCTCGACTACAGGGAGCCATGGGCGATGGTGTAGGGCCCCAGCTAGGGCTAGTGGGAGCGGTGGGCGTAGCGCTAAGGTAGGCATAGGGCAAGGGGTGGGTGTCGAGGTAAACCTCGTAGTAGGCCTAGGGCCAGGAGTGGGAGTTGTGGTTAGTCGTAGGGATGGGTGTGGGCCTATGGGTAGGGGGAGCTGTAGGGCCATGGGAAGTGGTAGGACCAGAGGTAGTGCTAGGCGTAGGCCTAGGGCGAGGGGTCGTGCTCGGGGTAGGGTTAGGTGAAGGGCTACTGGTTGGCAGAGGCCCACGGACACTATTAGGGTTAGGGCTCATGTTAGGCCTAGGACTAGTGGTAGTGGTAGCGGTTGACCGAGGGATAAGGGTAGGTGTCAAGGGAGAACTACGGGTAGTCCTAGGACTGGGAACGGGTGTAGGGCTGGATTAGGGTGTGGCTAAGGGTGGGTCCAGGGTGATTTCGTAAGACACGGGTTAGAGCTCTGGCTAACGGTAGGGCAATGTGTACTGGTCGGCGACGGGCAAGTGCTCGGCCTCGGACTAGAGTGAGCTCTGGGCGTTGGTCTAGGGCCCGAGGTAGGGCTAGTGGGAACGATAGGCGTAGCGCTGGGGTAGGCAAAGGGCAAGGGGTGGGTGTCGCGGTAAACCTCGGAGTAGGCCTAGTACCAGGAGTGGGAGCTGTGGCTAGGGGTAGGAATGGAAGTGGGCCTATGGGTAGAGGGAGCCGTAGGGCCAGGGGTAGAGGTAGGACCAGAGGTAGTGCTAGGCGTAGGCCTAGGGCGAGGGGTAGTGCTCGGGGTAACCTAACCCTAACCCTAACCCTAACCCTAACACCAACCCTAACCCTAACCCCTAACCTTAACCCTAACCCTAACCCTAAACCTAACACCAACCCTAAGCCTAAACCTAACCCTAACACAACCCCTAACCCTAACCCTTACCCTAAACCCTAACACTAACCCTAAACCTAACCCTAACCCCTAACCCTAACCCTAACCCTACCCTAAACCTAACACCAACCCTAACCCTAACCCTAACCCTAACCCTAAACCCTAACCCTAACCCTAACCCTAACCGTAACCCTAACCCTAAAAAGGGCAAGGTGTACTGGTCAGCGACGGGCAAGTTCTAGGCCTCGAACTAGAGGGAGCCATGGGCGTTGGTGTAGGGCAAGAGCTAGGGATAGTGGGAGCGGTAGGCGTAGCACTGGCGTAGGCATAGGGCAAGGGGTGGGTGTCGGGGTAAACCTCGGAGTAGGCTTTGGGCCAGGAGTTGGAGTTGTGGCTAGGGGTAGGAATGGGGGTGGGCCTATGGGTAGGGGGAGCTGTAGGGCCAGGGGTCGGGGTAGGACAAGAAGTAGTGCTAGGCGAAAGCCTAGGGCGAGGGGTAGTGCTCGGGGTAGGGTTAGGTGAAGGGCTAGTGGTTGGCAGAAGCCCACGGGCAGTGTTAGGGTTAGGGCTCATGTTAGGCCTAGGACTAGTGGTAGTGGTAGGGGTTGGCCGAAGGATAGGGGTAGGTGTCACGGGAGGGCTCCGGGTAGTCCTAGGACTCGCAACGGGTGTAGGGCTGGATTAGGGTGTGGTAAGTGTGGGTCCAGGGTGATTTCGTAGGACACGGGTTAGTGCTCTGGCAAATGGTAGGGCAAGGTGTTCTGGTCGGCGTCGGGCAAATGGTAGGCCTCGGACTAGAGGGAGCACTGAGTGTTGGTCTAGGGCCCAAGCTAGGGCTAGTGGGAGCGGTAGGCGTGGCACTGGGGTAGGCATAGGGCAAGGGGTGGGTGTCGGTGTAAACCTAGGTGTAGGCTTTGGGCAAGGAGTTGGAATTGTGGCTAGGGGTAGGGATGGGTGTGGGCCTATGGGTAGGGGGAGCTGTAGGGCTGGGGTAGGGGTAGGACCAGAGGTAGTGCTAGTCGTAGGCCTAGGGCGAGGGGTAGTGCTCGGGGTAGGGTTAGGTGAAGGGCTAGTGGTTGGCAGAGGCCCACGGGCAGTGTTAGGGTTAGGGCTGATGTTAGGCCTAGGACTAGTGGTAGTGGTAGGGGATGGCCGAGGGCTAGGGGTAGGTGTCACGGGAGGGCTCCGGGTAGTCCTAGGACTCGGAACGGATGTAGGGCTGGATTAGGGTGTGGCTAAGGGTGGGTCCAGGGTGATTTCGTAGGACACGGGTTAGTGCTCTGGCTAACAGTAGGGCAAGGTGTGCTGGTCGGCGACGGGCAAGTGCTAGGCCTCGGACTAGAGTGAGCACTGGGCGTTGGTCTAGGGCCCGAAATAGGGATAGTGGGAGCGTTAGGCGTAGCGCTGGTTAGGCAAAGTGCAAGGGGTGGGTGTCGGGGTAAACCTCGGAGTAGGTCTAGGACCAGGAGTGGGAGCTGTGGCTAGGGGTAGGGATGGTTGTGGGCCTATGGGTAGGGGGAACTGTAGGGCCATGGGTAGGGGTAGGACCAGAGGTAGTGCTAGGCGTAGGCATAGGGCGAGGGGTTAGTGCTCGGGGTAACCTAAACCTAAACCTAACCCTAACCCTAACCCTAACCCTAAACCTAACACCAACCCTAACCCTAATCCTAACCTTAAACCTTAACCCTAACCCTAACTCTAACCCTAACCCTAACCCTAACCCTAACAAGGGCAAGGTGTACTGGTCAGCGACGGGCAAGTTCTAGGCCTCGGACTAGAGGGAGCCATGGGCGTTGGTGTAGGGCAACAGCTAGGGCTAGTGGGAGCGGTAGGCGTAGCGCTGGGGTAGGCATAGGGCAAGGGGTGAATGTCGAGGTAAACTTCGGCGTAGGCCTAGGGACAGGAGTGGGAGCTGTGGCTTGGGGTAGGGATGGGGGTCGGCCTGTGGGTAGGGGGAGCTGTAGGGCCAGTGTTAGTGGTAGGACCAGAGGTAGTGCTAGGTGTAGGCCTAGGGCGAGGGGTCGTGCTCGGTGTAGGGTTAGGTGACGGGCTAGTGGTTGGCAGAGGCACACAGGCAGTGTTAGTGTTAGGGCTCATGTTAGGCCTAGGATTAGTGGTAGTGGTAGGGGTTGGCCGAGGATTAGGGGTAGGTGTCACGGGAAAACTCCGGTTAGTCCTAGGACTCAAAACATGTGTAGGGCTGGTTTCGGGTGTGGCTAAGGGTGGGTACAGAGTGATTTCGTGGGACACAGGTTAGTGTTCTGGCTAACGGTAGGGCAAGGTGTACTGGTCGGCGACAGGCAAGTGCTAGGCCTCGAACTAGAGTGAGTACTGGGCGTTGGTCTAGGGCCCGAGCTAGGGCTAGTGGGAGCAATAGGTGTAGCGCTGTGGTAGGCATAGGGCAAGAGGTGGGTGTCGGGGTAAACCTAGGAGTAGGGCTAGGGCCAGGAGTTGGAGCTGTGGCCTGGGGTAGTGATGGGGGTGGGCCTATGGTTAGGGGTAGCTGTAGGGCCAGGGGTAGTGGTAGGATTAGAGGTAGTGCTGGACGTAGGCCTAGGGAGAGGGCTAGTGCTCGGGGTAGGATTAAGTGAAGGGCTATTGGTTGGCAGAGGCCCACAAGCAGTGTTAGTGTTAGGGCTCATGTTAGGCCTAGGATTATTGGTAGTGGTAGGGGCTGGCCGAGGGCTAGGGGTAGGTGTCACGGGAGGGCTTCGTTTAGTCCTAGGACTTGAAACAGTTGTAGGGCTGGATTCGGGTGTGGCTAAGGGTGGGTCCAGGGTGAATCCGTAGGACACGGGTTAGTCCTCTGGATAACGGTAGGGCAAGGTGTACTGGTCGGCGACGGGCAAGTGCTAGGCCTCGGACTTGAGTGAGCACTGGGCGTTGGTCTAGGGCCCGAGCTAGGGCTTGTGGGAGCGGTAGGCGTAGCGCTGGGGTAGGCATAGGGCAAGAGGTGGGTGTCGGTGTAAACCTAGGAGTAGGGCTACGGCCAGAAGTTGGAGCTGTGGCTAGGAGTAGGGATGGGGGTGGGCTTATGAGTAGGGGTAGCTGTAGGGCCAGGGGTATGGGTAGGACTAGAGGTAGTGCTAGGCGTAGGCCTAGGGCGAGGGGTAGTTCTCGGGGTAGGATTAGTTGAAGGGCTACTGGTTAGCAGAGGCTCATGGGCAGTGTTAGTGTTAGGGCTCATGTTAGGCCTAGGATTAGTGGTAATGGTAGGGGTTGGCCGAGGGCTAGGGGTAGGTGTCAAGGGAGGGCTCCGTTTAGTCCTAGGATTTGGAACAGTGGTAGGGCTGGATTTGGGTGTGGCTAAGGGTGGGTCCAGGGTGATTCCGTAGGACACGGGTTACTGCTCTGGCTAAAGGTAGGGCAAGGTGTACTGGTCGGCGACGGGCAAGTACTAGGCCTCGGACTAGAGTGAGCACTGGGCGTTGGTCTAGGGCCCGAGCTAGGGCTAGTTGGAGCGGTAGGCGTAGCGCTGGGGTAGGCATAGGGCAAGAGGTGGGTGTCGGGGTAAACATAGGAGTAGGCCTAGGGCCAGGAGTTGGAGCTGTGGCTAGGAGTAGGAATGGGGTTGTGCCTATGGGTAGAAGTAGCTCTAGGGCCAGGGGAAGTGGTAGGACTAGAGGTAGTGCTAGGCGTAGACATAGGGCGAGGGGGAGTGCTCGGGGAATGGTTAGGTGAAGGGCTAGTGGTTGGCAGAGGCCTACGGGCAGTGTTAGTGTTAGGGCTCATGTTAGGCCTAAAATTAGTGGTAGTGGTATGGGTTGGACGAGGGCTATGGTTAGGTATCACGGGAGGTCTCTTTTTAGTCCTACGACTTGAAACAGGTGTAGGGCTGGATTCGGGTGTGGCTAAGGGTGGGTCCAGGGTGATTCCGTAGGACACGGGTTAGTCCTCTGGCTAACGGTAAGGCCAGGTGTACTGGTCGTTGACGGGTAAGTGCTAGGCCTCGGACTAGAGTGAGCATTTGGCGTTGGTCTAGGGCCCGAGCTAGGGCTACTGGGAGCGGTAGGCGTAGCGCTGGGGTAGGCATAGGGCAAGTGGTGGGTGTCGGGGTAAACCTAGGAGTAGGCCTAGGGCCAGGAGTTGGAGCTGTGGCTAGGGGTGTGATGGGGGTGAGCCTATGGTTAGGGGTAGCTGTAGGGCCAGGGGTAGGGGTAGGAGTAGAGGTAGTGCTAGGCGTAGGCCTAGGGCAAGGGGAGTGCTCGGGGTAGGGTTAGGTGAAGTGCTAGTGGTTGGCAGAGGCCCAGGGGCAGTGTTAGTGTTAGGGCTCATGTTAGGCCTAGGATTAGTGGTAGTGGTAGGGGTTGGCCGAGGGCTAGGGGTAGGTTTCACGGGATGGCTCCGTTTAGTCCTAGGACTAGGAACAGGTGTAGGGCTGGATTCGGGTGTGGCTAAGGGTGGGTCCAGGGTGATTCCGTAGGACACGGGTTAGTTCTCTGGCTAACGGTAGGGCAAGGTGTACTGGTCGGCGACGGGCAAGTGCTAGGCCTTGTACTAGAGTGAGCACTGGGCGTTGGTCTAGGTCTTGAGCTAGGGCTAGTGGTAGCGTTAGGCGTAGCGCTGGGGTAGGCGTAGGGCAAGAGGTGGGTGTCAGGGTAAACATAGGAGTAGGCATAGGGCCAGGAGTTGGAGTTGTGGCTAGTGGTAGGGATGGGGGTGGGCCTATGGGTAAGGGTAGCTGTAGGGGAGGGGTAGGGGTAGGACTAGAGGTAGTGCTAGGCTTAGGCCTAGGGCGAGGGGTAGTGCTCGGGGTAGATTAGGTGAAGGGCTAGTGGTTGGCAGAGGCCCACGGGCAGTGTTAGTGTTAGGGCTCATGTTAGGCCTAGGATTAGTGGTAGTGGTAGGGGTTGGCCGAGGGTTAGGGGTAGGTGTCACGGGAAAACTCCGGTTAGTCCTAGGACTCGGAACAGGTGTAGGGCTGCTTTCGGGTGTGGCTAAGGGTGGGTACAGGGTGATTTCGTGGGACACAGGTTAGTGTTCTGGCTAACGGTAGGGCAAGGTGTACTGGTCTTTGACGGCCAAGTGCTAGGCCTCGGACTAGAGTGAGCACCTGGCGTTGGTATAGGGCCCGAGCTAGGGCTACTGGGAGCGGTAGGCGTAGCGCTGGGGTAAGCATAGGGCAAGAAGTGGGTGTCGGGGTAAACCAAGGAGTAGGCCTAGGGCCAGGAGTTGGAGCTGTGGCTAAAGGTAGTGATGGGGGTGGGCCTATGGTTAGGGGTAGCTGTAGGGCCAGGGGTAGGGGTAGGACTAGAGGTAGTGCTAGGCGTAGGCCTAGGGCGAGGGTGACTGCTCGGGGTAGGGTTAGGTGGAGTGCTAGTGGTTGGCAGAGGCCCACGGTCAGTGTTAGTGTTAGGGCTCATGTTAGGTCTAGGATTAGTGGTAGTGGTAGGGGTTGGCCGAGGGCTAGGTGTAGGTGTCACAGGAGAGCTCCGTTTAGTCCTAGGACTAGGAACAGGTGTAGGGCTGGATTCGGGTGTGGCTAAGGGTGGGTCCAGGGTGATTCCGTAGGACACGGGTTAGTGCTCTGGCTAACGGTAGGGCAAGGTGTACTGGTCAGCAACGGGCAAGTGCTAGGCCTCGGACTAGAGTGAGCACTGGGCGTTGGTCTAGGGCCCGAGCTAGGGCTACTGAGAGTGGTAGGTATAGCGCTGGGGTAGGCATAGGGCAAGAGGTGGGTGTCGGGGTAAATCTAGGAGTAGGCCTAGGGCCAGGAGTTGGAGCTGTGGCTAGGGGTAGTGATGGGGGTGGGCCTATAGTTAGGGGTAGCTGTAGGGCCAGGGGTAGGGGTAGGACTAGAGGTAGTGCTAGGCGTAGGCCTAGGGCGAGTGGTAATGCTCGGGGTAGGATTAGGTGAAGGGCTATTGGTTGGCAGAGGCCCACGGGCAGTGTTAGTGTTAGGGCTCATGTTAGGCCTAGGATTAGTGGTAGTGGTAGGGGTTGGCCGAGGGCTAGGGGTAGGTGTCACAGGAGGGCTTCGTTTAGACCTAGGACTTGAAACAGGTGTAGGGCTGGATTTGGGTGTGGCTAAGGGTGGGTCCAGGGTGAATCCGTAGGACACAAGTTAGTGCTCTGGCTAACGGTAGGGCAAGGTGTACTGGTCGGGGACGGGCAAGTGCTAGGCCTCCGACTAGAGTGAGCACTGGGCGTTGGTCTAGGGCCCGAGCTAGGGCTAGTGGGAGCGGTACGCGTAGCGCTGTGGTAGGCATAGGGCAAGAGGTGGGTGTCGGGGTAAACCTAGGAGTAGGCCTAGGGCCAGGAGTTGGAGCTGTGGCTAGGGGTAGGGATGGGGGTGGGCCTATGGGTAGAGGTAGCTGTAGGGCCAGGGCTAGGTGTAGGACTAGAGGTAGTGCTAGGCGTAGGCCTAGGGCGAGGGAAAGTGCTCGGTGTAGGATTTGGTGAAGGGCTAGTGTTTGGCAGAGGCCCACGGGCAGTGTTAGTGTTAGGGCTCATGTTAGGCCTAGGATTAGTGGTAGTGGTACAGGTTGGCCGAGGGCTAGGGGTAGGTGTAAAGGGAGGGCTCCGTTTAGTCCTAGGACTTGGAACAGTTGTAGGGCTGGATTCGGGTGTGGATAAGGGTGGGTACAGAGTGATTTCTGGGACAAAGTTTAGTGTTCTGGCTAACGGTAGGGCAAGGTGTACTGGTCGGCGACGGGCAAGTGCTAGGCCTCGGACTAGAGTGAGCAATGGGCGTTGGTCTAGGGCCCGAGCTAGGGCTAGTGGGAGCGGTAGGCGTAGCGCTGTGGTAGGCATAGGGCAAGATGTGGGTGTCGGGGTAAACCTAGGAGTAGGCCTAGGGCAAGGAGTTGGAGCTGTGGCTAGGGGTAGGGATGGGGGTGGGCCTATGGTTAGGTGTAGCTGTAGGGCCAGGGGTAGGGGTAGGACTAGAGGTAGTGCTAGGCGTAGGCCTAGCGCGAGGTGGAGTGCTCGGGGTAGGGTTAGGTGAAGGGCTAGTGGTTGGCAGAGGCCCACGGGCAGTGTTAGTGTTAGAACTCATGTTAGTCCTAGGATTAGTGGTAGTGGTAGGGGTTGGCCGAGGGCTAGGGGTAGGTATCACGGGATGGCTCCGTTTAGTCCTAGGACTAGGAACAGGTGTAGGGCTGGATTCGGGTGTGGCTAAGGGTGGGTCCAGGGTGATTCCGTAGGACACGGGTTAGTTCTCTGGCTAAAGGTAGGGCAAAGTGTACTGGTCGGCGACGGGCAACTGCTAGGCCTCGGACTAGAGTGAGCACTGGGCGTTGGTCTAGGGCCCGAGCTAGGGATAGTGGGAGCGGTAGGCGTAGCGCTGTGGTAGGCATAGGGCAAGATGGGTGTCGGGGTAAACCTAGGAGTAGGCCTAGGGCCAGCAGTTGGAGCTGTGGCTAGGGGTAGGGTTGGGAGTGGGCCTATGGTTAGGTGTAGCTGTAGGGCCAGGGGTAGGGGTAGGACTAGAGGTAGTGCTAGGCGTAGGCCTAGGGCGAGGGGGAGTGCTCGGTGTAGGGTTAGGTGAAGGGCTAGTGGTTGGCAGAGGCCCAAGGGCAGTGTTAGTTTTAGGGCTCATGTTAGGCCTAGGATTAGTGGTAGTGGTAGGGGTTGGCCGAGGGCTAGGGGTAGGTGTCAAGGGAGGGCTCCGTTTAGTCCTAGGACTCGGAACAGTGGTAGGTCTGCATGCGGGTGTGGCTAAGGGTGGGTCCAGGGTGAATCTGTAAGACACGGGTTAGTCCTCTGGCTAACGGTAGGGCAAGGTGTACTGGTCGGCGACGGGCAAGTGCTAGGCCTCGGACTTGAGTGAGCACTGGTCGTTGGTCTAGGGCCCGAGCTAGGGCTAGTGGGTGCGGTAGGCGTAGCGCTGGGGTAGGCATAGGGCAAAAGGTGGGTGTCGGTGTAAACCTACGAGTAGGCCTAGGGCCAGGAGTTGGAGCTGTGGCTAGGGGTAGGGATGGGGGTGTGCTTATGAGTAGGGGTAGCTGTAGGGCCAGGGGTAGGGTTAGGACTAGAGGTAGTGCTAGGCGTAGGCCTAGGGCGAGGGGTAGTGCTCGTGGTAGGATTAGGTGAAGGGCTACTGGTTGGCAGAGGCTCATGGGCAGTGTTAGTGTTAGGGCTCATGTTAGGCCTAGGATTAGTGGTAGTGGTAGGGGTTTGCCGAGGGCTAGGTGTAGGTGTCACGGGAGGGGTCCGTTTAGTCCTAGGACTCGGAACAGGTGTAGGGCTGGATTCGGGTGTGGATAAGGGTGGGTCCAGGGTGATTCCGTAGGACACACGTTAGTGTTCTGGCTAACGGTAGGGGAAGGTGTACTGGTCGGGGACGGGCAAAAGGTAGGCTTCGGACTAGAGTGAGCACTGGGCGTTGGTCTAGGGCCGAGCTAGGGCTAGTGGGAGCGGTAGGCGTAGCGCTGGGGTAGGCATAGGGCAAGAGGTGGGTGTCGGGTTAAACCTAGGAGTAGGCGTAGGGCCAGGAGTTGGAGCTGTGGCTAGGGTAGGGATGGGGGTGGGCCTATGGTTAGGGGTAGCTGTAGGGCCAGGGGTAGGGGTAGGACTAGAGGTAGTGCTAGGCGTAGGCCTAGGGCGAGGGGGAGTGCTCGGGGTAGGGTTAGGTGAAGTGCTAGTGGTTGGCAGAGGCCCACGGGCAGTGTTAGTGTTAGGGCTCGTGTTAGGCCTAGGATTAGTGGTAGTGGTAGGGGTTGGCCGAGGGCTAGGGGTAGGTATCACGGGATGGCTCCGTTTAGACCTAGGACTAGGAACAGGTGTAGGGCTGGATTCGGGTGTGGCTAAGGGTGGGTCCAGGGTGATTCCGTAGGACACGGGTTAGTTCTCTGGCTAACGGTAGGGCAAAGTGTACTGGTCGGCGACGGGCAACTGCTAGGCCTCGGACTAGAGTGAGCACTGGGCGTTGGTCTAGGGCCCGAGCTAGGGCTAGTGGGAGCGATAGGCGTAGCGCTGTGGTAGGCATAGGGCAAGAGGTGGGTGTCGGGGTAAACCTAGGAGTAGGCCTAGGGCCAGGAGTTGGAGCTGTGGCTAGGGGTAGGGATGGGAGTGGGCCTATGGTTAGGTGTAGCTGTAGGGCCAGGGGTAGGGGTAGGACTAGAGGTAGTGCTAGGCGTAGGCCTAGGGCGAGGGGGAGTGCTCAATGTAGGGTTAGGTGAAGGGCTAGTGGTTGGCAGAGGCCCACGGGCAGTGTTAGTTTTAGGGCTCCTGTTAGGCCTAGGATTAGTGGTAGTGGTAGAGGTTGGCCGAGGGCTAGGGGTAGGTGTCAAGGGAGGGCTCCTTTTACTCCTAGGACTCGGAACAGTGCTAGGGTTGGATTCGGTTGTGGCTAATGGTGGGTCCAGGGTGATTTCGTAGGACACGGGTTAGTGCTCTGGCTAACAGTAGGGCAAGGTGTACTGGTCGAAGACGGGCAAGTGATAGGCCTTGTACTAGAGTGAGCACTGGGCGTTGGTCTAGGTCCCGAGCTAGGTCTAGTGGGAGCAGTATGCGTAGGGCTGGGGTAGGCAGAGGGCAAGAGGTGGGTGTCGGGATACACATAGGAGTAGGCCTAGGGCCAGGAGTTGGAGTTGTGGCTAGGGGTAGGGATGGGGGTGGGCCTATGGGTAGGGGTAGCTGTAGGGCCAGGGGTAGGTGTAGGACTAGAGGTAGTGCTAGGCGTAAGCCTAGGGCGAGGGGTAGTGCTCGGGGTAGGATTAGGTGAAGGGCTAGTGGTTGGCAGAGGCCCACGGGCAGTGTTAGTGTTAGGGCTCATGTTAGGCCTAGGATTAGTGGTAGTGGTAGGGGTTGGCCGAGGGTTAGGGGTAGGTGTCACGGGAAAACTCCGGTTAGTCCTAGGACTCGGAACAGGTGTAGGGCTGCTTTCGGGTGTGGCGAAGGGTGGGTACAGGGTGATTTCGTGGGACACAGGTTAGTGTTCTGGCTAACGGTAGGGCAAGGTGTACTGGTCGTTCACGGGCAAGTGCTAGGCCTCGGACTAGAGTGAGCACCTGGCGTTGGTATAGGGCCCGAGCTAGGGCTACTGGGAGCGGTAGGCGTAGCGCTGGGGTACGCATAGGGCAAGAAGTGGGTGTCGGGGTAAACCTAGGAGTAGGCCTAGGGCCAGGAGTTTGAGCTGTGGCTAGGGGTAGGGATTTGGGGGGGCCTATGGTTAGGGGTAGCTGTAGGGCCAGTGGTAGGGGTAGGACTAGAGGTAGTGCTAGGCGTAAGCCTAGGGCGAGGGTGAGTGCTCGGGGTAGGGTTAGGTGAAGTGCTAGTGGTTGGCAGAGGCCCATGGGCATTGTTAGTGTTAGGGCTCATGTTAGGCCTAAGATTAGTGGTAGTGGTAGGGGTTGGCCGAGAACTAGGGGTAGGTGTCACGGGAGGGCTACGTTTAGTCTTAGGACTCAAAACAGGTGTAGGGCTGGATTCGGGTGTGGCTAAGTGTGGGTCCAGGGTGATTCCGTAGGACACGGGTTAGTGCTCTGGCTAACGGTAGGGCAAGTTGTACTGGTCAGCAACGGGCAAGTGCTAGGCCTCGGACTAGAGTGAGCACTGGGCGTTGGTCTAGGGCCCGAGCTAGGGCTACTTGGAGTGGTAGGTGTAGCGCTGGGGTAGGCATAGGGCAAGAGGTGGGTGTCGGGGTAAATCTAGGAGTAGGCCTAGGGCCAGGAGTTGGAGCTGTGGCTAGGGGTAGTGATGGGGGTGGGCCTATGGTTAGGGGTAGCTGTAGGGCCAGGGGTAGGGGTAGGACTAGAGGTAGTGCTAGGCGTAGGCCTAGGGCGAGGGGTAATGCTCGGGGTAAAATTAGGTGAAGGGCTATTGGTTGGCAGAGGCCCACGGGCAGTGTTAGTGTTAGGGCTCATGTTAGGCCTAGGATTAGTGGTAGTGGTAGGGGTTGGCCGAGGGCTAGGGGTAGGTGTCACGAGAGGGCTTCGTTTAGACCTAGGACTTGAAACAGGCGTAGGGCTGGATTCGGGTGTGGCTAAGGGTGGGTCCAGGGTGAATCCGTAGTACACGGGTTAGTCCTCTGGCTAACGGTAGGGCAAGGTGTACTGGACGGCGACGGGCAAGTGCTAGGCCTCGGACTAGAGTGAGCACCTGGCGTTGGTCTAGGTCCCGAGCTAGGGTTAGTGGGAGCGGTAGGCGTAGCGCTGGGGTAGGCATAGGGCAAGAGGTGGGTGTCGGGGTAAACATAGGAGTAGGCCTAGGGCCACGAGTTGGAGCTGTGGCTAGGGGTAGGAATGGGGGTGGGCCTATGGGTAGGGGTAGCTCTAGGGCCAGGAGTAGGGGTAGGACTAGAGGTAGTGCTAGGTGTAGACCTAGGGCGAGGTGTAGTGCTCGGGGTAGGATTAGGTGAAGGGCTAGTGGTTGGCAGAGGCCCACGGGCAGTGTTAGTGTTAGGGCTCATGTTAGGCCTAGGATTAGTGGTAGTGGTAGGGGTTGGCCAACGGCTAGGGGTAGGTGTCACGGGAGGGCTACGTTTAGTCTTAGGACTCGGAACAGGTGTAGGGCTGGATTCGGGTGTGGCTAAGGGTGGGTCCAGGGTGATTCCGTAGGACACGGGTTAGTGCTCTGGCTAACGGTAGGGCAAGGTGTACTGGTCGGGGACGGGCAAGTGCTAGGCCTCGGACTAGAGTGAGCACTGGGCGTTGGTCTAGGGCCCGAGCTAGGACTACTGAGAGTGGTAGGTGTAGCGCTGGGGTAGGCATAGGGCAAGAGGTGGGTGTCGGGGTAAACCTAGGAGTAGGCCTAGGGCCAGGAGTTGGAGCTGTGGCTAGGGGTAGTGATGGGGGTGGGCGTATGGTTAGGGGTAGCTGTAGGGCCAGGGGTAGGGGTAGGACTCGAGGTAGTGCTAGGCGTAGGCCTAGGGCGAGGGGGAGTGCTCTGGGTAGGGTTAGGTGAAGGGCTAGTGGTTGGAAAAGGCCTACAGGCAGTGTTAGTGCTAGGGCTCAAGTTAGGCCTAGGATTAGTGGTAGTGGTAGGGGTTGGCCGAGGGCTAGGAGTAGGTGTCACGGGAGGGCTCTGTTTTGTCCTAGGACTTGAAACAGGTGTAGGGCTGGATTCGGGTGTGGCTAAGTGTGGTTCCAGGGTGATTTAGTAGGACACGGGTTAGTCCTCTAGCTAACGGTAGGGCAAGGTGTACAGGTTGGCGACGGGCAAGTGCTAGGCCTCCGACTAGAGTGAGCACTGGGCATTGGACTAGGGCCCGAGCTTGGGCTAGTGGGAGCGGTACGCGTAGCGCTGTGGTAGGCATAGGGCAAGAGGTGGGTGTCGGGGTAAACCTAGGAGTAGGCCTAGGGCCAGGAGTTGGAGCTGTGGCTAGGGGTAGGGATGGGGGTGGGCCTATGGTTAGGTGTAGCTGTAGGGCCAGGGGTAGGGGTAGGACTAGAGGTAGTGCTAGGCGTAGGCCTAGGGCGAAGGGGAGTTCTCGGGGTAGGGTTAGGTGAAGGGCTAGTGGTTGGCAGAGGCCCACGGGCAGTGTTAGTGTTAGGGCTCATGTTAGGCCTAGGATTAATGGTAGTGGTAGGGGTTGGCCGAGGGCTAGGTGTAGTTGTCAAGGGAGGGCTCCGTTTAGTCCTAGGACTCGGAACAGTGCTAGGGCTGGATTCGAGTGTGGCTAAGGGTGGGTCTAGGGTGATTTCGTAGGACACGGGTTAGTGCTCTGGCTAACGGTAGGGCAAGGTGTACTGGTCAGCAACGGGCAAGTGCTAGGCCTCGGACTAGAGTGAGCACTGGGCGTTGGTCTAGGGCCCGAGCTAGGGCTACTGAGAGTGGTAGGTATAGCGCTGGGGTAGGCATAGGGCAAGAGGTGGGTGTCGGGGTAAATCTAGGAGTAGGCCTAGGGCCAGGAGTTGGAGCTGTGGCTAGGGGTAGTGATGGGGGTGGGCCTATGGTTAGGGGTAGCTGTAGGGCCAGGGGTAGGGGTAGGAGTAGAGGTAGTGCTAGGCGTAGGCCTAGGGCGAGTGGTAATGCTCGGGGTAGGATTAGGTGAAGGGCTATTGGTTGGCAGAGGCCCACGGGCAGTGTTAGTGTTAGGGCTCATGTTAGGCCTAGGATTAGTGGTAGTGGTAGGGGTTGGCCGAGGGCTAGGGGTAGGTGTCACGGGAGGGCTTCGTTTAGACCTAGGACTTGAAACAGGTGTAGGGCTGGATTCGTGTGTGGCTAAGGGTGGGTCCAGGGTGAATCCGTAGGACACAAGTTAGTGCTCTGGCTAACGGTCGGGCAAGGTGTACTGGTCGGGGACGGGCAAGTGATAGGCCTCCGACTAGAGTGAGCACTGGGCGTTGGTCTAGGGCCCGAGCTAGGGCTAGTGGGAGCGGTACGCGTAGCGCTGTGGTAGGCATAGGGCAAGAGGTGGGTGTCGGGGTAAACCTAGGAGTAGGCCTAGGGCCAGGAGTTGGAGCTGTGGCTAGGGGTAGGGATGGGGGTGGGCCTATGGTTCGGTGTAGCTGTAGGGCCAGGGGTAGGGGTAGGACTAGAGGTAGTGCTAGGCGTAGGCCTAGGGCGAAGGGGAGTTCTCGGGGTAGGGTTAGGTGAAGGGCTAGTGGTTGGCAGAGGCCCACGGGCAGTGTTAGTGTTAGGGCTCATGTTAGGCCTAGGATTAATGGTAGTGGTAGGGGTTGGCCGAGGGCTAGGTGTAGGTGTCAAGGGAGGGCTCCGTTTAGTCCTAGGACTCGGAACAGTGCTAGGGCTGGATTCGGGTGTGGCTAAGGGTGGGTCTAGGGTGATTTCGTAGGACACGGGTTAGTGCTCTGGCTAACGGTAGGGCAAGGTGTACTGGTCGGTGACGGGCAAGTGCTAGGCCTTGTACTAGAGTGAGCACTGGGCGTTGGTCTAGGTCTTGAGCTAGGGCTAGTGGTAGCGGTAGGCGTAGCGCTGGGGTAGGCATAGGGCAAGAGGTGGGTGTCAGGGTAAACATAGGAGTAGGCATAGGGCCAGGAGTTGGAGTTGTGGCTAGGGGTAGGGATGGGGGTGGGCCTATGGGTAAGGGTAGCTGTAGGGGAGGGGTAGGGGTAGGACTAGAGGTAGTGCTAGGCGTAGGCCTAGGGCGAGGGGTAGTGCTCGGGGTAAGATTAGGTGAAGGGCTAGTGGTTGGGAGAGGCCCACGGGCAGTGTTAGTGTTAGGGCTCATGTTAGGCCTAGGATTAGTGGTAGTGGTAGGGGTTGGCCGAGGGTTAGGGGTAGGTGTCACGGGAAAACTCCGGTTAGTCCTAGGACTCGGAACAGGTGTAGGGCTGCTTTCGGGTGTGGCTAAGGGTGGGTACAGGGTGATTTCGTGGGACACAGGTTAGTGTTCTGGCTAACGGTAGGGCAAGGTGTACTGGTCTTTGACGGGCAAGTTCTAGGCCTCGGACTAGAGTGAGCACCTGGCGTTGGTATAGGGCCCGAGCTAGGGCTACTGGGAGCGGTAGGCGTAGCGCTGGGGTAAGCATAGGGCAAGAAGTGGGTGTCGGGGTAAACCTAGGAGTAGGCCTAGGGCCAGAAGTTGGAGCTGTGGCTAAAGGTAGTGATGGGGGTGGGCCTATGGTTAGGGGTAGCTGTAGGGCCAGGGGTAGGGGTAGGACTAGAGGTAGTGCTAGGCGTAGGCCTAGGGCGAGGGTGAGTGCTCGGGGTAGGGTTAGGTGGAGTGCTAGTGGTTGGCAGAGGCCCACGGGCAGTGTTAGTGTTAGGGCTCATGTTAGGTCTAGGATTAGTGGTAGTGGTAGGGGTTGGCCGAGGGCTAGGTGTAGGTGTCACGGGAGGGCTCCGTTTAGTCCTAGGACTAGGAACAGGTGTAGGGCTGCATTCGGGTGTGGCTAAGGGTGGGTCCAGGGTGACTCCGTAGGACACGGGTTAGTGCTCTGGCTAACGGTAGTGCAAGGTGTACTGGTCAGCAACAGGCAAGTGCTAGGCCTCGAACTAGAGTGAGCACTGGGCGTTGGTCTAGGGCCCGAGCTAGGGCTACTGAGAGTGGTAGGTGTAGCGCTGGGGTAGGCATAGGGCAAGAGGTGGGTGTCGGGGTAAACCTAGGAGTAGGCCTAGGGCCAGGAGTTGGAGCTGTGGCTAGGGGTAGTGATGGGGGTGGGCCTATGGTTAGGGGTAGCTGTAGGGCCAGGGGTAGTGGTAGGATTAGAGGTAGTGCTAGACGTAGGCCTAGGGCGAGGGGTAGTGCTCGGGGTAGGATTAGGTGAAGGGCTATTGGTTGGCAGAGGCCCAAGGACAGTGTTAGTGTTAGGGCTCATGTTAGGCCTAGGATTAGTGGTAGTGGTAGGGGTTGGCCGAGGGCTATGGGTAGGTGTCACAGGAGAGCTCCCTTTAGTCCTAGGACTAGGAACAGGTGTAGGGCTGGATTCGGGTGTGGCTAAGGGTGGGTCCAGGGTGATTCCGTAGGACACGGGTTAGTGCTCTGGCTAACGGTAGGGCAAGGTGTACTGGTCAGCAACGGGCAAGTGCTAGGCCTCGGACTAGAGTGAGCACTGGGCGTTGGTCTAGGGCCCGAGCTAGGGCTACTGAGAGTGGTAGGTGTAGCGCTGGGGTAGGCATAGGGCAAGAGGTGGGTGTCGGGGTAAATCTAGGAGTAGGCCTAGGGCCAGGAGTTGGAGCTGTGGCTAGGGGTAGTGATGGGGGTGGGCCTATGGTTAGGGGTAGCTGTAGGGCCAGGGGTAGGGGTAGGAGTAGAGGTAGTGCTAGGCGTAGGCCTAGGGCGAGTGGTAATGCTCGGGGTAGGATTAGGTGAAGGGCTATTGGTTGGCAGAGGCCCACGGGCAGTGTTAGTGTTAGGGCTCATGTTAGGCCTAGGATTAGTGGTAGTGGTAGGGGTTGGCCGAGGGCTAGGGGTAGGTGTCACGGGAGGGCTTCGTTTAGACCTAGGACTTGAAACAGGTGTAGGGCTGGATTCGGGTGTGGCTAAGGGTGGGTCCAGGGTGAATCCGTAGGACACAAGTTAGTGCTCTGGCTAACGGTAGGGCAAGGTGTACTGGTCGGGGACGGGCAAGTGCTAGGCCTCCGACTAGAGTGAGCACTGGGCGTTGGACTAGGGCCCGAGCTAGGGCTAGTGGGAGCGGTAGGCGTAGCGCTGGGGTAGGCATAGGGCAAGAGGTTGGTGTCGGGGTAAACCTAGGAGTAGGCCTAGGGCCAAAAGTTGGAGCTGTGGCTAGGGGTAGGGATGGGGTGGGCCTATGGGTAGGGGTAGCTGTATGGCCAGGGGTAGGGGTACGACTAGAGGTAGTGCTAGGCGTAGGCCTAGGGCGAGGTTGAGTGCTCGGGGTAGGGTTAGGTGAAGTGCTAGTGGTTGGCAGAGGCCCACGGGCATTGTTAGTGTTAGGGCTCATGTTAGGCCTAGGATTAGTGGTAGTGGTATGGGTTGGCCGAGGGCTAGGGGTAGGTGTCACGGGAGTGCTACGTTTAATCTTAGGATTCGGAACAGGTGTAGGGCTGGATTCGGGTGTGGCTAAGGGTGGGTCCAGGGTGATTCCGTAGGACAGGGGTTAGTCCTCTGGCTAACGGTAGGGCAAGGTGTACTGGTCAGCGACGGGCAAGTGCTAGGCCTCGGACTTGAGTGAGCACTGGGCGTTGGTCTAGGGCCCGAGCTAGGGCTAGTGGGAGCGGTAGGCGTAGCGCTGGGGTAGGCATAGGGAAAGAGGTGGGTGTCGGGGTAAACATAGGAGTAGGCCTAGGGCCAGGAGTTGGAGCAGTGGCTAGGGGTAGGGATGGGGGTGGGCCTATGGGTAGAGGTAGCTGTAGGGCCAGGGCTAGGTGTACGACTAGAGGTAGTGCTAGACGTAGGCCTAGGGCGAGGGGGAGTGCTCGGTGTAGGCTTTGGTGAAGGGCTAGTGTTTGGCAGAGGCCCACGGGCAGTGTTAGTGTTAGGGCTCATGTTCGGCCTAGGATTAGTAGTAGTGGTACAGGTTGGCCGAGGGCTAGGGGTAGGTGTAAAGGGAGGGCTCCTTTTAGTCCTAGGACTTGGAACAGTTGTAGGGCTGGATTCGGGTGTGGATAAGGGTGGGTACAGAGTGATTTCTGGGACACAGTTTAGTGTTCTGGCTAACGGTAGGGCAAGGTGTACTGGTCGGCGACGGGCAAGTGCTAGGCCTCGGACTAGAGTGAGCAATGGGCGTTGGTCTAGGGCCCGAGCTAGGGCTAGTGGGAGCGGTAGGTGTAGCGCTGTGGTAGGCATAGGGCAAGATGTGGGTGTCGGGGTAAACCTAGGAGTAGGACTAGGGCAAGGAGTTGGAGCTGTGGCTAGGGGTAGGGATGGGGGTGGGCCTATGGTTAGGTGTAGCTGTAGGGCCAGGGGTAGGGGTAGGACTAGAGGTAGTGCTAGGCGTAGGCCTAGCGCGAGGTGGAGTGCTCGGGGTAGGGTTAGGTGAAGGGCTAGTGGTTGGCAGAGGCCCACGGGCAGTGTTAGTGTTAGAACTCATGTTAGTCCTAGGATTAGTGGTAGTGGTAGGGGTTGGCCGAGGGCTAGGGGTAGGTATCACGGGATGGCTCCGTTTAGTCCTAGGACTAGGAACAGGTGTAGGGCTGGATTCGGGTGTGGCTAAGGGTGGGTCCAGGGTGATTCCGTAGGACACGGGTTAGTTCTCTGGCTAACGGTAGGGCAAAGTGTACTGGTCGGCGACGGGCAACTGCTAGGCCTCGGACTAGAGTGAGCACTGGGCGTTGGTCTAGGGCTTGAGCTAGGGATAGTGGGAGCGGTAGGCATAGCGCTGTGGTAGGCATAGGGCAAGAGATGGGTGTCGGGGTAAACCTAGGAGTAGGCCTAGGGCCAGCAGTTGGAGCTGTGGCTAGGGGTAGGGTTGGGAGTGGGCCTATGGTTAGGTGTAGCTGTAGGGCCAAAGGTAGGGGTAGGACTAGAGGTAGTGCTAGGCGTAGGCCTAGGGCGAGGGGGAGTGCTCGGTGTAGGGTTAGGTGAAGGGCTAGTGGTTGGCAGAGGCATACGGGCAGTGTTAGTGTTAGGGCTCATGTTAGGCCTAGGATTAGTGGTAGTGGTAGGGGTTTGCCGAGGGCTAGGGGTAGGTGTCAAGTGAGGGCTCCGTTTAGTCCTAGGACTCGGAACAGTGGTAGGTCTGCATGCGGGTGTGGCTAAGGGTGGGTCCAGGGTGAATCCGTAAGACACGGGTTAGTCCTCTGGCTAACGGTAGGGCAAGGTGTACTGGTCAGCGACGGGCAAGTGCTAGGCCTCGGACTTGAGTGAGCACTGGTCGTTGGTCTAGGGCCCGAGCTAGGGCTAGTGGGAGCGGTAGGCGTAGCGCTGGGGTAGGCATAGGGCAAAAGGTGGGTGTCGGTGTAAACCTACGAGTAGGCCTAGGGCCAGGAGTTGGAGCTGTGGCTAGGGGTAGGAATGGGGGTGTGCTTATGAGTAGGGGTAGCTGTAGGGCCAGGGGTAGGGTTAGGACTAGAGGTAGTGCTAGGCGTAGGCCTAGGGCGAGGGGTAGTGCTCGTGGTAGGATTAGGGGAAGGGCTAGTGGTTGGCAGAGGCTCACGGGCAGTGTTAGTGTTAGGGCTCATGTTAGGCCTAGGATTATTGGTAGTGGTAGGGGTTGGGCGAGGGCTAGGTGTAGGTGTCACGGGAGGGCTACGTTTAGTCCTAGGACTCAGAACAGGTGTAGGGCTGGATTCGGGTGTGGCTAAGGGTGGCGCCAGGGTGATTCCATAGAACACGTGTTAGTGCTCTGGCTACCGGTAGGGCAAGGTGTACTGGTCGGGGAAGGAAAAATGCTAGGCTTCAGACTAGAGTGAGCACTGGGCGTTGGTCTAGGGCCCGAGCTAGGGCTAGTGGGAACGGTAGGCGTAGCACTGGTGTAGGCATAGGGCAAGAGGTGGGTGGCGGTGTAAACCTAGGAGCAGGCCTAGGTCCAGGATTTGAGCTGTGGCTAGGGGTAGGGATTTGGGGGGGCCTATGGTTAGGGGTAGCTGTAGGTCCAGGGTAGGGGTAGGACTAGAGGTAGTGCTAGGCGTAAGCCTAGGGCGAGGGTGAGTGCTCGGGGTAGGGTTAGGTGAAGTGCTAGTGGTTGGCAGAGGCCCATGGGCATTGTTAGTGTTAGGGCTCATGTTAGGCCTAAGATTAGTGGTAGTGGTAGGGGTTGGCCGAGGGCTAGGGGTAGGTGTCACGGGAGAGCTACGTTTAGTCTTAGGACTCGGAACAGGTGTAGGGCTGCATTCGGGTGTGGCTAAGTGTGGGTCCAGGGTGATTCCTTAGGACACGGGTTAGTGCTCTGGCTAACGGTAGGGCAAGGTGTACTGGTCAGCAACGGGCAAGTGCTAGGCCTCGGACTAGAGTGAGCACTGGGCGTTGGTCTAGGGCCCGAGCTAGGGCTACTGAGAGTGGTAGGTGTAGCGCTGAAGTAGGCATAGGGCAAGAGGTGGGTGTCGGGGTAAATCTAGGAGTAGGCCTAGGGCCAGGAGTTGGAGCTGTGGCTAGGGGTAGTGATGGGGGTGGGCCTATGGTTAGGGGTAGCTGTAGGGCCAGGGGTAGGGGTAGGACTAGAGGTAGTGCTAGGCGTAGGCCTAGGGCGAGGGGTAATGCTCGGGGTAAAATTAGGTGAAGGGCTATTGTTTGGCAGAGGCCCACGGGCAGTATTAGTGTTAGGGCTCATGTTAGGCCTAGGATTAGTGGTAGTGGTAGGGGTTGGCCGAGGGCTATGGGTAGGTGTCACGAGAGGGCTTCGTTTAGACCTAGGACTTGAAACAGGCGTAGGGCTGGATTCGGGTGTGGCTAAGGGTGGGTCCAGGGTGAATCCGTAGTACACGGGTTAGTCTCTGGCTAACGGTAGGGCAAGGTGTACTGCACGGCGACGGGCAAGTGCTAGGCCTCGGACTAGAGTGAGCACTGGGCGTTGGTCTAGGTCCCGAGCTAGGGCTAGTGGGAGCGGTAGGCGTAGCGCTGGGGTAGGCATAGGGCAAGTGGTGGGTGTCGGGGTAAACATAGGAGTAGGCCTAGGGCCACGAGTTGGAGCTGTGGCTAGGGGTAGGAATGGGAGTGGGCCTATGGGTAGGGGTAGCTCTAGGGCCAGGGGTAGGGGTAGGACTCGAGGTAGTGCTAGGCGTAGGCCTAGGGCGAGGGGGAGTGCTCTGGGTAGGGTTAGGTGAAGGGCTAGTGGTTGGCAGAGGCCTACAGGCAGTGTTAGTGCTAGGGCTCAAGTTAGGCCTAGGATTAGTGTTAGTGGTAGGGGTTGGCCGAGGGCTAGGAGTAGGTGTCACGGGAGGGCTCTGTTTAGTCCTAGGACTTGAAACAGGTGTAGGGCTGGATTCGGGTGTGGCTAAGTGTGGTTCCAGGGTGATTTAGTAGGACACGGGTTAGTCCTCTAGCTAACGGTAGGGCAAGGTGTGCAGGTTGGCGACGGGCAAGTGCTAGGCCTCCGACTAGAGTGAGCACTGGGCGTTGGACTAGGGCCCGAGCTAGGGCTAGTGGGAGCGGTAGGCGTAGCGCTGGGGTAGGCATAGGGCAAGAGGTGGGTGTCGGTGTAAACCTAGGAGTAGGCCTAGGGCCAGGATCGGAGCTGTGGCTAGGGGTAGGGATGGGAGTGGGCTTATGAGTAGAGGTAGGACTAGATGGAGTGCTAGGCGTAGGCCTAGGGCGAGGGGTAGTGCTCGGGGTAGGATTAGGTGAAGGGCTAGTGGTTGGCAGAGGCTCACGGGCAGTGTTAGTGTTAGGGCTCATGTTAAGCCTAGGATTAGTGGTAGTGGTAGGGGTTGGCCGAGGGCTAGTTGTAGATGTCACGGGAGGGCTCCGTTTAGTCCTAGGACTCGGAACAGGTGTAGGGCTGGATTCATGTGTGGCTAAGGGTGGGTCCAGGGTGATTCCGTAGGACACGGGTTAGTGCTCTGGCTAACGGTAGGGCAAGGTGTACTGGTCGGCGACGGGCAAGTGCAAGGCCTCGGACTAGAGCGAGCACTGGGCGTTGGTCTAGGGCCCGAGCTAGGGCTACTGGTAGCGGTAGGCGTAGCGCTGGTGTAGGCATAGGGCAAGAGTTTTGTGTCGGGGTAAACCTAGGATTAGGCCTAGGGCCAGGAGTTGGAGCTGTGGCTAGGGGTAGGGATGGGGGTGTGCCTATGGTTAGGGGAAGCTGTAGGGCCAGGGGTAGGGGTAGGACTAGAGGTAGTGCTAGTCGTAGGCCTAGGGCGAGGGGGAGTACTCGGGGTAGGGTTAGGTGAAGTGCTAGTGGTTGGCAGAGTCCAACGGGCAGTGTTAGTGTTAGGTCTCATGTTAGGCCTAGGATTAGTAGTAGTGGTAGGGGTTTGCCGAGGGCTAAAGGTAGGTGTCACAGGAAAACTCCGGTTAGTCCTAGGACTCGGAACAGGTGTAGGGCTGGATTCGGGTGTGGCTAAGGGTGGGTCCAGGGTGATTTCGTGGGACACAGGTTAGTGTTCTGGGTAACGGTAGGGCAAGGTGTACTGGTCGGCGACGGGCAAGTGCTAGGCCTCGGACTAGAATGAGCACTGGGCGTTGGTCTAGGGCCCGAGTTAGGACTAGTGGGAGCGGTAGGCGTAGCGCTGGGGTAGGCATAGAACAAGAGGTGGGTGTCGGGGTAAACCTAGGAGTAAGCCTAGGGCCAGGAGTTGGAGCTGTGGCTAGGGGTAGCGTTGGGGGTGGGCCTATGGGTAGGGGTAGCTGTAGGGCCAGGGGTAGGGTTAGGACTAGAGGTAGTGCTAGGCGTAGGCCTAGGGCGATGGGTAGTGCTCGGGGTAGGATTAGGAGAAGGGCTAGTGGTTGGCAGAGGCCCACGGGCAGTGTTAGTGTTAGGGCTCATGTTAGGCCTAGGATTAGTGGTAGTGGTAGGGGTTGGCCGAGGGCTAGGTGTAGGTGTCACGGGAGGGCTCCGTTTAGTCCTAGGATTCAAAACAGGTGTACGGCTGGATTCGGGTGTGGCTAAGGGTGGGTCCAGGGTGATTTCGTAGGACACGGGTTAGTGCTCTGGCTAACGGTAGGGCAAGGTGTACTGGTCGGGGACGGGCAAATGCTAGGCCTCGGACTAGAGTGAGCACTGGGCGTTGGTTTAGGGCAGAGCTAGGGCTAGTGGGAGCGGTAGGCGTAGCGCTGGTGTAGGCATAGGTCAAGAGGTACGTGTAGGTGTAAACCTAAGAGGATGCCTAGGGCCAGGAGTTGGAGCTGTGGCTAGAGGTAGGGACGGGGGTGGGCTTATGAGTAGGGGTAGCTGTAGGGCCAGGGGTAGGGGTAGGACTAGAGGTAGTGCTGGGCGTAGGCCTAGGGCGAGGGGTAGTGCTCGGGGTAGGATTAGGGGAAGGGCTAATGGTTGGCAGAGGCTTACGGGCAGTGTTAGTGTTAGGGCTCATGTTAGGCCTAGGATTATTGGTAGTGGTAGGGGTTGGGCGAGGGCTAGGTGTAGGTGTCACGGGAGGGCTCCGTTTAGTCCTAGGACTCAGAACAGGTGTAGGGCTGGATTCGGGTGTGGCTAAGTGTGGCGCCAGGGTGATTCTATAGAACACGTATTAGTGCTCTGGCTACCGGTAGGGCAAGGTGTACTGGTCGGGGAAGGAAAAATGCTAGGCTTCAGACTAGAGTGAGCGCTGGGCGTTGGTCTAGGGCCCGAGCTAGGGCTAGTGGGACCGGTAGGCGTAGCACTGGGGTAGGCATAGGGCAAGAGGTGGGTGTCGGTGTAAACCTAGGAGTAGGCCTACGGCCAGGAGTTGGAGCTGTGGCTAGGGTTAGGGATGGGGGTGGTCTTATGAGTAGGGGTAGCTGTAGGGCCAGGGGTAGGGGTAGGACTAGAGGTAGTGCTAGGCGTAGGCCTAGGGCGAGGGTGAGTGCTCGGGGTAGGGTTAGGTGAAGTGCTAGTGGTTGGCAGAGGCCCAGGGGTATTGTTAGTGTTAGGGCTCATGTTAGGCCTAGGATTAGTGGCAGTGGTAGGGGTTGGCCGAGGGCTAGGGGTAGGTGTCAAGGAAGGGCTACGTATAGTCTTAGGACTCGGAACAGGTGTAGGGCTGGATTCAGGTGTGTCTAAGTGTGGGTCCAGGGTGATTCCATAGGACACGGGTTAGTGCTCTGGCTAACGGTAGGGCAAGGTGTACTGGTCGTTGACGGGCAGGTGTCACGGGAAAACTCCGGTTAGTCCTAGGACTCGGAACCGGTGTAGGGCTGATTTCGGGTGTGGCTAAGGGTGGGTACAGGGTGATTTCGTGGGACACAGGTTAGTGTTGTGGCTAACGGTAGGGCAAGGTGTACTGGTCATTGACAAGCATGTGCTAGGCCTCGGACTAGAGTGAGCACCTGGCGTTGGTATAGGGCCCGAGCTAGGGCTACTGGGAGCGGTAGGCGTAGCGCTTGGGTACGCATAGGGCAAGAAGTGGGTGTCGGGGTAAACCTAGGAGTAGGCCTAGGGCCAGGAGTTGGAGCTGTGGCTAGGGGTAGGGATGGGGGTGGGCCTATGGTAGGGGTAGCTGTAGTTCCAGGGGTAGGGGTAGGACTAGAGGTAGTGCTAGGCGTAGGCCTAGGGCGAGGTGGAGTGCTCTGGGTAGGGTTAGGTGAAGGGTTAGTGGTTGGCAGAGGCATACGGGCAGTGTTAGTGGTAGGGCTCATGTTAGGCCTAGGATTAGTGGTAGTGGTAGGAGTTGGCCGAGGGCTAGGGGTAGGTGTCACGGGAGGGCTCCGTTTAGTCCTAGGACTTGAAACAGGTGTAGGGCTGGATTCGGGTGTGGCTAAGGGTGGGTTCAGGGTGATTCCGTAGGACACGACTTAGTCTTCTGGCTAACGGTAGGGCAAGGTGTACTGGTCGGCGACGGGCAAGTGATAGGCCTCGGACTAGAGTGAGCACTGGGCGTTGGTCTAGCGCACGAGCTAGGGCTAGTGGGAGCGGTAGGCGTAGCACTGGTGTAGGCATAGGGCAAGAGGTGGGTGTCGGTGTAAACCTAGGAGTAGGCCTAGAACCAGCAGTTGGAGCTGTGGCTAGGGGTACGGATGGGGGTGGGCTTATGAGTAGGGGTAGCTGTAGGGCCAGGTGTAGGAGTAGGACTAGAGGTAGTGCTAGGCGTAGGCCTAGGGCGAGGGGTAGTGATCGGGGTAGGATTAGGTGAAGGAATAGTGGTTGGCAGAGGCTCACGGGCAGTGTTAGTGTTAGGGCTCATGTTAGGCCTAGGATTAGTGGTAGTGGTAAGGGTTGGCCGAGGGCTAGGGGTAGGTGTCACGGGAGGGCTCCTTTTAGTCCTAGAACTTGAAACAGGTGTAGGGCTGGATTCGGGTGTGGCTAAGGGTGGGTCAAGGGTGATTCCGTAGGACACGGTTTAGTCCTCTGGCTAACGGTAGGGCAAGGTGTACTGGTCGGGGAAGGGCAAATGCTAGGCTTCGGACTAGAGTGAGCACTGGGCGTTGGTCTACAGCCCGAGCTAGGGCTAGTGGGACCAATAGGCATAGAGCTGGGGTAGGCATAGGGCAAGAGGTGGGTGTTGGGGTAAACCTAGGAGTAGGCCTAGGGTCAGGAGTTGGAGCTGTGCCTAGGGGTAGGGATTGGGGTGGGCCTATGGTTAGGGGTAGCTGTGGGGCCATGGGTAGGGGTAGGACTAGAGGTAGTGCTAGGCGTAAGCCTAGTGCGAGGGGGAGTGCTCAAGGTAAGGTTAGATGAAAGACTAGTGGTTGGCAGAGGCCTACGGGCAGTGTTAGTGTTAGGGCTCATGTTAGGCCTAGGATTAGTGGTAGTGGTAGGGGTTGGCCGAGGGCTAGGTGTTGGTGTCACGGGAGGGCTCCGTTTAGTCCTAGGACTTGAAACAGGTGTAGGGCTGGATTCGGGTGTGGCTAAGGGTGGGTCCAGGGTGATTCCGTAGGACACTGGTTAGTGCTCTGGCTAACGGTAGGGTAAGGTGTACTGGTCGGGGACGGGCAAATGCTAGGATTCGGACTAGAGTAAGCACTGGGCGTTGGTCTACAGCCCGAGCTAGGGCTACTGTGAGCGGTAGGCGTAGCGCTGGGGTAGGCAAAGGGCAAGAGGTGGGTGTCGGCGTAAACCTAGGAGTAGGCCTAGAACCAGGAGTTGGAGCTGTGGCTAGGGGTAGGGATGGGGGTGGGCCTATGGTTAGGGGTAGCTGTAGGGCCAGGAGTAGGGGTAGGACTAGAGGTAGTGCTAGGCTTAGGCCTAGGGCGAGGGGGAGTGCTCGGGGTAGGGTTAGGTGAAGTGCTAGTGGTTGGCAGAGGCCCAAGGGCAGTGTTAGTGTTAGGGCTCATGTTATGCCTAGGATTAGTGGTAGTTGTAGGGGTTTGCCGAGGGCTAAAGGTAGGTGTCGCGGGAAAACTCCAGTTAGTCCTAGGACTCGGAACAGTTGTAGGGCTGGATTCGGGTGTGGCTAAGGATGGGTCCAGGGTGATTCCGTAGGACACGGGTTAGTGCTCTGGCTAACAGTAGTGCAAGGTGTACTGGTCAGTGACGGGCAAGTGCTAGGCCTCGGACTAGAGTGAGCACTGGGTCTTTGTCTAGGGCCCGAGCTAGGGCTACTTGGAGCGGTAGGCGTAGCGCTGGGGTACGCATAGGGCAAGAGGTGGGTGTCGGGGTAAACCTAGGAGTAGGCCTAGCACCAGGAGTTGGAGCTGTGGCTAGGGGTAGGGATGGGTGTGGGCCTATGGGTAGGGGTAGCTGTAGGGCCAGGGGTAGGGGTAGGACTAGATGTAGTGCTAGGCGTAGGCCTAGGGCGAGGGTGAGTGCTCGGGGTAGGGTTAGGTGAAGTGCTAGTTTTTGGCAGAGGCCCACGGGCATTCTTAGTGTTAAAGCTCATGTTAGGCCTAGGATTAGTGGTAGTGGTAGGGGTTGGCCGAGGGCTAGGGGTAGGTGTAACGGGATGGCTCCGTTTAGTCTTAGGACATGAAACAGGTGTAGGGCTGGATTCGGGTGTGGCTTAGGGTGGGTCCAGGGTGATTCCGTAGGACACAAGTTAGTGCTCTGGCTAACGGTAGGGCAAGGTGTACTTGTCGGCGACGGGCAAGTGGTAGGCCTCGGACTAGATTGAGCACTGGGCGTTGGTCTAGGGCCCGAGCTAGGGTAGTGGGAGCGGTAGGCATAGCGCTGGGTTAGGCATAGGGCAAGAGGTGGGTGTCAGGGTAAACCTAGGAGTAGGCCTAGGGCCAGGATTTGGAGCTGTGGCTAGGGGTAGGGATGGGGGTGGGCCTACGGTTAGGGGTAGCTGTAGGGCCAGGGGTAGGAGTAGGACTAGAGGTAGTGCTAGGCGTAGGCCTAGGGCGAGGGGGAGTGCTCTGGGTAGGGTTAGGTGAAGGGGTAGTGGGTGCCAGAGGCCTACGGGCAGTGTTAGTGTTAGGGCTCATGTTAGGCCTAGGATTAGTGGTAGTGGTAGGGGTTGGCCGAGGGCTAGGGGTTGGTGTCACGGGAGGGCTCCGTTTAGTCCTAGGACTCAGAACAGGTGTAGGGCTGGTTTCGGGTGTGGCTAAGGGTGGGTCCAGGGTGATTTCGTGAGACACAGGTAAGTGTTCTGGCTAACGGTAGGGTAAGGTGTACTGGTCGGGGACGGGCAAATGCTAGGATTCGGACTAGAGTGAGCACTGGGCGTTGGTCTAGGGCCCGAGCTAGGGCTACTGTGAGCGGTAGGCGTAGCGCTGGGGTAGGCATAGGGCAAGAGGTGGGTGTCTGGGTAAACCTAGGAGTAGGCCTAGTGCCAGGAGTTGGAGCTGTGGCTAGGGGTAGTGATGGGGGTGGGCCTATGGGTAGGGGTAGCTGTAAAGCCACGGGTAGGGGTAGGACTAGAGGTAGTGGTAGGCGTAGGCCTAGGGCGCGGGGTAGTGCTCGAGGTAGGATTAGGGGAATGGCTAGTGGTTGGCAGAGGCTCACGGGCAGTGTTAGTGTTAGGGCTCATGTTAGGCCTAGGATTAGTGGTAGTGGTAGGGGTTGGCCGAGGGCTAGGTGTAAGTGTCACGGGAGGGCTCCGTTTAGTCCTAGGACTCAGAACAGGTGTAGGGCTGGATTCGGGTGTGGCTAAGGGTGAGTCCAGGGTGATTCCGTAGGACACGGGTTTGTGCTCTGGCTAACGGTAGGGCAAGGTGTACTGGTCGGGGACGGGCAAATGCTAGGCTTCGGACTAGAGTGAGCACTGGGCATTGGTCTAGGGCCCAAGCTAGGGCTAGAGGGAGCGGTAGGCGTAGCGCTGGGGTAGGCATAGGGCAAGAGGTGGGTGTCGGGGTAAACCTAGGAGTAGGCCTAGGGCCAGGAGTTGGAGCTGTGGCTAGGGGTAGGGATTGGGGTGGGCCTATGGTTAGGGGTAGCTGTAGGGCCAGGGATAGGGGTAAGACTAGAGGTAGTGCTAGGCGTAAGCCTAGGGCGAGGGGGAGTGCTCGGGGTAAGGTTAGATGAAGGACTAGTTGTTGGCAGAGGCCTACGGGCAGTGTTAGTGTTAGGGCTCATGTTAGGCCTAGGATTAGTGGTAGTGGTAGGGGTTGGCCGAGGGCTAGGGGTAGGTGTCACGGGAGGACTCCGGTTAGTCCTAGGACTCGGAACAGTTGCAGGGCTGGTTTCGGGTGTGGCTAAGGGTGGGACCAGGGTGATTCCGTAGGACACGGGTTGTGCTCTGGCTAACGGTAGGGCAAGGTGTACTGGTCGGCGACGGGCAAGTGCTAGGCCTCGGACTAGAGTGAGCACTGGGCGTTGGTCTAGGGCCCGAGCTAGGGCTACTGTGAGCGGTAGGCGTAGCGCTGGGGTAGGCATAGGGCACGAGGTGGGTGTCAGGGTAAACCTAGGAGTAGGCCTAGGGCCAGGAGTTGGAGCTGTGGCTAGGGGTAGGGATGTGGGTGGTCTTATGAGTAGGGGTAGCTGTAGGGCCAGTGGTAGGGGTAGGACTAGATGTAGTGCTAGGCGTAGGCCTGGGGCGAGGGGTAGTGCTCGGGGTAGGATTAGGCGAAGGGCTAGTGGTTGGCAGAGGCTCACGGGCAGTGTTAGTGTTAGGGCTCATGTTAGGCCTAGGATTATTGGTAATGGTAGGGGTTGGCCGAGGGCTAGGTGTAGGTGTCACAGGAGGGATCCGTTTAGTCCTAGGACTCAGAACAGGTGTAGGGCTGGTTTCGGGTGTGGCTAAGGGTGGGTCCAGGGTGATTTCGTGGGACACAGGTTAGTGTTCTGGCTAACGCTAGGGCAAGGTGTACTGGTCGGCGACGGGCAAGTGCTAGGCCTAGGATTAGAGTGACCACTGGGCTTTGGTCTAGGGCCCGAGCTAGGGCTAGTGGGAGCGGTAGGCGTAGCGCTGGGGTAGTCATAGGGCAAGAGGTGGGTGTCGGTGTAAACCTAGGAGTAGGCCTAGGGCCAGGAGTTGGAGCTGTGGCTAGGGGTAGGGATGGGGGTGGTCTTATGAGTAAGGGTAGCTGTAGGGCCAGGGGTAGGGGTAGGACTAGAGTTAGTGCTAGGCGTAGGCCTAGGGCGATGGGTAGTGCTCGGGGTAGGATTAGGTGAAGGGCTAGTGGTTGGCAGAGGCCCACGGGCAGTGTTAGTGTTAGGGCTCATGTTAGGCCTAGAATTAGTGGTAGTGGTAGGGGTTGGCCGAGGGCTAGGTGTAGGTGTCACGGGAGGGCTCCGTTTAGTCCTAAAACTCGGAACAGGTGTAGGGTTGGATTCGGGTGTGGCTAAGGGTGGGTCCAGGGTGATTCTGTAGGACACGGGTTAGTGCTCTGGCTAACGGTAGGGAAAGGTGTACTGGTCAAGGACGGGAAAATGCTAGGCCTTGGACTAGAGTGAGCACTTGGCGTTGGTCTAGGGCCGAGCTAGGGCTAGTGGGAGCGGAGGCGTAGCGCTGGGGTAGGCATAGGTCAAGAGGTGGGTGTCGGGGTAAACCTAGGAGTAGGCCTATGGCCAGGAGTTGGAGCTGTGGCTAGGGGTAGGGATGGGGGTGGGCCTATGTGTAGGGGTAGCTGTAGGGCTATGGGTAGGGGTAGGACTAGAGGTAGTGCTAGGCGTAGGCCTAGGGCGAGGGGGAGTGCTCTGGGTATTAGGTGAAGGTGTAGTGGTTGGCAGAGGCCTACGGGCAGTGTTAGTGTTAGGGCTCATGTTAGGCCTAAGATTAGTGGTTGTGGTAGGGGTTGGACGAGTGCTAGGGGTAGGTGTAACGGGATGGCTCCATTAGTCCTAGGACTTGAAACAGGTGTAGGGCTGGATTCGGGTGTGGCTTAGGGTGGGTCCAGGTTGATTCCATAGGACAAGGGTTAGTGCTCTGGCTAATGGTAGGGCAAGGTGTACTGGTCGGGGACGGGCAAATGCTAGGCTTCGCACTAGAGTGAGCTCTGGGCGTTGGTCTAGGGCCCGAGCTAGGGCTACTGTGAGCGGTAGGCGTAGCGCTGGGGTAGGCATAGGGCAAGAGGTGGGTGTCTGGGTAAACCTAGGAGTAGGCCTATGGCCAGGAGTTAAAGCTGTGGCTAGGGGTAGGGATGGGGGTGGGCCTATGGGTAGGGGTAGCTGTAGGGCCACGGGTAGGGGTAGGACTAGAGGTAGTGCTAGGCGTAGGACTAGGGCGAGGGGTAGTGCTCGGGGTAGGATTAGGGGAAAGGCTAGTGGTTGGCAGAGGCTCACGGGCAGTGTTAGTGTTAGGGCTCATGTTAGGCCTAGGATTAGTGGTAGTGGTAGGGGTTGGCCGAGGGCTAGGTTTAGGTGTCACGGGAGGGCTCCGTTTAGTCCTAGGACTCAGAACAGGTGTAGGGCTGGATTCGGGTGTGGCTAAGGGTGGGTCCAGGGTGATTCCGTAGGACACGGGTTTGTACTCTGGCTAACGGTAGGGCAAGGTGTACTGGTCGGGGAGGGGCAAATGCTAGGCTTCGGACTAGAGTGAGCACTGGGCGTTGGTCTAGGGCCCGAGCTAGGGCTACTGTGAGCGGTAGGCGTAGCGCTGGGGTAGGCATAGGGCAAGAGGTGGGTGTCGGGGTAAACCTAGGAGTAGGCCTAGGGCCAGGAGTTGGAGCTGTGGCTAGGGGTAGGGATGGGGGTGGGCCTATGGTTAGGGGTAGCTGTAGGGCCAAAGGTAGGGGTAGGACTAGAGGTAGTGCTAGGCGTAGGCCTAGGGCGAGGGGGAGTGCTCGGGGTAGGGTTAGGTGAAGGGCTAGTGGTTGGCAGAGGCCCACTGGCATTGATAGTGTTAGGGCTCATGTTAGGCCTAGGATTAGTGTTATTGGTAGGGGTTGGCCGAGGGCTAGGGGTAGGTGTCACGAGAGGGCTCCGTTAAGTCCTAGGACTCGGAACAGGTGTAGGGCTGGATTCGGGTGTGGCTAAGGGTGGGTCCAGGGTGATTCTGTAGGACACGGGTTAGTGCTCTGGCTAACGGTAGGGAAAGGTGGACTGGTCGGGGACGGGCAAATGCTAGGCCTTGGACTAGAGTGAGCACTTGGCGTTGGTCTAGAGCCGAGCTAGGGCTACTGGGAGCGGAGGCGTAGCGCTGGGGTAGGCATAGGGCAAGAGGTGGGTGTCGGTGTAAACCTAGGAGTAGGCCTAGGGCCAGGAGTTGGAGCTGTGGCTAGGGGTATTGATGGGGGTGGGCTTATGAGTAGGGGTAGCTGTAGGGCCAGGGGTAGGGGTAGGACTAGAGGTAGTGCTAGGCTTAGGCCTAGGGCGAGGGGTAGTTCTCGGGGTAGGATTAGGGGAAAGGCTAGTGGTTGGCAGAGGCTCACGGGCAGTGTTAGTGTTAGGGCTCATGTTAGGCCTAGGATTAGTGGTAGTGGTAGGGGTTGGCCGAGGGCTAGTGGTAGGTGTCACGGGAGGACTCCGGTTAGTCCTAGGACTCGGAACAGTTGTAGGGCTGGTTTCGGGTGTGGCTAAGGGTGGGTCCAGGGTGATTTCGTGGGACACAGGTTAGTGTTCTGGCTAACGGTAGAGCAAGGTGTACTGGTCCGGGACGGGCAAATGCTAGGCTTCGGACTAGAGTGAGCACTGGGCGTTGGTCTAGGGCCCTAGCTAGGCTACTGTGAGCGGTAGGCGTAGCGCTGGGGTAGGCATAGGGCAAGAGGTGGGTGTCGGGGTAAACCTAGGAGTAGGCCTAGGGCCAGGAGTTGGAGCTGTGGCTAGGGGTAGGGATGGGGGTGGGCCTATGGTTAGAAGTAGCTGTATGGCCAGGGGTAGGGGTAGGACTAGAGGTAGTGCTAGGCGTAGGCCTAGGGCTAGGGGGAGTGCTCGGGGTAGGGTTAGGTGAAGTGCTAGTGGTTGGCAGAGGCCCACGGGCAGTGTTAGTGTTAGGGCTCATGTTAGGCCTAGGATTAGTGGTAGTGGTAGGGGTTTGCCGAGGGCTAAAGGTAGGTGTCACGGGAAAACTCCGGTTAGTCCTAGGACTCGGAAAAGGTGTAGGGCTGGATACGGGTGTGGCTAAGGGTGGGTCCATGGTGATTTCGTGAAATACAGGTTAGTGTTCTGGCTAACGGTAGGGCAAGGTGTACTGGTCGGCGACGATCAAGTGGTAGGCCTCGGACTAGAATGAGCACTGGGCGTTGGTCTAGGGCCTGAGCTAGGGCTAGTGGGAGCGGTAGGCGTAGCGCTGGGGTAGGTATAGGGCAAGAGGTGGGTGTCGGGGTAATCCTAGGATAGGCCTAGGGCCAGGAGTTGGAGCAGTGGGTAGGAATAGGGATGGGGGTGGGCCTATGGGTAGGGGTAGCTGTAGGGCCAGGGGTAGGGGTAGGACTAGAGGTAGTGCTAGGCGTAGGCCTAGGGCGAGGGGGAGTGCTCTGGGTAGGGTTAGGTGAAGGAGTAGTTGTTGGCAGAGGCCTACGGGCAGTGTTAGTGTTAGGGCTCATGTTAGGCCTAGGATTAGTGGTAGTGGTAGGGGTTGGCCGAGGGCTAGGGGTAGGTGTAACGGGATGGCTCCGTTTAGTCCTAGGACTTGTAACAGGTGTAGGGCTGGAATCGGGTGTGGCTTAGGGTGGGTCCACGGTGATTCCGTAGGACACGGGTTAGTGCTCTGGCTAACGGTAGGGCAAGGTGTACTGGTCGGGGACGGGCAAATGCTAGGCTTCGGACTAGAGTGAGCACTGGGCTTTGATGTAGGGCCCGAGCTAGGGCTAGTGGGAGCGGTAGGCGTAGCGCTGGGGTAGGTATAGGGCAAGAGGTTGGTGTCGGGGTAAACCTAGGAGTAGGCCTAGGGTCAGGAGTTGGAGCTGTGGCTAGGGGTAGGGATGGGGGTGGGCCTATGGTTAGGGGTAGCTGTAGGGCCAGGGGTAGGGGTAGGACTAGAGGTAGTGCTAGGCGTAGGCCTAGGGCAAGGGGGAGTGCTCGGGGTAAGGTTAGGTGAAGGGCTAGTGTTTGGCAGAGGCCCACGGGCATTGTTAGTGTTAGGGCTCATGTTAGGCCTAGGATTGGTGGTAGTGGTAGGGGTTGGCCGAGGGCTAGGGATAGGTGTCACGAGAGGGCTTCGTTTAGTCCTATGACTCGGAACAGCTGTAGGGCTGGATTCGGGTGTGGCTAAGGGTGGGTCCTGGGTGATTCCGAAGGACACGGGTTAGTGCTCTTGCTAACGGTAGGGCAAGGTGTACTGGTCGGCGACGGGCAAGTGCTAGGCCTCAAACTAGAGTGAGCACTGGGCGTTGGTCTAGGGCCCGAGCTAGAGCTACTGGGAGCGGTAGGCGTAGCGCTGGGGTAGGCATAGGGCAAGAGGTGTGTGTCGGGGTAAACCTAGGAGTAGGCCTAGGGCCAGGAGTTGGAGCTGTGGCTAGGGGTAAGGATGGCGGTGGGCCTATGGTTAGGGGTAGCTGTAAGGCCAGGGTTAGGTGTAGGACTAGAGGTAGTGCTGGGCGTAGGCCTAGGGCGAGGGGGAGTGCTCGGGGTAGGGTTAGGTGAAGTGCTAGTAGTTGGCAGAGGCCCACGGGCAGTGTTAGTGTTAGGGCTCATGTTAGGCCTAGGATTAGTGGTAGTGGTAGGGGTTTGCCGAGGGCTAAAGGTAGGTGTCACGGGAAAACTCCGGTTAGTCCTAGGACTTGGAACAGGTGTAGGGCTGGATTCGGGTGTGGCTAAGGGTGGGTCCATGGTGATTTCGTGAAACACAGGTTAGTGTTCTGGCTAACGGTAGGGCAAGGTGTACTGGTCGGCGACGAGCAAGTGGTAGGCCTCGGACTAGAATGAGCACTGGGCGTTGGTCTAGGGCCTGAGCTAGGGCTAGTGGAAGCGGTAGGCGTAGCGCTGGGGTAGGCATAGGGCAAGAGGTGGGTGTCGGGATAATCTAGGATAGGCCTAGGGCCAGGAGTTGGAGCAGTGGCTAGGAATAGGGATGGGGGTGGGCCTATGTGTAGGGGTAGCTGTAGGGCCAGGGGTAGGGGTAGGACTAGAGGTAGTGCTAGGCGTAGGCCTAGGGCGAGGGGGAGTGCTCTGGGTAGGGTTAGGTGAAGGAGTAGTGGTTGGCAGAGGCCTACGGGCAGTGTTAGTGTTAGGGCTCATGTTAGGCCTAGGAATAGTGGTAGTGGTAGGGGTTGGCCGAGGGCTAGGGGTAGGTGTAACGGGATGGCTCCGTTTAGTCCTAGGACTTGTAACAGGTGTAGGGCTGGAATCGGGTGTGGCTTAGGGTGGGTCCACGGTGATTCCGTAGGACACGGGTTAGTGCTCTGGCTAACGGTAGGGCAAGGTGTACTGGTCGGGGACGGGCAAATGCTAGGCTTCGGACTAGAGTGAGCACTGGGCGTTGGTGTAGGGCCCGAGCTAGGGCTAGTGCTAGCGGTAGGCGTAGCGCTGGGGTAGGTATAGGGCAAGAGGTTCGTGTCGGGGTAAACCTAGGAGTAGGCCTAGGGCCAGGAGTTGGAGCTGTGGCTAGGGGTAGGGATGGGGGTGGGCCTATGGTTAGGGGTAGCTGTAGGGCCAGGGGTAGGGGTAGGATTAGAGGTAGTGCTAGGCGTAGGCCTAGGGCAAGGGGGAGTGCTCGGGGTAAGGTTAGGTGAAGGGCTAGTGTTTGGCAGAGGCCCACGGGCATTGTTAGTGTTAGGGCTCATGTTAGGCCTAGGATTAGTGGTAGTGGTAGGGGTTGGCCGAGGGCTAGGGGTAGGTGTCACGAGAGGGCTTCGTTTAGTCCTAGGACTCGGAACAGGTGTAGGGCTGGATTCGGGTGTGGCTAAGGGTGGGTCCTGGGTGATGCCGAAGGACATGGGTTAGTGCTCTTGCTAACGGTAGGGCAAGGTGTACTGGTGGGCGACGGGCAAGTGCTAGGCCTCAAACTAGAGTGAGCACTGGGCGTTGGTCTAGGTCCTGAGCTAGGGCTACTGGGAGCGGTAGGCGTAGCGCTGGGGTAGGCATAGGGCAAGAGGTGTGTGTCGGGGTAAACCTAGGAGTAGGCCTAGGGCCAGGAGTTGGAGCTGTGGCTAGGGGTAAGGATGGGGGTGGGCCTATGGTTAGGGGTAGCTGTAGGGCCAGGGTTAGGTGTAGAACTAGAGGTAGTGCTGGGCGTAGGCCTAGGGCGAGGGGGAGTGCTCTAGGTATTAGGTGAACGTGTAGTGGTTGTCAGAGGCCTACGGCCGGTGTTAGTGTTAGGGCTCATGTTAGGCCTAGGATTAGTGGTAGTGGTAGGGGTTGGACGAGGGCTAGGGGTAGGTGTAACGGGATGGCTCCGTTAGTCCTAGGACTTGAAACAGGTGTAGGGCTGGATTCGGGTGTGGCTTAGGGTGGGTCCAGGGTGATTCCATAGGACACGGGTTAGTGCTCTGGCTAATGGTAGGGCAAGGTGTACTGGTCGGGGACGGGCAAATGCTAGGCTTCGCACTAGAGTGAGCACTGGGCGTTGGTCTAGGGCCCGAGCTAGGGCTACTGTGAGCGGTAGGCGTAGCGCTGGGGTAGGCATAGGGCAAGAGGTGGGTGTCTGGGTAAACCTAGGAGTAGGCGTAGGGCCAGGAGTTGGAGCTGTGGCTAGGGGTAGGGATGGGGGTGGGCCTATAGGTAGGGGTAGCTGTAGGGCCACGAATAGGTGTAGGACTAGAGGTAGTGCTAGGCGTAGGCCTAGGGCGAGGGGTAGTGCTCAGGTAGGATTAGGGGAAAGGCTAGTGGTTGGCAGAGGCTCACGGGCAGTGTTAGTGTTAGGGCTCATTTTAGGCCTAGGATTAGTGGTAGTGGTAGGTGTTGGCCGAGGGCTAGGTGTAGGTGTCACGGGAGGGCTCCGTTTAGTCCTAGGACTCAGAACAGGTGTAGGGCTGGATTCGGGTGTGGCTAAGTTTGGGTACAGAGTGATTTCGTGGGACACAGGTTAGTGTTCTGGCTAACGGTAGGGCAAGGTGTACTGGTCGGGGACGGGCAAATGCTAGGCTTCGGACTAGAGTGAGCACTGGGCGTTGGTCTAGGGCCCGAGCCAGGGCTATTGTGAGCGGTAGGCGTAGCGCTGGGGCAGGCATAGGGCAAGAGGTGGGTGTAGGGGTAAACCTAGGAGTAGGCCTAGGGCCAGGAGTTGGAGCAGTGGCTAGGGGTAGGGATGGGGGTGGGCCTATGGTTAGGGGTAGCTGTAGGGCCAAAGGTAGGGGTAGGACTAGAGGTAGTGCTAGGCGTAGGCATAGGGCAAGGGGTAGTACTCGGGGTAAAATTAGGGGAAGGGCTAGTGGTTGGCAGAGGCCCTCGGGCAGTGTTATTGTTAGGGCTCATGTTAGGCCTAGGATTAGTAGTAGTGGTAGGGGTTGGCCGAGGGCTAGGGGTAGGTGTCACGAGAGGGCTACGTATAGTCTTAGGACTCGGAACAGGTGTAGGGCTGGATTCGAGTGTGGCTAAGGGTGGGTCCAGGGTGATTCCGTAGGACACGGGTTAGTGCTCTGGCTAACGGTAGGGCAAGGTGTACTGGTCGGCGACGGGCAAGTGCTAGGCCTCGGACTAGAGTGAGCACTGAGCGTTGGTCTAGGGCCCGAGCTAGGGCTACTGGGAGTGGTAGGTATAGCGCTGGGGTAGGCATAGGGCAAGAGGTCGGTGTCAAGGTAAACCTAGGAGTAGGCCTAGGGCCAGGACTTGGAGCTGTGGCTAGGGGTAGGGATGGGGGTGGGTCTATGGTTAGGGGTAGCTGTAGGGCCAGGAGTAGGTGTAGGAATAGAGGTAGTGCTAGGCGTAGGCCTAGGGCGAGGGGGAGTGCTCGGGTACTGTTAGGTGAAGGGCTAGTCGTTGGCAGAGGCCCACGTGTATTGTTAGTGTTAGGGCTCATGTTAGGCCTAGGATTAGAGGTAGTGGTACGGGTTGGCCGAGGGCTAGGGGTAGGTGTCACGGGAGGGCTCTGTTTAGTCCTAGGACTCGGAACAGGTTTAGGGCTGGATTCGGGTGTGGCTAAGGGTGGGTCCAGGGTGATTCCGTAGGACACGGGTTAGTGCTCTGGCTAACGGTAGGGCAAGGTGTACTGGTCGGCGACGGGCAAGTGCTAGGCCTCGGACTAGAGTGAGCACTGGGCGTTGGTCTAGGGCTTGAGCTAGGGCTACTGGGAGTGGTAGGTGTAGCGCTGGGGTAGGCATATGGCAAGAGGTGGGGGTCGGGGTAAACCTAGGAGTAGGCCTAGGGCCAGGAATTGGAGCTGTGGCTAGGGGTAGGGATGGGGTTGGGCCTATGAGTAGGGGTAGCTGTAGGGACAGGGGTAGGGTTAGGACTAGAGGTAGTGCTAGGCGTAGGCTAGGGCGAGGGGGAGTGCTCTGGGTAGGGTTAGGTGAAGGGCTAGTGGTTGGCAGAGGCCTACGGGCAGTGTTAGTGTTAGGGCTCATGTTAGGCCTAGGATTAGTGGTAGTGGTAGGGGTTGGCCGAGGGCTAGGGGTAGGTGTCACGGGATGGCTCCGTTTAGTCCTAGGACTTGAAACAGGTGTAGGGCTGGATTCGGGTGTGGCTAAGGGTGGGTCCAGTGTGATTCCGTAGGACACGGGTTAGTGCTCTGGCTAACGGTAGGGCAAGGTGTACTGGTCAGGTACGGGCAAATGCTAGGCTTCGGACTAGAGTGAGCACTGGGCGTTGGTCTAGGGCCCGAGCTAGGGCAAGTGGGAGCGGTAGGCGTAGCGCTGGGGTAGGCATAGGGCAAGAAGTGGGTGTCGGGGTAAACCTAAAAGTAGGCCTAAGGACAGGAGTTGGAGCTGTGGCTAGGGGTAGGGATTGGGTGGGCCTATGGTTAGGGGTAGCTGTAGGGCCAGGGGTAGGGGTAGGACTAGAGGTAGTGCTAGGCGTAGGCCTAGGGCGAGGGGGAGTGCTCGGGGTAGGGTTAGGTAAAGTGCTAGTGGTTGGCAGAGGCCCACGAGCAGTGTTAGTGTTAGGGCTCATGTTAGGCCTAGGATTAGTGGTAGTGGTAGGGGTTTGCCGAGGGCTAAAGGTAGGTGTCACGGGAAAACTCCGGTTAGTCCTAGGACTCGGAACAGGTGTAGGGCTGGATTCGGGTGTGCCTAAGGGTGGGTCCAGGGTGATTTCGTGGGACACAGGTTAGTGTTCTGGCTAACGGTAGGGCAAGGTGTACTGGTCAGGGACGGGCAAGTGCTAGGCCTCGGACTAGAATGAGCACTGGGCGTTGGTCTAGGGCCTGATCTAGGGCTAGTGGGAGCGGTAGGCGTAGCGCTCGGTTAGGCATAGGGAAAGAGGTGGGTGTCGGGGTAAACCTAGGAGTAGGCCAGGGTCAGGTGTTGGAGCTGTGGCTGGGGGTAGGGATGGGGGTGGTCCTATGGTTAGGGGTAGCTGTAGGGACAGGGGTAGGGGTAGGACTAGAGGTAGTGCTAGATGTAGGCCTAGGGCGAGGGAGAGTGCTCGGGGTAGGGGTAGGTGAAGGGCTAGTCGTTGGCAGAGGCCCACGGGTATTGTTAGTGTTAGGGCTCATGTTAGGCCTAGGATTAGTGGTAGTGGTAGGGGTTGGCCGAGGGCAAGGGGTAGGTGTCACAGGAGGGCTCCGTTTAGTTCTAGGACTCGGAACAGGTGTAGGGCTCGATTCGGGTGTGGCTAAGGGTGGGTCCAGCGTGATTCCGTAGGACACGGGTTAGTGCTCTGGCTAACGGTAGGGCAAGGTGTACTGGTCGGCGACGGGCAAGTGCTAGGCCTCGGACTAGAGTGAGCACTGGGCATTGGTCTAGGGCCCGAGCTATGGCTATTGGGAGCGGTAGGCGTAGCGCTGTGGTAGTCATAGGGCAAGAGGTGGGTGTCAGGGTAAAACTAGGAGTAGGCCTAGGGCCAGGGGTTTGAGCTGTGGCTAGGGGTAGGGATGGGGGTGGGCCTATGGGTAGGTGTAGCTGTAGAGGCAGGGGTAGGGGTAGGACTAGAGGTAGTGCTAGGCGTAGGCCTAGGGCGAGAAGGAGTGCTCGAGGTAGGGTTAGGTGAAGTGCTAGTGGTTGGCAGAGGCCCATGGGCATTGTTAGTGTTACAGCTCATGTTAGGCCTAGGATTAGTGGTAGTGGTAGGGGTTGGCCGAGGGCTAGGGGTAGGTGTCACGGGAGGGCTGCGTTTAGTTCTAGGACTCGGAACAGGTGTAGGGCTGGATTCGGGTGTGGCTAAGGGTGGGTCCAGGGTGATTCAGCAGGACTCGGGTTAGTGCTCTGGCTAACGGTAGGGCAAGGTGTTCTGGTCGGCGACGGGCAACTGCTAGGCCTCGGAGTAGAGTGAGCACTGAGCGTTGGTCTAGGGCACGAGGTAGGGCTACTGGGAGTGGTAGGTGTAGCGCTGGGGTAGGCATAGGGCAAGAGGTCGGTGTCGGGGTAAACCGAGGAGTAGGCCTAGGGCCAGGAGTTGGAGCTGTGGCTAGGGGTATGGATGGGGGTGTGCCTATGGTTAGGGGTAGCTGTAGGGCCATGGGTAAGGGTAGGACTAGAGGTAGTGCTAGGCGTAGGCCTAGGGCGAGGGGGAGTGCTCGGGTAAAGTTAGGTGAAGGGCTAGTCGTTGGCAGAGGCCCACGGGTATTGTTAGTGTTAGGGCTCATGTTAGGCCTAGGATTAGAGGTAGTGGTAGGGGTTGGCCGAGGGCTAGGGGTAGGTGTCACGGGAGGGCTCCGTTTATTCCTAGGACTCGGAACAGGTGTAGGGCTGGATTCGGGTGTGGCTAAGGGTGGGTCCAGGGTGATTCCGTAGGACACGGGTTAGTTCTCTGGCTAACGGTAGGGCAAGGTGTACTGGTCGGTGACCGGCAAGTCCTAGGCCTCGGACTAGAGTGAGCACTGGGTGTTGGTCTAGGGCCCGAGCTAGGGCTACTGGGAGCGGTAGGCGTAGCGCTGAGGTACGCATAGGGCAAGAGGTGGGTGTCGGGGTAAACCTAGGAGTAGCCCTAAAGCCAGGAGTTGGAGCTGTGGTAGGGGTAGGGATGGGGGTGGGCCTATGGGTAGGGGTAGCTGTAGGGCCAGGGGTAGGTGTAGGATTGGAGGTAGTGCTAGGCGTAGGCCTAGGGCGAGGGGGAGTTCTCTGGGTAGGGTTAGGTGAAGGGCTAGTGGTTGGCAGAGGCCTACGGGCAGTGTTAGTGTTAGGGCTCATGTTAGGCCTAGGATTAGTGGTAGTGGTAGGGGTTTGCCGAGGGCTAAAGGTAGGTGTCACGGGAAAACTCCGGTTAGTCCTAGGACTCAGAACAGGTGTAGGGCTGGATTCGGGTGTGCCTAAGGGTGGGTCCAGGGTGATTTCGTAGGACACGGGTTAGTGTTCTGGCTAACGGTTGGACAAGGTGTACTGGTCGGCGACGGGCAATTGGTAGGCCTCGGACTAGAATGAGCACTGGGCGTTGGTCTAGGGCCTGATCTAGGGCTACTGGGAGCGGTAGGCGTAGCGCTCGGTTAGGCATAGGGAAAGAGGTGGGTGTCGGGGTAAACCTAGGAGTAGGCCTAGGGTCAGGAGTTGGAGCTGTGGCTGGGGGTAGGGATGGGGGTGGTCCTATGGGTAGGGGTAGCTGTAGGGACAGGGGTAGGGGTAGGACTAGAGGTAGTGCTAGGCGTAGGCCTAGGGCGAGGGAGAGTGCTCGGGGTAGGGTTAGGTGAAGGGCTAGTCGTTGGCAGAGGCCCACGGGTATTGTTAGTGTTAGGGCTCATGTTAGGCCTAGGATTAGTGGTAGTGGTAGGGGTTGGCCGAGGGCTAAAGGTAGGTGTCACGGGAGGGCTCCGTTTAGTCCTAGGACTCGGAACAGGTGTAGGGCTCGATTCGGGTGTGGCTAAGGGTGGGTCCAGGGTGATTCCGTAGGACACGGGTTAGTGCTCTGGCTAACAGTAGGGCAAGGTGTACTGGTCGGCGACGGGCAAGTGCTAGGCCTCGGACTAGAGTGAGCACTGGGCATTGGTCTAGGGCCCGAGCTAGGGTTATTGGGAGCGGTAGGCGTAGCGCTGTGGTAGTCATAGGGCAAGAGGTGGGTGTCAGGGTAAACCTAGGAGTAGGCCTAGGGCCAGGAGTTGGAGCTGTGGCTAGGGGTAGGGATGGGGGTGGGCCTATGGGTAGGGGTAGCTGTAGAGGCAGGGGTAGGGGTAGGACTAGAGGTAGTGCTAGGCGTAGGCCTAGGGCGAGGGGGAGTGCTCGGGGTAGGGTTAGGTGAAGTGCTAGTGGTTGGCAGAGGCCCACGGTCATTGTTAGTGTTAGAGCTCATTTTAGGCCTAGGATTAGTGGTAGTGGTAGGGGTTGGCCAAGGGCTAGGGGTAGGTGTCACGGGAGGGCTCCGTTTATTCCTAGGACTCGGAACAGGTGTAGGGCTGGATTCGGGTGTGGCTAAGGGTGGGTCCAGGGTGATTCCGCAGGACTCGGGTTAGTGCTCTGGCTAACGGTAGGGCAAGGTGTTCTGGTCGGCGACGGGCAACTGCTAGGCCTCGGAGTAGAGTGAGCACTGAGCGTTGGTCTAGGGCACGAGGTAGGGCTACTGGGAGTGGTAAGTGTAGCGCTGGGGTAGGCATAGGGCAAGAGGTCGGTGTCGGGGTAAACCGAGGAGTAGGCCTAGGGCCAGGAGTTGGAGCTGTGGCTAGGGGTAGGGATGGGGGTGTGCCTAAGGTTAGGGGGAGCTGTAGGGCCAGGGGTAAGGGTAGGACTAGAGGTAGTGCTAGGCGTAGGCCTAGGGCGAGGGGGAGTGCTCGGGTAGGGTTAGGTGAAGGGCTAGTCGTTGGCAGAGGCCCACGGGTATTGTTAGAGTTAGGGCTCATGTTAGGCCTAGGATTAGAGGTAGTGGTAGGGGTTGGCCGAGGGCTAGGGGTAGGTGTCACGGGAGGGCTTCGTTTAGTCCTAGGACTCGGAACAGGTGTAGGGCTGGATTCGGGTGTGGCTAAGGGTGGGTCCAGGTTGATTCCGTAGGACACGGGTTAGTGCTCTGGCTAACAATAGGGCAAGGTGTACTGGTCGGCGACGGGCAAGTGCTACGCCTCGGACTACAGTGAGACTGGGCGTTGGTCTAGGGCCGAGCTAGGGCTAGTGGGAGCAGTAGGTGTAGCGCTGGGGTAGGCATAGGGCAAGAGGTGGGTGTCGGAGTAAACCTAGGAGTAGGCCTAGGGCCAGGAGTTGGAGCTGTGGCTAGGGGTAGGGATGTGGGTGGGCCTATGGTTAGTTGTAGCTGTAGGGCCAGGGGTAGGGGTAGGACTAGAGGTAGTGCTAGGCGTAGGCCTTGGGCGAGGGGTAGTGCTTGGTGTAGGGTTAGGTGAAGGGCTAGTGGTTGGCAGAGGCCCACGGGCATTGTTAGTGTTAGGGCTCATGTTAGGCCTAGGATTAGTGGTAGTGGTGGGGGTTGGCCGAGGGCTAGGGTTAGGTGTCAAAGGAGGGCTCCGTTTAGTCCTAGGACTACGAACAGGTGTAGGGCTGGATTCGGGTGTGGCTAAGGGTGGGTCCAGGGTGATTCCGTAGGACACGGGTTAGTGCTCTGGCTAACGGTAAGGCAAGGTGTACTGGTCGGCGATGGGCAAGTGCTAGGCTTCGGACTAGAGTGAGCACTGGGCGTTGGTCTAGGGCCCGAGCTAGGGCTACTGGGAGTGGTAGGTGTAGCGCTGGGGTAGGCATAGGGCAAGAGGTGGGTGTCGGGGTAAACCTAGGAGTAGGCCTAGGGCCAGGAATTGGAGATGTGACTACGCGTAGGGATGGGGTTGGGCCTATGGTTAGGTGTAGCTGAGGGCCAGGGGTAGGGGTAGGACTAGAGGTAGTGCTAGGCGTAGGCCTAGGGCGAGGGGGAGTGCTCGGGGTAAGGTTAGGTGACGTGCTAGTGGTTGGCAGAGGCCCACGGGCATTGTTAGTGTTAGGGCTCATGTTAGGCCTAGGATTAGTGGTAGTGGTAGGGGTTGGCCGAGGGCTAGGGGTAGGTGTCACGGGAGGGCTACGTATAGTCTTAGGACTCGGAACAGGTGTAGGGCTGGATTCGGGTGTGGCTAAGGGTGGGTCCAGGGTGATTCCGTAGGACACGGGTTAGTGCTCTGGCTAACGGTAGGGCAAGGTGTACTGGTCGGCGACGGGCAAGTGCTAGGCCTCGGACTAGAATGAGCACTGGGCGTTGGTCTAGGGCCTGATCTAGGGCTAGTGGGAGCGGTAGGCGTAGCGCTGGGTTAGGCATAGGGCAAGAGGTGGGTGTCGGGGTAAACCTAGGAGTAGGCCTAGGGCCAGGAGTTGGAGCTTTGGCTAGGGGTAGGAATGGGGATGGGCCTATGGGTAGGGGTAGCTGTAGGGGCAGGGATAGGGGTAGGACTAGAGGTAGTGCTAGGCGTAGGCCTAGGGCGAGGGGGAGTGCTCGGGGTAGGGTTAGGTGAAGTGCTAGTGGTTGGCAGAGGCCCACGGGCAGTGTTAGTGTTAGGGCTCATGTTAGGCCTAGGATTAGTGGTAGTGGTAGGGGTTTGCCAAGGGCTAAAGGTAGGTGTCACGGGAAAACTCCGGTTAGTCCTAGGACTCGGAACAGGTGTAGGGCTGGATTCGGGTGTGGCTAAGGGTGGGTCCAGGGTGATTCCGCAGGACATGGGTTAGTGCTCTGGCTAACGGTAGGGCAAGGGTTGCTGGTCGGCGACAGGCAAGTGCTAGGCCTCGGAGTAGAGTGAGCACTGAGCGTTGGTCTAGGGCCAGAGCTAGGGCTACTGGGAGTGGTAGGTGTAGTGCTGGGGTAGGCATAGGGCAAGAGGTCAGTGTCGGGGTAAACCTAGGAGTAGGCCTAGGGCCAGGAGTTGGAGCTGTGGCTAGGGGTAGGGATGGGGGTGGGCCTATGGTTAGGGGTAGCTGTAGGGCCAGGGGTAGGGGTAAAACTAGAGGTAGTGCTAGGCGTAGGCCTAGGGCGAGGGAGAGTGCTCGGGTAGGGTTAGGTGAAGGGCTAGTCGTTGGCAGAGGCCCACGGGTATTGTTAGTGTTAAGGCTCATGTTAGGCCTAGGATTAGAGGTAGTGGTAGGGGTTGGCCTAGGGCTAGGGGTAGGTGTAACGGGAGGGCTCCGTATAGTCCTAGGACTCGGAACAGGTGTAGGGCTGGTTTCGGGTGTGGCTAAGGGTGGGAACAGTGTGATTTCGTGGGACACAGGTTAGTGTTCTGGCTAACGGTAGGGCAAGGTGTACTGGTCGGCGACGGGCAAGTGGTAGGCCTCGGACTAGAGTGAGCACTGGGCGTTGGTCTAGGGCCCGAGCTAGGGCTACTGGGAGCGGTAGGCGTAGCGCTGGGGTAGGCATAGGGCAAGAGGTGGGTGTCGGGCTAAACCTAGGAGTAGGCCTAGGGCCAGGAGTTGGAGCTGTGGCTAGGGGTAGGGATGGGAGTGGGCCTATGGGTTGGGGTAACTGTAGGGCCAGGGGTAGGGGTAGGATTGGAGGTAGTGCTAGGCGTAGGTTTAGGGCGAGGGGGTGTGCTCTGGGTAGGTTTAGGTGAAGGGCTAGTGGTTGGCAGAGGCCTACGGGCAGTGTTAGTGTTAGGGCTCATGTTAGGCCTAGGATTAGTGGTACTGGTAGGGGTTGGCCGAGGGCTAGGGGTAGGTGTCAAGGGAAGGCTCCGTTTAGTCCTAGGACTAAGAACAGTTGTAGAACTGGATTCGGGTGTGGCTAAGGGTGGGTCCAGGGTGATTCCGAAGGACAAGGGTTAGTGCTCTGGCTAACGGTAGGGCAAGGTGTACTGGTCGGGGACGGGCAAATGCTGGGTTTCAAACTATAGTGAACACTGGGCGTTGGTCTAGGGCCCGAGCTAGGGCTAGTGGCAGCGTTAGGCGTAGTGCTGGGGTAGGAATAGGGCAAGAAGTGGGTGTCGGGTTAAACCTAGGAGTAGGCCTAGGGCCAAAAGTTGGAGCTGCGGCTAGGGGTAGGGATGGGGGTGGGCCTATGGTTAGGAGTAGCTGTAGGGCCAGTGGTAGGGGTAGGACTAGAGGTAGTGCTAGGCGTAGGCCTAGGGCGAGGGGGAGTGCTCGGGGTAGGGTTAGGTGAAGTGCTAGTAGTTGGCAGAGGCCCACGGGCAGTGTTAGTGTTAGGGCTCATGTTAGGCCTAGGATTAGTGGTAGTGGTAGGGGTTTGCCGAGGGCTAAAGGTAGGTGTCACGGGAAAACTCCGGTTAGTCCTAGGACTTGGAACAGGTGTAGGGCTGGATTCGGGTGTGGCTAAGGGTGGGTCCATGGTGATTTCGTGAAACACAGGTTAGTGTTCTGGCTAACGGTAGGGCAAGGTGTACTGGTCGGCGACGAGCAAGTGGTAGGCCTCGGACTAGAATGAGCACTGGGCGTTGGTCTAGGGCCTGAGCTAGGGCTAGTGGAAGCGGTAGGCGTAGCGCTGGGGTAGGCATAGGGCAAGAGGTGGGTGTCGGGATAATCTAGGATAGGCCTAGGGCCAGGAGTTGGAGCAGTGGCTAGGAATAGGGATGGGGGTGGGCCTATGTGTAGGGGTAGCTGTAGGGCCAGGGGTAGGGGTAGGACTAGAGGTAGTGCTAGGCGTAGGCCTAGGGCGAGGGGGAGTGCTCTGGGTAGGGTTAGGTGAAGGAGTAGTGGTTGGCAGAGGCCTACGGGCAGTGTTAGTGTTAGGGCTCATGTTAGGCCTAGGAATAGTGGTAGTGGTAGGGGTTGGCCGAGGGCTAGGGGTAGGTGTAACGGGATGGCTCCGTTTAGTCCTAGGACTTGTAACAGGTGTAGGGCTGGAATCGGGTGTGGCTTAGGGTGGGTCCACGGTGATTCCGTAGGACACGGGTTAGTGCTCTGGCTAACGGTAGGGCAAGGTGTACTGGTCGGGGACGGGCAAATGCTAGGCTTCGGACTAGAGTGAGCACTGGGCGTTGGTGTAGGGCCCGAGCTAGGGCTAGTGCTAGCGGTAGGCGTAGCGCTGGGGTAGGTATAGGGCAAGAGGTTCGTGTCGGGGTAAACCTAGGAGTAGGCCTAGGGCCAGGAGTTGGAGCTGTGGCTAGGGGTAGGGATGGGGGTGGGCCTATGGTTAGGGGTAGCTGTAGGGCCAGGGGTAGGGGTAGGATTAGAGGTAGTGCTAGGCGTAGGCCTAGGGCAAGGGGGAGTGCTCGGGGTAAGGTTAGGTGAAGGGCTAGTGTTTGGCAGAGGCCCACGGGCATTGTTAGTGTTAGGGCTCATGTTAGGCCTAGGATTAGTGGTAGTGGTAGGGGTTGGCCGAGGGCTAGGGGTAGGTGTCACGAGAGGGCTTCGTTTAGTCCTAGGACTCGGAACAGGTGTAGGGCTGGATTCGGGTGTGGCTAAGGGTGGGTCCTGGGTGATGCCGAAGGACATGGGTTAGTGCTCTTGCTAACGGTAGGGCAAGGTGTACTGGTGGGCGACGGGCAAGTGCTAGGCCTCAAACTAGAGTGAGCACTGGGCGTTGGTCTAGGTCCTGAGCTAGGGCTACTGGGAGCGGTAGGCGTAGCGCTGGGGTAGGCATAGGGCAAGAGGTGTGTGTCGGGGTAAACCTAGGAGTAGGCCTAGGGCCAGGAGTTGGAGCTGTGGCTAGGGGTAAGGATGGGGGTGGGCCTATGGTTAGGGGTAGCTGTAGGGCCAGGGTTAGGTGTAGAACTAGAGGTAGTGCTGGGCGTAGGCCTAGGGCGAGGGGGAGTGCTCTAGGTATTAGGTGAACGTGTAGTGGTTGTCAGAGGCCTACGGCCGGTGTTAGTGTTAGGGCTCATGTTAGGCCTAGGATTAGTGGTAGTGGTAGGGGTTGGACGAGGGCTAGGGGTAGGTGTAACGGGATGGCTCCGTTAGTCCTAGGACTTGAAACAGGTGTAGGGCTGGATTCGGGTGTGGCTTAGGGTGGGTCCAGGGTGATTCCATAGGACACGGGTTAGTGCTCTGGCTAATGGTAGGGCAAGGTGTACTGGTCGGGGACGGGCAAATGCTAGGCTTCGCACTAGAGTGAGCACTGGGCGTTGGTCTAGGGCCCGAGCTAGGGCTACTGTGAGCGGTAGGCGTAGCGCTGGGGTAGGCATAGGGCAAGAGGTGGGTGTCTGGGTAAACCTAGGAGTAGGCGTAGGGCCAGGAGTTGGAGCTGTGGCTAGGGGTAGGGATGGGGGTGGGCCTATAGGTAGGGGTAGCTGTAGGGCCACGAATAGGTGTAGGACTAGAGGTAGTGCTAGGCGTAGGCCTAGGGCGAGGGGTAGTGCTCAGGTAGGATTAGGGGAAAGGCTAGTGGTTGGCAGAGGCTCACGGGCAGTGTTAGTGTTAGGGCTCATTTTAGGCCTAGGATTAGTGGTAGTGGTAGGTGTTGGCCGAGGGCTAGGTGTAGGTGTCACGGGAGGGCTCCGTTTAGTCCTAGGACTCAGAACAGGTGTAGGGCTGGATTCGGGTGTGGCTAAGTTTGGGTACAGAGTGATTTCGTGGGACACAGGTTAGTGTTCTGGCTAACGGTAGGGCAAGGTGTACTGGTCGGGGACGGGCAAATGCTAGGCTTCGGACTAGAGTGAGCACTGGGCGTTGGTCTAGGGCCCGAGCCAGGGCTATTGTGAGCGGTAGGCGTAGCGCTGGGGCAGGCATAGGGCAAGAGGTGGGTGTAGGGGTAAACCTAGGAGTAGGCCTAGGGCCAGGAGTTGGAGCAGTGGCTAGGGGTAGGGATGGGGGTGGGCCTATGGTTAGGGGTAGCTGTAGGGCCAAAGGTAGGGGTAGGACTAGAGGTAGTGCTAGGCGTAGGCATAGGGCAAGGGGTAGTACTCGGGGTAAAATTAGGGGAAGGGCTAGTGGTTGGCAGAGGCCCTCGGGCAGTGTTATTGTTAGGGCTCATGTTAGGCCTAGGATTAGTAGTAGTGGTAGGGGTTGGCCGAGGGCTAGGGGTAGGTGTCACGAGAGGGCTACGTATAGTCTTAGGACTCGGAACAGGTGTAGGGCTGGATTCGAGTGTGGCTAAGGGTGGGTCCAGGGTGATTCCGTAGGACACGGGTTAGTGCTCTGGCTAACGGTAGGGCAAGGTGTACTGGTCGGCGACGGGCAAGTGCTAGGCCTCGGACTAGAGTGAGCACTGAGCGTTGGTCTAGGGCCCGAGCTAGGGCTACTGGGAGTGGTAGGTATAGCGCTGGGGTAGGCATAGGGCAAGAGGTCGGTGTCAAGGTAAACCTAGGAGTAGGCCTAGGGCCAGGACTTGGAGCTGTGGCTAGGGGTAGGGATGGGGGTGGGTCTATGGTTAGGGGTAGCTGTAGGGCCAGGAGTAGGTGTAGGAATAGAGGTAGTGCTAGGCGTAGGCCTAGGGCGAGGGGGAGTGCTCGGGTACTGTTAGGTGAAGGGCTAGTCGTTGGCAGAGGCCCACGTGTATTGTTAGTGTTAGGGCTCATGTTAGGCCTAGGATTAGAGGTAGTGGTACGGGTTGGCCGAGGGCTAGGGGTAGGTGTCACGGGAGGGCTCTGTTTAGTCCTAGGACTCGGAACAGGTTTAGGGCTGGATTCGGGTGTGGCTAAGGGTGGGTCCAGGGTGATTCCGTAGGACACGGGTTAGTGCTCTGGCTAACGGTAGGGCAAGGTGTACTGGTCGGCGACGGGCAAGTGCTAGGCCTCGGACTAGAGTGAGCACTGGGCGTTGGTCTAGGGCTTGAGCTAGGGCTACTGGGAGTGGTAGGTGTAGCGCTGGGGTAGGCATATGGCAAGAGGTGGGGGTCGGGGTAAACCTAGGAGTAGGCCTAGGGCCAGGAATTGGAGCTGTGGCTAGGGGTAGGGATGGGGTTGGGCCTATGAGTAGGGGTAGCTGTAGGGACAGGGGTAGGGTTAGGACTAGAGGTAGTGCTAGGCGTAGGCTAGGGCGAGGGGGAGTGCTCTGGGTAGGGTTAGGTGAAGGGCTAGTGGTTGGCAGAGGCCTACGGGCAGTGTTAGTGTTAGGGCTCATGTTAGGCCTAGGATTAGTGGTAGTGGTAGGGGTTGGCCGAGGGCTAGGGGTAGGTGTCACGGGATGGCTCCGTTTAGTCCTAGGACTTGAAACAGGTGTAGGGCTGGATTCGGGTGTGGCTAAGGGTGGGTCCAGTGTGATTCCGTAGGACACGGGTTAGTGCTCTGGCTAACGGTAGGGCAAGGTGTACTGGTCAGGTACGGGCAAATGCTAGGCTTCGGACTAGAGTGAGCACTGGGCGTTGGTCTAGGGCCCGAGCTAGGGCAAGTGGGAGCGGTAGGCGTAGCGCTGGGGTAGGCATAGGGCAAGAAGTGGGTGTCGGGGTAAACCTAAAAGTAGGCCTAAGGACAGGAGTTGGAGCTGTGGCTAGGGGTAGGGATTGGGTGGGCCTATGGTTAGGGGTAGCTGTAGGGCCAGGGGTAGGGGTAGGACTAGAGGTAGTGCTAGGCGTAGGCCTAGGGCGAGGGGGAGTGCTCGGGGTAGGGTTAGGTAAAGTGCTAGTGGTTGGCACAGGCCCACGAGCAGTGTTAGTGTTAGGGCTCATGTTAGGCCTAGGATTAGTGGTAGTGGTAGGGGTTTGCCGAGGGCTAAAGGTAGGTGTCACGGGAAAACTCCGGTTAGTCCTAGGACTCGGAACAGGTGTAGGGCTGGATTCGGGTGTGCCTAAGGGTGGGTCCAGGGTGATTTCGTGGGACACAGGTTAGTGTTCTGGCTAACGGTAGGGCAAGGTGTACTGGTCAGGGACGGGCAAGTGCTAGGCCTCGGACTAGAATGAGCACTGGGCGTTGGTCTAGGGCCTGATCTAGGGCTAGTGGGAGCGGTAGGCGTAGCGCTCGGTTAGGCATAGGGAAAGAGGTGGGTGTCGGGGTAAACCTAGGAGTAGGCCAGGGTCAGGTGTTGGAGCTGTGGCTGGGGGTAGGGATGGGGGTGGTCCTATGGTTAGGGGTAGCTGTAGGGACAGGGGTAGGGGTAGGACTAGAGGTAGTGCTAGATGTAGGCCTAGGGCGAGGGAGAGTGCTCGGGGTAGGGGTAGGTGAAGGGCTAGTCGTTGGCAGAGGCCCACGGGTATTGTTAGTGTTAGGGCTCATGTTAGGCCTAGGATTAGTGGTAGTGGTAGGGGTTGGCCGAGGGCAAGGGGTAGGTGTCACAGGAGGGCTCCGTTTAGTTCTAGGACTCGGAACAGGTGTAGGGCTCGATTCGGGTGTGGCTAAGGGTGGGTCCAGCGTGATTCCGTAGGACACGGGTTAGTGCTCTGGCTAACGGTAGGGCAAGGTGTACTGGTCGGCGACGGGCAAGTGCTAGGCCTCGGACTAGAGTGAGCACTGGGCATTGGTCTAGGGCCCGAGCTATGGCTATTGGGAGCGGTAGGCGTAGCGCTGTGGTAGTCATAGGGCAAGAGGTGGGTGTCAGGGTAAAACTAGGAGTAGGCCTAGGGCCAGGGGTTTGAGCTGTGGCTAGGGGTAGGGATGGGGGTGGGCCTATGGGTAGGTGTAGCTGTAGAGGCAGGGGTAGGGGTAGGACTAGAGGTAGTGCTAGGCGTAGGCCTAGGGCGAGAAGGAGTGCTCGAGGTAGGGTTAGGTGAAGTGCTAGTGGTTGGCAGAGGCCCATGGGCATTGTTAGTGTTACAGCTCATGTTAGGCCTAGGATTAGTGGTAGTGGTAGGGGTTGGCCGAGGGCTAGGGGTAGGTGTCACGGGAGGGCTGCGTTTAGTTCTAGGACTCGGAACAGGTGTAGGGCTGGATTCGGGTGTGGCTAAGGGTGGGTCCAGGGTGATTCAGCAGGACTCGGGTTAGTGCTCTGGCTAACGGTAGGGCAAGGTGTTCTGGTCGGCGACGGGCAACTGCTAGGCCTCGGAGTAGAGTGAGCACTGAGCGTTGGTCTAGGGCACGAGGTAGGGCTACTGGGAGTGGTAGGTGTAGCGCTGGGGTAGGCATAGGGCAAGAGGTCGGTGTCGGGGTAAACCGAGGAGTAGGCCTAGGGCCAGGAGTTGGAGCTGTGGCTAGGGGTATGGATGGGGGTGTGCCTATGGTTAGGGGTAGCTGTAGGGCCATGGGTAAGGGTAGGACTAGAGGTAGTGCTAGGCGTAGGCCTAGGGCGAGGGGGAGTGCTCGGGTAAAGTTAGGTGAAGGGCTAGTCGTTGGCAGAGGCCCACGGGTATTGTTAGTGTTAGGGCTCATGTTAGGCCTAGGATTAGAGGTAGTGGTAGGGGTTGGCCGAGGGCTAGGGGTAGGTGTCACGGGAGGGCTCCGTTTATTCCTAGGACTCGGAACAGGTGTAGGGCTGGATTCGGGTGTGGCTAAGGGTGGGTCCAGGGTGATTCCGTAGGACACGGGTTAGTTCTCTGGCTAACGGTAGGGCAAGGTGTACTGGTCGGTGACCGGCAAGTCCTAGGCCTCGGACTAGAGTGAGCACTGGGTGTTGGTCTAGGGCCCGAGCTAGGGCTACTGGGAGCGGTAGGCGTAGCGCTGAGGTACGCATAGGGCAAGAGGTGGGTGTCGGGGTAAACCTAGGAGTAGCCCTAAAGCCAGGAGTTGGAGCTGTGGTAGGGGTAGGGATGGGGGTGGGCCTATGGGTAGGGGTAGCTGTAGGGCCAGGGGTAGGTGTAGGATTGGAGGTAGTGCTAGGCGTAGGCCTAGGGCGAGGGGGAGTTCTCTGGGTAGGGTTAGGTGAAGGGCTAGTGGTTGGCAGAGGCCTACGGGCAGTGTTAGTGTTAGGGCTCATGTTAGGCCTAGGATTAGTGGTAGTGGTAGGGGTTTGCCGAGGGCTAAAGGTAGGTGTCACGGGAAAACTCCGGTTAGTCCTAGGACTCAGAACAGGTGTAGGGCTGGATTCGGGTGTGCCTAAGGGTGGGTCCAGGGTGATTTCGTAGGACACGGGTTAGTGTTCTGGCTAACGGTTGGACAAGGTGTACTGGTCGGCGACGGGCAATTGGTAGGCCTCGGACTAGAATGAGCACTGGGCGTTGGTCTAGGGCCTGATCTAGGGCTACTGGGAGCGGTAGGCGTAGCGCTCGGTTAGGCATAGGGAAAGAGGTGGGTGTCGGGGTAAACCTAGGAGTAGGCCTAGGGTCAGGAGTTGGAGCTGTGGCTGGGGGTAGGGATGGGGGTGGTCCTATGGGTAGGGGTAGCTGTAGGGACAGGGGTAGGGGTAGGACTAGAGGTAGTGCTAGGCGTAGGCCTAGGGCGAGGGAGAGTGCTCGGGGTAGGGTTAGGTGAAGGGCTAGTCGTTGGCAGAGGCCCACGGGTATTGTTAGTGTTAGGGCTCATGTTAGGCCTAGGATTAGTGGTAGTGGTAGGGGTTGGCCGAGGGCTAAAGGTAGGTGTCACGGGAGGGCTCCGTTTAGTCCTAGGACTCGGAACAGGTGTAGGGCTCGATTCGGGTGTGGCTAAGGGTGGGTCCAGGGTGATTCCGTAGGACACGGGTTAGTGCTCTGGCTAACAGTAGGGCAAGGTGTACTGGTCGGCGACGGGCAAGTGCTAGGCCTCGGACTAGAGTGAGCACTGGGCATTGGTCTAGGGCCCGAGCTAGGGTTATTGGGAGCGGTAGGCGTAGCGCTGTGGTAGTCATAGGGCAAGAGGTGGGTGTCAGGGTAAACCTAGGAGTAGGCCTAGGGCCAGGAGTTGGAGCTGTGGCTAGGGGTAGGGATGGGGGTGGGCCTATGGGTAGGGGTAGCTGTAGAGGCAGGGGTAGGGGTAGGACTAGAGGTAGTGCTAGGCGTAGGCCTAGGGCGAGGGGGAGTGCTCGGGGTAGGGTTAGGTGAAGTGCTAGTGGTTGGCAGAGGCCCACGGTCATTGTTAGTGTTAGAGCTCATTTTAGGCCTAGGATTAGTGGTAGTGGTAGGGGTTGGCCAAGGGCTAGGGGTAGGTGTCACGGGAGGGCTCCGTTTATTCCTAGGACTCGGAACAGGTGTAGGGCTGGATTCGGGTGTGGCTAAGGGTGGGTCCAGGGTGATTCCGCAGGACTCGGGTTAGTGCTCTGGCTAACGGTAGGGCAAGGTGTTCTGGTCGGCGACGGGCAACTGCTAGGCCTCGGAGTAGAGTGAGCACTGAGCGTTGGTCTAGGGCACGAGGTAGGGCTACTGGGAGTGGTAAGTGTAGCGCTGGGGTAGGCATAGGGCAAGAGGTCGGTGTCGGGGTAAACCGAGGAGTAGGCCTAGGGCCAGGAGTTGGAGCTGTGGCTAGGGGTAGGGATGGGGGTGTGCCTAAGGTTAGGGGGAGCTGTAGGGCCAGGGGTAAGGGTAGGACTAGAGGTAGTGCTAGGCGTAGGCCTAGGGCGAGGGGGAGTGCTCGGGTAGGGTTAGGTGAAGGGCTAGTCGTTGGCAGAGGCCCACGGGTATTGTTAGAGTTAGGGCTCATGTTAGGCCTAGGATTAGAGGTAGTGGTAGGGGTTGGCCGAGGGCTAGGGGTAGGTGTCACGGGAGGGCTCCGTTTAGTCCTAGGACTCGGAACAGGTGTAGGGCTGGATTCGGGTGTGGCTAAGGGTGGGTCCAGGTTGATTCCGTAGGACACGGGTTAGTGCTCTGGCTAACAATAGGGCAAGGTGTACTGGTCGGCGACGGGCAAGTGCTACGCCTCGGACTACAGTGAGACTGGGCGTTGGTCTAGGGCCGAGCTAGGGCTAGTGGGAGCAGTAGGTGTAGCGCTGGGGTAGGCATAGGGCAAGAGGTGGGTGTCGGAGTAAACCTAGGAGTAGGCCTAGGGCCAGGAGTTGGAGCTGTGGCTAGGGGTAGGGATGTGGGTGGGCCTATGGTTAGTTGTAGCTGTAGGGCCAGGGGTAGGGGTAGGACTAGAGGTAGTGCTAGGCGTAGGCCTTGGGCGAGGGGTAGTGCTTGGTGTAGGGTTAGGTGAAGGGCTAGTGGTTGGCAGAGGCCCACGGGCATTGTTAGTGTTAGGGCTCATGTTAGGCCTAGGATTAGTGGTAGTGGTGGGGGTTGGCCGAGGGCTAGGGTTAGGTGTCAAAGGAGGGCTCCGTTTAGTCCTAGGACTACGAACAGGTGTAGGGCTGGATTCGGGTGTGGCTAAGGGTGGGTCCAGGGTGATTCCGTAGGACACGGGTTAGTGCTCTGGCTAACGGTAAGGCAAGGTGTACTGGTCGGCGATGGGCAAGTGCTAGGCTTCGGACTAGAGTGAGCACTGGGCGTTGGTCTAGGGCCCGAGCTAGGGCTACTGGGAGTGGTAGGTGTAGCGCTGGGGTAGGCATAGGGCAAGAGGTGGGTGTCGGGGTAAACCTAGGAGTAGGCCTAGGGCCAGGAATTGGAGATGTGACTACGCGTAGGGATGGGGTTGGGCCTATGGTTAGGTGTAGCTGAGGGCCAGGGGTAGGGGTAGGACTAGAGGTAGTGCTAGGCGTAGGCCTAGGGCGAGGGGGAGTGCTCGGGGTAAGGTTAGGTGACGTGCTAGTGGTTGGCAGAGGCCCACGGGCATTGTTAGTGTTAGGGCTCATGTTAGGCCTAGGATTAGTGGTAGTGGTAGGGGTTGGCCGAGGGCTAGGGGTAGGTGTCACGGGAGGGCTACGTATAGTCTTAGGACTCGGAACAGGTGTAGGGCTGGATTCGGGTGTGGCTAAGGGTGGGTCCAGGGTGATTCCGTAGGACACGGGTTAGTGCTCTGGCTAACGGTAGGGCAAGGTGTACTGGTCGGCGACGGGCAAGTGCTAGGCCTCGGACTAGAATGAGCACTGGGCGTTGGTCTAGGGCCTGATCTAGGGCTAGTGGGAGCGGTAGGCGTAGCGCTGGGTTAGGCATAGGGCAAGAGGTGGGTGTCGGGGTAAACCTAGGAGTAGGCCTAGGGCCAGGAGTTGGAGCTTTGGCTAGGGGTAGGAATGGGGATGGGCCTATGGGTAGGGGTAGCTGTAGGGGCAGGGATAGGGGTAGGACTAGAGGTAGTGCTAGGCGTAGGCCTAGGGCGAGGGGGAGTGCTCGGGGTAGGGTTAGGTGAAGTGCTAGTGGTTGGCAGAGGCCCACGGGCAGTGTTAGTGTTAGGGCTCATGTTAGGCCTAGGATTAGTGGTAGTGGTAGGGGTTTGCCAAGGGCTAAAGGTAGGTGTCACGGGAAAACTCCGGTTAGTCCTAGGACTCGGAACAGGTGTAGGGCTGGATTCGGGTGTGGCTAAGGGTGGGTCCAGGGTGATTCCGCAGGACATGGGTTAGTGCTCTGGCTAACGGTAGGGCAAGGGTTGCTGGTCGGCGACAGGCAAGTGCTAGGCCTCGGAGTAGAGTGAGCACTGAGCGTTGGTCTAGGGCCAGAGCTAGGGCTACTGGGAGTGGTAGGTGTAGTGCTGGGGTAGGCATAGGGCAAGAGGTCAGTGTCGGGGTAAACCTAGGAGTAGGCCTAGGGCCAGGAGTTGGAGCTGTGGCTAGGGGTAGGGATGGGGGTGGGCCTATGGTTAGGGGTAGCTGTAGGGCCAGGGGTAGGGGTAAAACTAGAGGTAGTGCTAGGCGTAGGCCTAGGGCGAGGGAGAGTGCTCGGGTAGGGTTAGGTGAAGGGCTAGTCGTTGGCAGAGGCCCACGGGTATTGTTAGTGTTAAGGCTCATGTTAGGCCTAGGATTAGAGGTAGTGGTAGGGGTTGGCCTAGGGCTAGGGGTAGGTGTAACGGGAGGGCTCCGTATAGTCCTAGGACTCGGAACAGGTGTAGGGCTGGTTTCGGGTGTGGCTAAGGGTGGGAACAGTGTGATTTCGTGGGACACAGGTTAGTGTTCTGGCTAACGGTAGGGCAAGGTGTACTGGTCGGCGACGGGCAAGTGGTAGGCCTCGGACTAGAGTGAGCACTGGGCGTTGGTCTAGGGCCCGAGCTAGGGCTACTGGGAGCGGTAGGCGTAGCGCTGGGGTAGGCATAGGGCAAGAGGTGGGTGTCGGGCTAAACCTAGGAGTAGGCCTAGGGCCAGGAGTTGGAGCTGTGGCTAGGGGTAGGGATGGGAGTGGGCCTATGGGTTGGGGTAACTGTAGGGCCAGGGGTAGGGGTAGGATTGGAGGTAGTGCTAGGCGTAGGTTTAGGGCGAGGGGGTGTGCTCTGGGTAGGTTTAGGTGAAGGGCTAGTGGTTGGCAGAGGCCTACGGGCAGTGTTAGTGTTAGGGCTCATGTTAGGCCTAGGATTAGTGGTACTGGTAGGGGTTGGCCGAGGGCTAGGGGTAGGTGTCAAGGGAAGGCTCCGTTTAGTCCTAGGACTAAGAACAGTTGTAGAACTGGATTCGGGTGTGGCTAAGGGTGGGTCCAGGGTGATTCCGAAGGACAAGGGTTAGTGCTCTGGCTAACGGTAGGGCAAGGTGTACTGGTCGGGGACGGGCAAATGCTGGGTTTCAAACTATAGTGAACACTGGGCGTTGGTCTAGGGCCCGAGCTAGGGCTAGTGGCAGCGTTAGGCGTAGTGCTGGGGTAGGAATAGGGCAAGAAGTGGGTGTCGGGTTAAACCTAAAAGTAGGCCTAGGGCCAAAAGTTGGAGCTGCGGCTAGGGGTAGGGATGGGGGTGGGCCTATGGTTAGGAGTAGCTGTAGGGCCAGTGGTAGGGGTAGGACTAGAGGTAGTGCTAGGCGTAGGCCTAGGGCGAGGGGGAGTGCTCGGGGTAGGGTTAGGTGAAGTGCTAGTGGTTGGCAGAGGCCCACGGGCAGTGTTAGTGTTAGGGATCATGTTAGGCCTAGGATTAGTGGTAGTGGTAGGGGTTTGCCGAGGGCTAAAGGTAGGTATCACGGGAAAACTCCTGTTAGTCCTAGGACTCGGAACAGGTGTAGGGCTGGATTCGGGTGTGGCTAAGGGTGGGTCCAGGGTGATTTCGTGGGACACAGGTTAGTGTTCTGGCTAACGGTAGGGCAAAGTGTACTGTTCGGCGACAAGCAAGTGCTAGGCCTCGGACTAGAATGAGCACTGGGCGTTGGTCTAGGGCCTGAGCTAGGGCTAGTGAAAGCGGTAGGCGTAGCGCTGGGGTAGGCATAAGACAAGAAGTGGGTGTCGGGGTAAAACTAGGAGTAGGTCTAGGGCCAGGAGTTGGAGCTGTGGCTATGGGTAGGGATGGGGGTGGGCCTATGGGTAGGGGTAGCTGTAGGGCCAGGGGTAGGGGTAGGACTAGAGGTAGTGCTAGGCGTTGGCCTAGAACGAGGGGGAGTGCTCTGGGTAGGGTTAGGTGAAGAGCTAGTGTTTGGCAGAGGCCTAAGGGCATTGTTAGTGTTAGGTCTCATGTTAGGCCTAGGATTAGTGGTAGTGGTAGGGGTTGGCCGAGAGCTAGGGGTAGGTGTCACGGGAGGGCTCCGTTTAGTCCTAGGACTCGGAACAGGTGTAGGGCTGGTTTCGGGTGTGGTTAAGGGTGGGTACAGTGTGATTTCGTGGGACACAGGTCAGTGTTCTGGCTAACGGTAGGGCAAGGTGTACTGGTCGGGGACGGGCAAGTGCTAGGCCTCGGACTAGAGTGAGCACTGGGCGTTGGTCTAGGGCCCGAGCTAGGGATACTGGGAGCTGTAGGCGTAGCGCTGAAGTAGGCATAGTGCAAGAGGTGGGTGTCGGTGTAAACCTAGGAGTAGGCCTAGGGCCAGGAGTTGGAGCTGTGGCTAGGGGTAGGCATGGGGGTGGGCCTATGGGTAGGGGTAGCTGTAGGGCCAGGGGTAGGTGGAGGATTGGATGTAGTGCTAGGCGTAGACCTAGGGCGAGGGGGTGTGCTCTGGGTAGGGTTAGGTGAAGGGCTAGTGGTTGGCTGAGGCCTACGGGCAGTGTTAGTGTTAGGGCTCATGTTAGGCCTAGGATTAGTGGTAGTGGTAGGGGTTGGCCGAGGGCTAGGGGTAGGTTTCACGGGAGGGCTCCGTTTAGTCCTAGGACATGAAACAGGTGTAAGGCTGGATTCAGGTGTGGCTAAGGGTGGGTCCACGGTGATTCCCTAGGACACGGGTTAGTGCTCTGGCTAACGGTAGGGCAAGGTGTACTGGTCGGCGACGGGCAAGTGCTAGGCCTCGGACTAGAGTGAGCACTGGGCGTTGGTCTAGGGCCCGAGCTGGGGCTACTGGGAGTGCTAGGTGTAGCGCTGGGGTAGGCATATGGCAAGAGGTGGGGGTCGGGGTAAACCTAGGAGTAGGCCTAGGGCCAGGAATTGGAGCTGTGGCTAGGGGTAGGGATGGGGGTGGGCCTATGGTTAGGGGTAGCTGTAGGGCCAGGGGTAGGGGTAGGACTAGAGGTAGTGCTAGGCGTAAGCCTAGGGCGAGGAGGAGTGCTCGGGGTAGGGTTAGGTGAAGGGCTATTGGTTGGCAAAGGCCCACGGGCAGTGTTAGTGTTAGGGCTCATGTTAGGCCTAGGATTAGTGGTAGTGGTATGGGTTTGCCGAGGGCTAAAGGTAGGTGTCACGGGAAAACTGCGGTTAGTCCTAGGACTCGGAACAGGTGTAGGGCTGGATTCGGGTGTGGCTAAGGGTGGGTCCAGGGTGATTCCGTAGGACACGGGTTAGTGCTCTGGCTAACGGTAGGGCAAGGTGTACTGGTCGGTGACGGGCAAGTGCTAGGCCTCGGACTAGAGTGAGCACTGGGTGTTGGTCTAGGGCCCGAGCTAGGGCTACTGGGAGCGGTAGGCGTAGCGCTGTGGTACGCATAGGGCAAGAGGTGGGTGTAGGTGTAAACCTAGGAGTAGGCCTAGGGGCAGGAGTTGGAACTGTGGCTAGGGGTAGTAATGGGGGTGGGCCTATGGTTAGGGGTAGCTGTAGGGCCATGGGTAGGGGTAGGACTAGAGGTAGTGCTAGGCGTAGGCCTAGGGCGAGGGTGAGTGCTGGGGGTAGGGTTAGGTGAAGTGCTAGTGGTTGGCAGAGGCCCACGGGCATTGTTAGTGTTAGGGATCATGTTAGGCCTAGGATTAGTGGTAGTGGTAAAGGTTGGCGGAGAGCTAGGTGTAGGTGTCACGGGAGGGCTACGTATAGTCTTAGGACTCGGAACAGGTGTAGGGCTGGATTCGGGTGTTGCTAAGGGTGGGTCCAGGGTGATTCCGTTAACACGGGTTAGTGCTCTGGCTAACGGTAGGGCAAAGTGTACTGGTCGGCGACGGTCAAGTGCTAGGCCTCGGACTAGAGTGAGCACTGGGCGTTGGTCTAGGGCCCGAGCTAGGGCTAGTGGGAGCGGTAGGCGTAGCGCTGTGGTAGGCATAGGGCAAGAGGTGGGTGTCGGGGTAAACCTAGTAGTAGGCCTAGGGCCAGGAGTTGGAGCTGTGGCTAGGGGTAGTGATGGGGGTGGGCCTATGGTTAGGTGTAGCTGTAGGGCCAGGGGTAGGTTTAGGACTAGAGGTAGTGCTAGGCGTAGGCCTAGGGCTAGGGGGAGTGCTCGGGGTAGGATTAGGTGAAGGGCCAGTGGTTGGCTGAGGCCCACGGGCAGTGTTAGTGTTAGGGCTACTGTTAGGCCTAGGATTAGTGGTAGTGGTAGGGGTTGGCCGAGGGTTAGGGGTATGTGTCACGGGAGGACTCCGGTTAATCCTGGGACTCGGAACAGGTGTAGGGCTGGTTTCGGGTGTGGTTAAGGGTGGGTACAGTGTGATTTCGTGGGACACAGGTCAGTGTTCTGGCTAACGGTAGGGAAAGGTGTACTGGTCGGCGACGGGCAAGTGCTAGGCCTCGGACTAGAGTGAGCACTGGGCGTTGGTCTATGCCCGAGCTAGGGCTAGTGGGAGCTGTACGCGTAGCGCTGGGGTAGGCATAGTGCAAGAGGTGGGTGTCGGGGTAAACCTAGGAGTAGGCCTAGGGCCAGGAGTTGGAGCTGTGGCTAGAAGTAGGCATGGGGGTGGGCCTATGGGTAGGGGTAGCTGTAGGGCCAGAGGTAGGTGTAGGATTGGAGGTAGTGCTAGGCGTAGACCTAGGGCGAGGGGGAGTGCTCTGGGTAGGGTTAGGTGAAGGGCTAGTGGTTGGCAGAGGCCTACGGGCAGTGTTAGTGTTAGGGCTCATGTTAGGCCTAGGATTAGTGGTAGTGGTAGGGGTTGGCCGAGGGCTAGGGGTAGGTTTCACGGGAGGGCTCCGTTTAGTCCTAGGACATGAAACAGGTGTAAGGCTGGATTCAGGTGTGGCTAAGGGTGGGTCCACGGTGATTCCCTAGGACACGGGTTAGTCCTCTGGCTAACGGTAGGGCAAGGTGTACTGGTCGGCGACGGGCAAGTGCTAGGCCTCGGACTAGAGTGAGACTGGGCGTTGGTCTAGGGCCCAACTAGGGCTAGTGAGAGCGGTAGGCGTAGCGCTAGGGTAGGCATAGGGCAAGAGGTGGGTGTCGGTGTAAACCTAGGAGTAGGCCTAGGGCCAGGAGTTGGAGCTGTGTCATGGGGTAGAGATGTGGGTGGGCCTATGGTTAGTTGTAGATGTAGGGCCAGGGGTAGGGGTAGGACTAGACGTAGTGCTAGGCGTAGGCCTAGGGCGAGGGGGAGTGCTTGGGGTAGGGTTAGGTGAAGGGCTAGTGGTTGGCAGAGGCCCACGGGCAGTGTTAGTGTTAGGGCTCATGTTAGGCCTAGGATTAGTGGTAGTGGTAGGGGTTTGCCGAGGGCTAAAGGTAGGTGTCACGGGAAAACTGCGGTTAGTCCTAGGACTCGGAACAGCTGTAGGGCTGGATTCGGGTGTACCTAAGGGTGGGTCCAGGGTGATTTCGTGGGACACAGGTTAGTATTCTGGCTAACGGTAGGGCAAGGTGTACTGGTCGGTGACGGGCAAGTGCTAGGCCTCGGACTAGAATGAGCACTGGGCGTTGGTCTAGGGCCTGATATAGGGCTAGTGGAAGGGGTAGGCGTAGCGCTGGGTTAGGCATAGGGCAAGAGGTGGGTGTCGGGGTAAACCTAGGAGTAGGCCTAGGGCCAGGATTTGGAGCTGTGGCTGGGGGTAGGGATGGGGGTGGGCCTATGGTTAGGGGTAGCTATAGGGCCAGGGGTAGGGGTAGGACTAGAGGTAGTGCTAGGCGTAGGCCTAGGGCGAGGGGGAGTGCTCGGGGTAGGGTTAGGTGAAGTGCTAGTGGTTGGCAGAGGCCCACGGGCAGTGTTAGTGTTAGGGCTCATGTTAGGCCTAGGATTAGTGGTAGTTGTAGGGGTAGGCCGAGGGCTAGGGGTAGGTGTCACGGGAGGGCTCCGTTTAGTTTTAGGACTCGGAACAGGTGTAGGGCTGGATTCGGGTGTGGCTAAGGGTGGGTCCAGGGCGATTCCGTAGGACACGGGTTAGTGCTCTGGCTAATGGTAGGGCAAAGTGTACTGGTCGGCGACGGTTAAGTGCTAGGCCTCGGACTAGAGTGAGCACTGGGCGTTGGTCTAGGGCCCGAGCTAGGGCTATTGGGAGCGGTAGGCGTAGCGCTGTGGTAGTCATAGGGCAAGAGGTGGGTGTCGGGGTAAACCTAGGAGTAGGCCTAGGGCCAGGAGTTGGAGCTGTGGCTAGGGTTCGGATGGGGGTGGGCCTATGGTTAGGTGTAGCTTTAGGGCCAGGGGTAGGGTTAGGACTAGAGGTAGTGCTAGGCGTAGGCCTAGGGCGAGGGGGAGTGATCGGGGTAGGCGAAGGTGAAGGGCTAGTTGTAGGCAGAGGCCCACGGGCAGTGTTAGTCTTAGGGCTCATGTTAGGCCTAGGATTAGTGGTAGTGGTAGGGGTTGGCTGAGGGTTAGGGGTATGTGTCACGGGAGGACTCCGGTTAGTCCTAGGACTCGGAACAGCTGTAGGGCTGGATTCGGGTGTGGCTAAGGGTGGGTCCAGGGTGATTCCGTAGGACACGTGTTAGTGCTCTGCCTAACAGTAGGGCAAGGTGTACTGGTCGCGGACGGGCAAATGCTAGGCTTCGGACTAGAGTGAGCACTGGGCGTTGGTCTAGGGCCCGAGCTAGGGCTTGTGGGAGCGGTAGGCGTAGCGCTGGGGTAGGCATAGGGCAAGAAGTGGGTTTCGGGGTAAACCTAGGAGTAGGCCTAGAGCCAGGAGTTGGAGCTGTGGCTAGGGGTAGGGATGGGTGTGGACCTATGGTTAGGGGTAGCTGTAGGGCCAGGGGTAGGAATAGGACTAGAGGTAGTCCTAGGCATAGGCCTAGGGCGAGGGGGAGTGCTCAAGGTAGGGTTAGGTGAAGTGCTAGTGGTTGGCAGAGGCCCACGGGCATTGTTAGTGTTAGGGCTCATGTTAGGCCTAGGATTAGTGGTAGTGGTAGGGGTTGGCCTAGGGCTAGGGGTAGGTGTCACGGAGGGCTCCGTTTAGTCCTACGACTCGGAACAGGTGTAGGGCTTGATTCGGGTGTGGCTAAGGGTGGGTCCAGGGTGATTCCGTAGGACACGGGTTAGTGCTCTGGCTAACGGTAGGGCAAGGTGTACTGGTCGGCGACGGGCAAGTGCTAGGCCTCGGACTAGAGTGAGCACTGGGCGTTGGTCTAGGGCCAGAGCTAGGGCTACTGGGAGTGGTAGGTGTAGCGCTGGGGTAGGCATAGGGCAAGAGGTCGGTGTCAGGGTAAACCTAGGAGTAGGCCTAGGGCCAGGAGTTGGAGCTGTGGCTAGGGGTAGTGATGGGAGTGGGCCTATGGTTAGGGGTAGCTGTAGGGCCAGGGGTAGGGGTAGGACTAGAGGTAGTGCTAGGCGTAGGCCTAGGGCGAGGGGGAGTGCTCGGGGTAGGGTTAGGTGAAGTGCTAGTGGTTGGCAGAGGCCCACGGGCAGTGTTAGTGTTAGGTTTCATGTTAGGCCTAGGATTAGTGGTAGTGGTAGGGGTTGGCCGAGGGCTAGGGGTAGGTGTCACGGGAGGGCTCCGTTTAGTCCTAGGACTCGGAACAGGTGTAGGGCTGGATTCGGGTGTGGCTAAGGGTGGGTCCAGGGTGATTCCGTAGGACACGGGTTAGTGCTCTCGCTAACGGTAGGGCAAGGTGTACTGGTCGGCGACGGGCAAGTGCTAGGCCTCGGACTAGAGTGAGCACTGAGCGTTGGTCTAGGGCCCGAGCTAGGGCTACTGGCAGTGGTAGGTGTAGCGGTGGGGTAGGCATAGGGCAAGAGGTCGTTGTCGGGGTAAACCTAGGAGTAGGCCTAGGGCCAGGCGTTGGAGCTGTGGCTAGGGGTAGTGATGGGGGTGGGCCTATGGCTAGGGGTAGCTGTAGGGCCAGGGGTAGGGATAGGACTAGAGGTAGTGCTAGGCGTAGGCCTAGGGCGAGGGGGAGTGCTCGGGGTAGGATTAGGTGAAGGACTAGTGGTTGGCAGAGGCCCACGGGCAGTGTTATGTTAGGGCTCATGTTAGGCCTAGGATTAGTGGTAGTGGTAGGGTTTGGCTGAGGGTTAGGGGTATGTGTCACGAAAGGACTCTGGTTAGTCCTAGGACTCGGAGCATGTGTAGGGCTGGTTTCGGGTGTGGCTAAGGGTGGGTACAGTGTGATTTCGTGGGACACAGGTTAGTGTTCTGGCTAACGGTAGGGCATGGTGTACTGGTCCGCGACGGGCAAGTGCTAGGCCTCGGACTAGAGTGAGCACTGGGCGTTGGTCTAGGGCCCGAGCTAGGGCTAGTGGGAGCGGTAGGCGTAGCGCTGGGGTAGGCATAGGGCAAGAGGTGGGTGTCGGGGTAAACCCAGGAGTAGGCCTAGGGCCAGGAGTTGGAGCTTTGGTTAGGGGTAGGGATGAGGGTGGTCTTATGGTAAGGGGTAGATGTAGGGCCAGGGGTAGGGCTAGGACTAGAAATAGTGCTAGGCGTAGGCCTGGGGCCAGGGTGAGTGCTCGGGGTAGGGTTAGGTGAAGTGCTAGTGGTTGGCAGAGGCCCACAGGCAGTGTTAGTGTTAAAGCTCATGTTAGGCCTAGGATTAGTGGTAGTGGTATTGTTTGGCCGAGGGCTAGGGGTAGGTGTCACGGGAGGGCTCCGTTTAGTCCTAGGTCTCTGAACAGGTGTAGGGCTGGATTCGGGTGTGGCTAAGGGTGGGTCCAGGGTGATTCCGTAGGACACGGGTTAGTGCTCTGTCTAACGGTAGGGCAAGGTGTACTGGTCGGTGACGGGCAAGTGCTAGGCCTCGGACTAGAGTGAGCACTGGGAGTTGGTCTGGGGCCCGAGCTAGGGCTACTGGGAGCGGTAGGCATAGAGCTGGGGTACGCATAGGGCAAGAGGTGGGTGTAGGGGTAAACCTAGGAGTAGGCCTAGGGGCAGGAGATGGAACTGTGGCTAGGGGTAGTAATGGGGGTGGGCCTATGGTTAGGGGTAGCTGTAGGGCCAGGGGTAGGGGTAGGACTAGAGGTAGTGTTAGGCGTAGGCCTAGGGCGAGGGTGAATGCTCGGGGTAGGGTTAGGTGAAGTGCTAGTGGTTGGCAGACCCACGGGCATTGTTAGTGTTAGGGCTCATGTTAGGCCTAGGATTAGTGGTAGTGGTAGGGGTTTGCCAAGGGCTAAATATAGGTGTCACGGGAAAACTGCGGTTAGTCCTAGGACTCGGAACAGCTGTAGGGCTGGATTCGGGTGTGCCTAAGGGTGGGTCCAGGGTGATTTCGTGGGACACAGGTTAGTATTCTGGCTAACGGTAGGGCAAGGTGTACTGGTCGGCGACGGGCAAGTGCTAGGCCTCGGACTAGAATGAGCACTGGGCGTTGGTCTAGGGCCTGATATAGGGCTAGTGGAAGGGGTAGGCGTAGCGCTGGGTTAGGCATAGGGCAAGAGGTGGGTGTCGGGGTAAACCTAGGAGTAGGCCTAGGGCCAGGATTTGGAGTTGTGGCTGGGGGTAGGGATGGGGGTGGGCCTATGGTTAGGGGTAGCTATAGGGCCAGGGGTAGGGGTAGGACTAGAGGTAGTGCTAGGCGTAGGCCTAGGGCGATGGGGAGTGCTCGGGGTAGGGTTAGGTGAAGTGCTAGTGGTTGGCAGAGGCCCACGGGCAGTGTTAGTGTTAGGGCTCATGTTAGGCCTAGGATTAGTGGTAGTTGTAGGGGTAGGCCGAGAGCTAGGGGTAGGTGTCACGGGAGGGCTCCGTTTAGTTTTAGGACTCGGAACAGGTGTAGGGCTGGATTCGGGTGTGGCTAAGGGTGGGTCCAGGGCGATTCCGTAGGACACGGGTTAGTGCTCTGGCTAATGGTAGGGCAAAGTGTACTGGTCGGCGACGGTTAAGTGCTAGGCCTCGGACTAGAGTGAGCACTGGGCGTTGGTCTAGGGCCCGAGCTAGGGCTATTGGGAGCTGTAGGCATACCGCTGTGGTAGTCATAGGGCAAGAGGTGGGTGTCGGGGTAAACCTAGGAGTAGGCCTAGGGCCAGGAGTTGGAGCTGTGGCTAGGGGTACGGATGGGGGTGGGCCTATGGTTAGGTGTAGCTTTAGGGCCAGGGGTAGGGTTAGGACTAGAGGTAGTGCTAGGCGTAGGCCTAGGGCGAGGGGGAGTGATCGGGGTAGGCTAAGGTGAAGGGCTAGTTGTTGGCAGAGGCTTACGGGCAGTGTTAGTGTTAGGGCTCATGTTAGGCCTAGGATTAGTGGTAGTGGTAGGGGTTGGCTGAGGGTTAGGGGTATGTGTCACGGGAGGACTCCGGTTAGTCCTAGGACTCGGAACAGGTGTAGGGCGGGTTTCGGGTGTGGCTAAGGGTGGGTACAGTGTGATTTCGTGGGACACAGGTTAGTGTTCTGGCTAACGGTAGGGCAAGGTGTACTGGTCGTTGACGGGCAAGTGCTAGGCCTCGGACTAGAGTGAGCACTTGGCGTTGGTCTAGGGCCCGAGCTAGGGCTAGTGGGAGCGGTAGGCGTAGCGCTGGGGTAGGCATAGGGCAAGAGGTTGGTGTCGGTGTAAACCTAGGAGTATGCCTAGGGCCAGGAGTTGGAGCTGTGGCTAGGGGTAGGGATGGGGTTGGGCCTATGGGTATGGGAAGCTGTAGGGCCAGGTGTAGGGGTAGGATTGGAGGTAGTGCTAGGCGTAGGCCTAGGGCGAGGGGGAGTGCTCTGGGTAGGGTTAGGTGAAGGGCTAGTGGTTGGCAGAGGCCTACGGGCAGTGTTAGTGTTACGGCTCATGTTAGGCCTAGGATTAGTGGTAGTGGTAGGGGTAAGCCGAGGGCTAGGGGTAGGTTTCACGGGAGGTCTCCGTTTAGTCCTAGGACTTGAAACAGGTGTAGGGCTGGATTCGGGTGTGGCTAAGGGTGCGTCCAGGGTGATTCTGTAGGACACGGTTTAGTCCTCTGGCTAAGGGTAGGGCAAGGTGTACTGGTCAGCGACGGGCAAGTGCTAGGCCTCGGACTAGAGTGAGCACTGGGCGTTGGTCTAGGGCCTGAGCTAGGGCTAGTGGGAGCGGTAGGCGTAGCTCTGGGGTAGGCATAGGGCAAGAGGTGGGTGTTGGGGTAAACCTAGGAGTAGGCCAAAAGCTAGGAGTTGGAGCTGTGGCTAGGGGCAGGGATGGGGGTGGGCCTATGGGTAGGGGTAGCTGTAGGGCCAGGGGTAGGGGTAGGATTGGAGGTTGTGCTAGGCGTAGGCCTAGGGCGAGCGGGAGTGCTCTGGGTAGGGTTAGGTGAAGGACTAGTGGTTGGCAGAGGCCTACGTTCAGTGTTGGTATTAGGTCTCATGTTAGGGCCTAGGATTAGTGGTAGTGGTAGGGGTTGGCCGAGGGCTAGGGGTAGGTTTCACGGGAGGGCTCCGTTTAGTCCTAGGATTAGGAACAGGTGTAGGGCTGATTCGGGTGTGGCTAAGGGTGGGTCCAGGGTGATTCCGTAGGACACGGGTTAGTGCTCTGGCTAACGGTAGGGCAAGGTGTACTGGTCGGCGACGGGCAAGTGCTAGGCCTCGGACTAGAGTGAGCACTGGGCGTTGGTCTAGGGCCCGAGCTAGGGCTACTGGGAGTGCTAGGTGTAGCGCTGGGGTAGGCATATGGCAAGAGGTAGTGTCGGGGTAAACCTAGGAGTAGGCCTAGGGCCAGGAGTTGGAGCTGTGTCTAGGGGTAGGGATGGGGGTGGGCCTATGGGTAGGGGTAGCTGTAGAACCAGGGGTAGGGGTAGGACTAGAGGTAGTGCTAGGCGTAGGCTTAGGGCGAGGGGGAGTGCTCGGGGTAGGGTTAGTTGAAGGGCTAGTGGTTGGCAGAGGCCCACAGGCATTGTTAGTGTTAGGGCTCATGTTAGGCCTAGGATTAGTGGTAGTAGTAGGGGTTGGCCGAGGGCTAGGGGTAGGTTTCACGAGAGGGCTCCGTTTAGTCCTAGGACTTGAAACAGGTGTAGGGCTGGATTCGGGTGTGGCTAAGGGTGGGTCCAGGGTGATTCCGTAGGACACGGGTTAGTCCTCTGGCTAACGGTAGGGCAAGGTGTACTGGTTGGCGACGGGCAAGTGCTAGGCCTCGGACTAGAGTGAGCACTGGGCGTTGGTCTAGGGCCCGAGGTAGGGCTACTGGGAGCGGTAGGCGTAGCGCTGGGGTAGGCATAGGGCAAGAGGTGGGTGTCGGGGTAAACCCAGGAGTAGGCCTAGGGCTAGGAGTTGGAGCTGTGGCTAGGGGTAGGGATGGGGGTGGGCCTATGGTTAGTTGTAGCTGTAGGGCCAGTGGTAGGGGTAGGACTAGAGGTAGTGCTAGGCGTAGGCCTAGGGCGAGGGGGAGTGCTCAGGGTAGGGTTAGGTGAAGAACTAGTTGATGGCAGAGGCCCACGGGCAGTATTAGTGTTAGGGCTCATGTTAGGCCTAGGATTAGTGGTAGTGGTAGGGGTTGGCCGAGGGCTAGGGGTAGGTGTCACGGGATGGCTCCGTTTAGTCCTAGGACTTGAAACAGGTGTAGGGCTGGATTCGGGTGTGGCTAAGGGTCGGTCCAGGGTGATTCCGTAGGACACGGGTTAGTGCTGTGGCTAACGGTAGGGCAAGGTGTACTGGTCGGGGACGGGCAAATGCTAGGCTTCGGACTAGAGTGAGCACTGGGCGTTGGTCTAGGGCCCGAGCTAGGGCTAGTGGGAGCGGTAGGCGTAGCGCTGGGGTAGGCATAGGGCAAGAAGTGGGTGTCGGGGTAAACCTAGGAGTAGGCCTAGGGCCAGGAGTTGGAGCTGTGTCTAGGGGTAGGGATGGGGGTGGGCCTATGGTTAGGGGTAGCTGTAGGGCCAGCTGTAGGGGTAGGACTAGAGGTAGTGCTAGTCGTAGGCCTAGGGCGAGGGGGAGTGCTCGGGTTAGGGTTACGTGAAGTGCTAGTGGTTGGCAGAGGCCCACGGGCAGTGTTAGTGTTAGGGCTCATGTTAGGCCTAGGATTAGTGGTAGTGGTAGGGGTTGGCCGAGGGCTAAAGGTAGGTGTCACGGGAAAACTCCGGTTAGTCCTTGGACTCCAAACAGGTGTAGGGCTGGATTCGGGTGTGGCTAAGGGTGGGTCCAGGGTGATTTCGTGGGACACAGGTTAGTGTTCTGGCTAACGGTAGGGCAAGTTGTACTGGTCGGCGACAGGCTAGTGCTAGGCCTCGGACTAGAATGAGCACTTGGCGTTGGTCTAGGGCCTGAGCTAGGGCTAGTGGGAGCGGTAGGCGTAGCGCTGGGGTAGGCATAGTGCAAGAGGTGGGTGTCGGGGTAAACCTAGGAGTAGGCCTAGGGCCAGGAGTTGGAGCTGTGGCTAGGGGTATGGATGGGGGTGGGCCTATGGGTAGGGGTATCTGTAGGGCTGGGGGTAGGGGTAGGACTAGAGGTAGTGCTAGTTGTAGCCGTAGGGCGAGGGGGAGTGCTCTGGGTAGGGTTAGGTGAAGGGCTAGTGGTTGGCAGAGGCCTACGGGCAGTGTTAGTGTTAGGGCTCATGTTAGGCCTAGGATTAGTGGTAGTGGTAGGGGTGGCCGAGGGCTAGGGGTAGGGTCACGGGATGGCACCGTTTAGTCCTAAAACTTGAAACAGGTGTAGGGCTGGATTCGGGTGAGGCTAAGGGTGGATCCAGAGTGATTCCGTACGACACAGGTTAGTGCTCTGGCTAACGGTAGGGCAAGGTGTACTGGTCCGTGACGGGCAAGTGCTAGGCCTCGGACTAGAGTGAGCACTGGGCGTTGGTCTAGGGCCCGAGCTAGGGCTAGTGGGAGCGGTAGGCGTAGCGCTGTGGTAGGCATAGGGCAAGAGGTGGGTGTCAGGGTAAACCTAGGAGTAGGCCTAGGGCTAGGAATTGGAGCTGTGGCTAGAAGTAGGGATGGGGGTGGGCCTATGGTTAGGTGTAGCTGTAGGGCTAGGGGTAGGGTTAGGACTAGAGGTAGTGCTACGCGTAGGCCTAGGGCGAGGGGGAGTGCTCGGGGTAGGGTTAGGTAAAGGGCTAGTGGTTGGCAGAGGCCCACGGGCAGTGTTAGTGTTAGGGCTCATGTTAGGCCTAGGATTAGTGGTAGTGGTAGGGGTTGGCTGAGGGTTAGGGGTATGTGTCACGGGAGGACTCTGGTTAGTCCTAGGACTCGGAGCATGTGTAGGGCTGGTTTCGGGTGTGGCTAAGGGTGGGTACAGTGTGATTTCGTGGGACACAGGTTAGTGTTCTGGCTAACGGTAGGGCAAAGTGTACTGGTCCGCGACGGGCAAGTGCTAGGCCTCGGACTAGAGTGAGCACTGGGTGTTGGTCTAGGGCCCGAGCTAGGGCTAGTGGGAGCGGTAGGCGTAGCGCTGGGGTAGGCATAGGGCAAGAGGTGGGTGTCGGGGTAAACCTAGGAGTAGGCCTAGGGCCAGGAGTTGGAGCTGTGGCTGGGGGTAGGGATGGGGGTGGGCCTATGGTTAGGGGTAGCTGTAGGGCCAGGGGTAGGGGTAGGACTAGAGGTAGTGCTTGGCGTAGGCCTAGGGCGAGGGGGAGTGCTCGGGGTAGGGTTAGGTGAAGTGCTAGTGCTTGGCAGAGGCCCACGGGCAGTGTTAGTGTTAGGGCTCATGTTAGGCCTAAGATTAGTGGTAGTTGTAGGGGTAGGCCGAGGGCTAGGGGTAGGTGTCACGGGAGGGCTCCGTTTAGTCCTAGGACTCGGAACAGGTGTAGGGCTGGATTCGGGTGTGGCTAAGGGTGGGTCCAGGGCGATTCCGTAGGACACGGGTTAGTGCTCTGGCTAACGGTACGGCAAAGTGTACTGGTCGGCGACGGTCAAGTGCTAGGCCTCGGACTAGAGTGAGCACTGGGCGTTGGTCTAGGGCCCGAGCTAGGGCTATTGGGAGCGGTAGGCGTAGCGCTGTGGTAGTCATAGGGCAAGAGGTGGGTGTCGGGGTAAACCTAGGAGTAGGCCTAGGGCCAGGAGTTGGAGCTGTGGCTAGGGGTACGGATGGGGGTGGGCCTATGGTTAGGTGTAGCTTTAGGACCAGGTGTAGGGTTAGGACTAGAGGTAGTGCTAGGCGTAGGCCTAGGGCGAGGGGGAGTGCTCGGGGTAGGGTTAGGTGAAGGGCTAGTTGTTGGCAGAGGCCCACGGGCAGTGTTAGTGTTAGGGCTCATGTTAGGCCTAGGATTAGTGGTAATGGTAGAAGTTGGCTGAGGGTTAGGGGTATGTGTCACGGGAGGACTCCGGTTAGTCCTAGGACTCGGAACAGGTGTAGGGCTGGTTTCGAGTGTGGCTAAGGGTGGGTACAGTGTGATTTCGTGGGACACAGGTTAGTGTTCTGGCTAACGGTAGGGCAAGGTGTACTGGTCGTTGACGGGCAAGTGCTAGGCCTCGGACTAGAGTGAGCACTTGGCGTTGGTCTAGGGCCCGAGCTAGGGCTAGTGGGAGCGGTAGGCGTAGCGCTGGGGTAGGCATAGGGCAAGAGGTTGGTGTCGGTGTAAACCTAGGAGTATGCCTAGGGCCAGGAGTTGGAGCTGTGGCTAGGGGTAGGGATGGGGTTGGGCCTATGGGTATGGGAAGCTGTAGGGCCAGGTGTAGGGGTAGGATTGGAGGTAGTGCTAGGCGTAGGCCTAGGGCGAGGGGGAGTGCTCTGGGTAGGGTTAGGTGAAGGGCTAGTGGTTGGCAGAGGCCTACGGGCAGTGTTAGTGTTACGGCTCATGTTAGGCCTAGGATTAGTGGTAGTGGTAGGGGTAAGCCGAGGGCTAGGGGTAGGTTTCACGGGAGGTCTCCGTTTAGTCCTAGGACTTGAAACAGGTGTAGGGCTGGATTCGGGTGTGGCTAAGGGTGCGTCCAGGGTGATTCTGTAGGACACGGGTTAGTCCTCTGGCTAAGGGTAGGGCAAGGTGTACTGGTCAGCGACGGGCAAGTGCTAGGCCTCGGACTAGAGTGAGCACTGGGCGTTGGTCTAGGGCCTGAGCTAGGGCTAGTGGGAGCGGTAGGCGTAGCTCTGGGGTAGGCATAGGGCAAGAGGTGGGTGTTGGGGTAAACCTAGGAGTAGGCCAAAAGCTAGGAGTTGGAGCTGTGGCTAGGGGCAGGGATGGGGGTGGGCCTATGGGTAGGGGTAGCTGTAGGGCCAGGGGTAGGGGTAGGATTGGAGGTTGTGCTAGGCGTAGGCCTAGGGCGAGCGGGAGTGCTCTGGGTAGGGTTAGGTGAAGGACTAGTGGTTGGCAGAGGCCTACGTTCAGTGTTGGTATTAGGGCTCATGTTAGGGCCTAGGATTAGTGGTAGTGGTAGGGGTTGGCCGAGGGCTAGGGGTAGGTTTCACGGGAGGGCTCCGTTTAGTCCTAGGATTAGGAACAGGTGTAGGGCTGATTCGGGTGTGGCTAAGGGTGGGTCCAGGGTGATTCCGTAGGACACGGGTTAGTGCTCTGGCTAACGGTAGGGCAAGGTGTACTGGTCGGCGACGGGCAAGTGCTAGGCCTCGGACTAGAGTGAGCACTGGGCGTTGGTCTAGGGCCCGAGCTAGGGCTACTGGGAGTGCTAGGTGTAGCGCTGGGGTAGGCATATGGCAAGAGGTAGTGTCGGGGTAAACCTAGGAGTAGGCCTAGGGCCAGGAGTTGGAGCTGTGTCTAGGGGTAGGGATGGGGGTGGGCCTATGGGTAGGGGTAGCTGTAGAACCAGGGGTAGGGGTAGGACTAGAGGTAGTGCTAGGCGTAGGCTTAGGGCGAGGGGGAGTGCTCGGGGTAGGGTTAGTTGAAGGGCTAGTGGTTGGCCGAGGCCCACAGGCATTGTTAGTGTTAGGGCTCATGTTAGGCCTAGGATTAGTGGTAGTAGTAGGGGTTGGCCGAGGGCTAGGGGTAGGTTTCACGAGAGGGCTCCGTTTAGTCCTAGGACTTGAAACAGGTGTAGGGCTGGATTCGGGTGTGGCTAAGGGTGGGTCCAGGGTGATTCCGTAGGACACGGGTTAGTCCTCTGGCTAACGGTAGGGCAAGGTGTACTGGTTGGCGACGGGCAAGTGCTAGGCCTCGGACTAGAGTGAGCACTGGGCGTTGGTCTAGGGCCCGAGGTAGGGCTACTGGGAGCGGTAGGCGTAGCGCTGGGGTAGGCATAGGGCAAGAGGTGGGTGTCGGGGTAAACCCAGGAGTAGGCCTAGGGCTAGGAGTTGGAGCTGTGGCTAGGGGTAGGGATGGGGGTGGGCCTATGGTTAGTTGTAGCTGTAGGGCCAGTGGTAGGGGTAGGACTAGAGGTAGTGCTAGGCGTAGGCCTAGGGCGAGGGGGAGTGCTCAGGGTAGGGTTAGGTGAAGAACTAGTTGATGGCAGAGGCCCACGGGCAGTATTAGTGTTAGGGCTCATGTTAGGCCTAGGATTAGTGGAAGTGGTAGGGGTTGGCCGAGGCCTAGGGGTAGGTGTCAAGGAAGGGCTCCGTTTAGGTCTAGGACTCGGAACAGGTGTAGGGCAGGATTCGGGTGTGGCTAAGGGTGTGTCCAGGGTGATTCCGTAGGACACTGGTTAGTGCTCTGGCTAACGGTAGGGCAAGGTGTACTGGTCGGCGACGGGCAAGTGCTAGTCCCCGGACTAGAGTGAGCACTGGGCGTTGGTCTAGGGCCCGAGCTAGGGCTACTGGGAGAGGTAGGCGTAGCGCTGGAGTAGGCATAGGGCAAGAGGTGGGTGTCGGTGTAAACCTAGCAGTAGGCCTAGGGCCAGGAGTTGGAGCTGTGGCTAGGGGCAGGGATGGGGGTGGTCTTATGAGTAGGGGTAGCTGTAGGGCCAGGGGTAGGGGTAGGACTAGAGGTAGTGCTAGGCGTAAGCCTAGGGCGAGGGGGAGTGCTCGGGGTAGGGTTAGGGGAAGGGCTAGTGGTTGGCAGAGGCCCACGGGCAGTGTTAGTGTTAGGGCTCATGTTAGGACTAGGATTAGTGGTAGTGGTAGGGGTTGGCCGAGGGCTAGGTGTAGGAGTCACGGGAGGGCTCCGTTTAGTCCTAGGACTCGGAACAGGTGTAGGGCTGGATTCGGGTGTGACTAAAGGTGGGTCCAGGGTGATTCCGTAGGACACGGGTTAGTGCTCTGTCTAAAGGTAGGGCGAGGTGTACTGGTCGGGGACGGGCAAATGCTAGGCCTCAGACTAGAGTGAGCACTGGGCTTGGTCTAGGGCCGAGCTAGGGCTAGTGGGAGCGGTAGGTGTAGCGCAGGGGTAGGCATAGGGCAATAGGTGGGTGTCGGGGTAAACCTAGGAGTAAGCCTAGGGCCAGGAGTTGGAGCTGTGGCTAGGGGTAGGGATGGGGGTGGGCCTATGGTTAGTTGTAGCTGTAGGGCCAGGGGTAGGGGTAGGACTAGAGGTAGTGCTAGGCGTAGGCCTAGGGCGAGGGGGAGTGCTCGGGGTAGGGTTAGGTGAAGAACTAGTTGATGGCAGAGGCCCACGGGCAGTGTTAGTGTTAGGGCTCATGTTAGGCCTAGGATTAGTGGTAGTGGTAGGGGTTAGCCGAGGCCTAGGGGTAGGTGTCAAGGGAGGGCTCCGTTTAGTCCTAGGACTAGGAACAGGTGTAGGGCTGGATTCGGGTGTGGCTAAGGGTGGGTCCAGGGTGATTCCGTAGGACACGGGTTTGTGCTCTGGCTAACGGTAGGGCAGGTGTACTGGTCGGCGACGGGCAAGTGCTAGGCCTCGGACTAGAGTGAGCACTGGGCGTTGGTCTAGGGCCGAGCTAGGGCTAGTGGGAGCGGTAGGTGTAGCGCTGGGGTAGGCATATGGCAAGAGGTGGGTGTCGGGGTAAACCTAAGAGTAGGCCTAGGGCCAGGAGTTGGAGCTGTGGCTAGGGGTAGGGATGGGGGTGGGCCTATGGTTAGGTGTAGCTGTAGGGCCAGGGGTAGGGGTAGGACTAGAGGTAGTGCTATGCGTAGGCTTAGGGCGAGGGGGAGTGCTCGGGGTAGGGTTAGGTGAAGGGCTAGTCGTTGGCAGAGGCCAACGGGTATTGTTAGTGTTAGGGCTCATGTTAGGCCTAGGATTAGTGGTAGTGGTAGGGGTTGGCCGAGGGCTAGGGGTAGGTGTCACGAGAGGGCTCCGTTTAGTCCTAGGACTCGGAACAGGTGTAGGGCTGGATTCGGGTGTGGCTAAGGGTGGGTCCAGGGTGATTGCGAAAAACACGGGTTAGTGCTCTGGCTAACGGTAGGGCAAGGTGTACTGGTCGGCGACGGGCAAGTGCTAGGCCTCGGACTAGAGTGAGCACTTGGCGTTGGTCTAGGGCCCGAGCTAGGGCTAGTGGGAGCGGTAGGCGTAGCGCTGGGGTAGGCATAGGGCAAGAGGTTGGTGTCGGTGTAAACCTAGGAGTATGCCTAGGGCCAGGAGTTGGAGCTGTGGCTAGGGGTAGGGATGGGGTTGGGCCTATGGGTATGGGAAGCTGTAGGGCCAGGTGTAGGGGTAGGATTGGAGGTAGTGCTAGGCGTAGGCCTAGGGCGAGGGGGAGTGCTCTGGGTAGGGTTAGGTGAAGGGCTAGTGGTTGGCAGAGGCCTACGGGCAGTGTTAGTGTTACGGCTCATGTTAGGCCTAGGATTAGTGGTAGTGGTAGGGGTAAGCCGAGGGCTAGGGGTAGGTTTCACGGGAGGTCTCCGTTTAGTCCTAGGACTTGAAACAGGTGTAGGGCTGTATTCGGGTGTGGCTAAGGGTGCGTCCAGGGTGATTCTGTAGGACACGGTTTAGTCCTCTGGCTAAGGGTAGGGCAAGGTGTACTGGTCAGCGACGGGCAAGTGCTAGGCCTCGGACTAGAGTGAGCACTGGGCGTTGGTCTAGGGCCTGAGCTAGGGCTAGTGGGAGCGGTAGGCGTAGCTCTGGGGTAGGCATAGGGCAAGAGGTGGGTGTTGGGGTAAACCTAGGAGTAGGCCAAAAGCTAGGAGTTGGAGCTGTGGCTAGGGGCAGGGATGGGGGTGGGCCTATGGGTAGGGGTAGCTGTAGGGCCAGGGGTAGGGGTAGGATTGGAGGTTGTGCTAGGCGTAGGCCTAGGGCGAGCGGGAGTGCTCTGGGTAGGGTTAGGTGAAGGACTAGTGGTTGGCAGAGGCCTACGTTCAGTGTTGGTATTAGGGCTCATGTTAGGGCCTAGGATTAGTGGTAGTGGTAGGGGTTGGCCGAGGGCTAGGGGTAGGTTTCACGGGAGGGCTCCGTTTAGTCCTAGGATTAGGAACAGGTGTAGGGCTGATTCGGGTGTGGCTAAGGGTGGGTCCAGGGTGATTCCGTAGGACACGGGTTAGTGCTCTGGCTAACGGTAGGGCAAGGTGTACTGGTCGGCGACGGGCAAGTGCTAGGCCTCGGACTAGAGTGAGCACTGGGCGTTGGTCTAGGGCCCGAGCTAGGGCTACTGGGAGTGCTAGGTGTAGCGCTGGGGTAGGCATATGGCAAGAGGTAGTGTCGGGGTAAACCTAGGAGTAGGCCTAGGGCCAGGAGTTGGAGCTGTGTCTAGGGGTAGGGATGGGGGTGGGCCTATGGGTAGGGGTAGCTGTAGAACCAGGGGTAGGGGTAGGACTAGAGGTAGTGCTAGGCGTAGGCTTAGGGCGAGGGGGAGTGCTCGGGGTAGGGTTAGTTGAAGGGCTAGTGGTTGGCAGAGGCCCACAGGCATTGTTAGTGTTAGGGCTCATGTTAGGCCTAGGATTAGTGGTAGTAGTAGGGGTTGGCCGAGGGCTAGGGGTAGGTTTCACGAGAGGGCTCCGTTTAGTCCTAGGACTTGAAACAGGTGTAGGGCTGGATTCAGGTGTGGCTAAGGGTGGGTCCAGGGTGATTCCGTAGGACACGGGTTAGTCCTCTGGCTAACGGTAGGGCAAGGTGTACTGGTTGGCGACGGGCAAGTGCTAGGCCTCGGACTAGAGTGAGCACTGGGCGTTGGTCTAGGGCCCGAGGTAGGGCTACTGGGAGCGGTAGGCGTAGCGCTGGGGTAGGCATAGGGCAAGAGGTGGGTGTCGGGGTAAACCCAGGAGTAGGCCTAGGGCTAGGAGTTGGAGCTGTGGCTAGGGGTAGGGATGGGGGTGGGCCTATGGTTAGTTGTAGCTGTAGGGCCAGTGGTAGGGGTAGGACTAGAGGTAGTGCTAGGCGTAGGCCTAGGGCGAGGGGGAGTGCTCAGGGTAGGGTTAGGTGAAGAACTAGTTGATGGCAGAGGCCCACGGGCAGTATTAGTGTTAGGGCTCATGTTAGGCCTAGGATTAGTGGTAGTGGTAGGGGTTGGCCGAGGGCTAGGGGTAGGTGTCACGGGATGGCTCCGTTTAGTCCTAGGACTTGAAACAGGTGTAGGGCTGGATTCGGGTGTGGCTAAGGGTCGGTCCAGGGTGATTCCGTAGGACACGGGTTAGTGCTGTGGCTAACGGTAGGGCAAGGTGTACTGGTCGGGGACGGGCAAATGCTAGGCTTCGGACTAGAGTGAGCACTGGGCGTTGGTCTAGGGCCCGAGCTAGGGCTAGTGGGAGCGGTAGGCGTAGCGCTGGGGTAGGCATAGGGCAAGAAGTGGGTGTCGGGGTAAACCTAGGAGTAGGCCTAGGGCCAGGAGTTGGAGCTGTGTCTAGGGGTAGGGATGGGGGTGGGCCTATGGTTAGGGGTAGCTGTAGGGCCAGCTGTAGGGGTAGGACTAGAGGTAGTGCTAGTCGTAGGCCTAGGGCGAGGGGGAGTGCTCGGGTTAGGGTTATGTGAAGTGCTAGTGGTTGGCAGAGGCCCACGGGCAGTGTTAGTGTTAGGGCTCATGTTAGGCCTAGGATTAGTGGTAGTGGTAGGGGTTGGCCGAGGGCTAAAGGTAGGTGTCACGGGAAAACTCCGGTTAGTCCTTGGACTCCAAACAGGTGTAGGGCTGGATTCGGGTGTGGCTAAGGGTGGGTCCAGGGTGATTTCGTGGGACACAGGTTAGTGTTCTGGCTAACGGTAGGGCAAGTTGTACTGGTCGGCGACAGGCTAGTGCTAGGCCTCGGACTAGAATGAGCACTTGGCGTTGGTCTAGGGCCTGAGCTAGGGCTAGTGGGAGCGGTAGGCGTAGCGCTGGGGTAGGCATAGTGCAAGAGGTGGGTGTCGGGGTAAACCTAGGAGTAGGCCTAGGGCCAGGAGTTGGAGCTGTGGCTAGGGGTATGGATGGGGGTGGGCCTATGGGTAGGGGTATCTGTAGGGCTGGGGGTAGGGGTAGGACTAGAGGTAGTGCTAGTTGTAGCCCTAGGGCGAGGGGGAGTGCTCTGGGTAGGGTTAGGTGAAGGGCTAGTGGTTGGCAGAGGCCTACGGGCAGTGTTAGTGTTAGGGCTCATGTTAGGCCTAGGATTAGTGGTAGTGGTAGGGGTGGCCGAGGGCTAGGGGTAGGGTCACGGGATGGCACCGTTTAATCCTAAAACTTGAAACAGGTGTAGGGCTGGATTCGGGTGAGGCTAAGGGTGGATCCAGAGTGATTCCGTACGACACAGGTTAGTGCTCTGGCTAACGGTAGGGCAAGGTGTACTGGTCCGTGACGGGCAAGTGCTAGGCCTCGGACTAGAGTGAGCACTGGGCGTTGGTCTAGGGCCCGAGCTAGGGCTAGTGGGAGCGGTAGGCGTAGCGCTGTGGTAGGCATAGGGCAAGAGGTGGGTGTCAGGGTAAACCTAGGAGTAGGCCTAGGGCTAGGAATTGGAGCTGTGGCTAGAAGTAGGGATGGGGGTGGGCCTATGGTTAGGTGTAGCTGTAGGGCTAGGGGTAGGGTTAGGACTAGAGGTAGTGCTACGCGTAGGCCTAGGGCGAGGGGGAGTGCTCGGGGTAGGGTTAGGTAAAGGGCTAGTGGTTGGCAGAGGCCCACGGGCAGTGTTAGTGTTAGGGCTCATGTTAGGCCTAGGATTAGTGGTAGTGGTAGGGGTTGGCTGAGGGTTAGGGGTATGTGTCACGGGAGGACTCTGGTTAGTCCTAGGACTCGGAGCATGTGTAGGGCTGGTTTCGGGTGTGGCTAAGGGTGGGTACAGTGTGATTTCGTGGGACACAGGTTAGTGTTCTGGCTAACGGTAGGGCAAAGTGTACTGGTCCGCGACGGGCAAGTGCTAGGCCTCGGACTAGAGTGAGCACTGGGTGTTGGTCTAGGGCCCGAGCTAGGGCTAGTGGGAGCGGTAGGCGTAGCTCTGGGGTAGGCATAGGGCAAGAGGTGGGTGTCGGGGTAAACCTAGGAGTAGGCCTAGGGCCAGGAGTTGGAGCTGTGGCTGGGGGTAGGGATGGGGGTGGGCCTATGGTTAGGGGTAGCTGTAGGGCCAGGGGTAGGGGTAGGACTAGAGGTAGTGCTAGGCGTAGGCCTAGGGCGAGGGGGAGTGCTCGGGGTAGGGTTAGGTGAAGTGCTAGTGCTTGGCAGAGGCCCACGGGCAGTGTTAGTGTTAGGGCTCATGTTAGGCCTAAGATTAGTGGTAGTTGTAGGGGTAGGCCGAGGGCTAGGGGTAGGTGTCACGGGAGGGCTCCGTTTAGTCCTAGGACTCGGAACAGGTGTAGGGCTGGATTCGGGTGTGGCTAAGGGTGGGTCCAGGGCGATTCCGTAGGACACGGGTTAGTGCTCTGGCTAACGGTAGGGCAAAGTGTACTGGTCGGCGACGGTCAAGTGCTAGGCCTCGGACTAGAGTGAGCACTGGGCGTTGGTCTAGGGCCCGAGCTAGGGCTATTGGGAGCGGTAGGCGTAGCGCTGTGGTAGTCATAGGGCAAGAGGTGGGTGTCGGGGTAAACCTAGGAGTAGGCCTAGGGCCAGGAGTTGGAGCTGTGGCTAGGGGTACGGATGGGGGTGGGCCTATGGTTAGGTGTAGCTTTAGGACCAGGTGTAGGGTTAGGACTAGAGGTAGTGCTAGGCGTAGGCCTAGGGCGAGGGGGAGTGCTCGGGGTAGGGTTAGGTGAAGGGCTAGTTGTTGGCAGAGGCCCACGGGCAGTGTTAGTGTTAGGGCTCATGTTAGGCCTAGGATTAGTGGTAATGGTAGAAGTTGGCTGAGGGTTAGGGGTATGTGTCACGGGAGGACTCCGGTTAGTCCTAGGACTCGGAACAGGTGTAGGGCTGGTTTCGAGTGTGGCTAAGGGTGGGTACAGTGTGATTTCGTGGGACACAGGTTAGTGTTCTGGCTAACGGTAGGGCAAGGTGTACTGGTCGTTGACGGGCAAGTGCTAGGCCTCGGACTAGAGTGAGCACTTGGCGTTGGTCTAGGGCCCGAGCTAGGGCTAGTGGGAGCGGTAGGCGTAGCGCTGGGGTAGGCATAGGGCAAGAGGTTGGTGTCGGTGTAAACCTAGGAGTATGCCTAGGGCCAGGAGTTGGAGCTGTGGCTAGGGGTAGGGATGGGGTTGGGCCTATGGGTATGGGAAGCTGTAGGGCCAGGTGTAGGGGTAGGATTGGAGGTAGTGCTAGGCGTAGGCCTAGGGCGAGGGGGAGTGCTCTGGGTAGGGTTAGGTGAAGGGCTAGTGGTTGGCAGAGGCCTACGGGCAGTGTTAGTGTTACGGCTCATGTTAGGCCTAGGATTAGTGGTAGTGGTAGGGGTAAGCCGAGGGCTAGAGGTAGGTTTCACGGGAGGTCTCCGTTTAGTCCTAGGACTTGAAACAGGTGTAGGGCTGGATTCGGGTGTGGCTAAGGGTGCGTCCAGGGTGATTCTGTAGGACACGGGTTAGTCCTCTGGCTAAGGGTAGGGCAAGGTGTACTGGTCAGCGACGGGCAAGTGCTAGGCCTCGGACTAGAGTGAGCACTGGGCGTTGGTCTAGGGCCTGAGCTAGGGCTAGTGGGAGCGGTAGGCGTAGCTCTGGGGTAGGCATAGGGCAAGAGGTGGGTGTTGGGGTAAACCTAGGAGTAGGCCAAAAGCTAGGAGTTGGAGCTGTGGCTAGGGGCAGGGATGGGGGTGGGCCTATGGGTAGGGGTAGCTGTAGGGCCAGGGGTAGGGGTAGGATTGGAGGTTGTGCTAGGCGTAGGCCTAGGGCGAGCGGGAGTGCTCTGGGTAGGGTTAGGTGAAGGACTAGTGGTTGGCAGAGGCCTACGTTCAGTGTTGGTATTAGGGCTCATGTTAGGGCCTAGGATTAGTGGTAGTGGTAGGGGTTGGCCGAGGGCTAGGGGTAGGTTTCACGGGAGGGCTCCGTTTAGTCCTAGGATTAGGAACAGGTGTAGGGCTGATTCGGGTGTGGCTAAGGGTGGGTCCAGGGTGATTCCGTAGGACACGGGTTAGTGCTCTGGCTAACGGTAGGGCAAGGTGTACTGGTCGGCGACGGGCAAGTGCTAGGCCTCGGACTAGAGTGAGCACTGGGCGTTGGTCTAGGGCCCGAGCTAGGGCTACTGGGAGTGCTAGGTGTAGCGCTGGGGTAGGCATATGGCAAGAGGTAGTGTCGGGGTAAACCTAGGAGTAGGCCTAGGGCCAGGAGTTGGAGCTGTGTCTAGGGGTAGGGATGGGGGTGGGCCTATGGGTAGGGGTAGCTGTAGAACCAGGGGTAGGGGTAGGACTAGAGGTAGTGCTAGGCGTAGGCTTAGGGCGAGGGGGAGTGCTCGGGGTAGGGTTAGTTGAAGGGCTAGTGGTTGGCCGAGGCCCACAGGCATTGTTAGTGTTAGGGCTCATGTTAGGCCTAGGATTAGTGGTAGTAGTAGGGGTTGGCCGAGGGCTAGGGGTAGGTTTCACGAGAGGGCTCCGTTTAGTCCTAGGACTTGAAACAGGTGTAGGGCTGGATTCGGGTGTGGCTAAGGGTGGGTCCAGGGTGATTCCGTAGGACACGGGTTAGTCCTCTGGCTAACGGTAGGGCAAGGTGTACTGGTTGGCGACGGGCAAGTGCTAGGCCTCGGACTAGAGTGAGCACTGGGCGTTGGTCTAGGGCCCGAGGTAGGGCTACTGGGAGCGGTAGGCGTAGCGCTGGGGTAGGCATAGGGCAAGAGGTGGGTGTCGGGGTAAACCCAGGAGTAGGCCTAGGGCTAGGAGTTGGAGCTGTGGCTAGGGGTAGGGATGGGGGTGGGCCTATGGTTAGTTGTAGCTGTAGGGCCAGTGGTAGGGGTAGGACTAGAGGTAGTGCTAGGCGTAGGCCTAGGGCGAGGGGGAGTGCTCAGGGTAGGGTTAGGTGAAGAACTAGTTGATGGCAGAGGCCCACGGGCAGTATTAGTGTTAGGGCTCATGTTAGGCCTAGGATTAGTGGAAGTGGTAGGGGTTGGCCGAGGCCTAGGGGTAGGTGTCAAGGAAGGGCTCCGTTTAGGTCTAGGACTCGGAACAGGTGTAGGGCAGGATTCGGGTGTGGCTAAGGGTGTGTCCAGGGTGATTCCGTAGGACACTGGTTAGTGCTCTGGCTAACGGTAGGGCAAGGTGTACTGGTCGGCGACGGGCAAGTGCTAGTCCCCGGACTAGAGTGAGCACTGGGCGTTGGTCTAGGGCCCGAGCTAGGGCTACTGGGAGAGGTAGGCGTAGCGCTGGAGTAGGCATAGGGCAAGAGGTGGGTGTCGGTGTAAACCTAGCAGTAGGCCTAGGGCCAGGAGTTGGAGCTGTGGCTAGGGGCAGGGATGGGGGTGGTCTTATGAGTAGGGGTAGCTGTAGGGCCAGGGGTAGGGGTAGGACTAGAGGTAGTGCTAGGCGTAAGCCTAGGGCGAGGGGGAGTGCTCGGGGTAGGGTTAGGGGAAGGGCTAGTGGTTGGCAGAGGCCCACGGGCAGTGTTAGTGTTAGGGCTCATGTTAGGACTAGGATTAGTGGTAGTGGTAGGGGTTGGCCGAGGGCTAGGTGTAGGAGTCACGGGAGGGCTCCGTTTAGTCCTAGGACTCGGAACAGGTGTAGGGCTGGTTTCGGGTTTGGCTAAGGGTGGGTCCAGGGTGATTCCGTAGGACACGGGTTAGTGCTCTGTCTAAAGGTAGGGCGAGGTGTACTGGTCGGGGACGGGCAAATGCTAGGCCTCAGACTAGAGTGAGCACTGGGCTTGGTCTAGGGCCGAGCTAGGGCTAGTGGGAGCGGTAGGTGTAGCGCAGGGGTGGGCATAGGGCAATAGTTGGGTGTCGGGGTAAACCTAGGAGTAAGCCTAGGGCCACGAGTTGGAGCTGTGGCTAGGGGTAGGGATGGGGGTGGGCCTATGGTTAGTTGTAGCTGTAGGGCCAGGGGTAGGGGTAGGACTAGAGGTAGTGCTAGGCGTAGGCCTAGGGCGAGGGGGAGTGCTCGGGGTAGGGTTAGGTGAAGAACTAGTTGATGGCAGAGGCCCACGGGCAGTGTTAGTGTTAGGGCTCATGTTAGGCCTAGGATTAGTGGTAGTGGTAGGGGTTAGCCGAGGCCTAGGGGTAGGTGTCAAGGGAGGGCTCCGTTTAGTCCTAGGACTAGGAACAGGTGTAGGGCTGGATTCGGGTGTGGCTAAGGGTGGGTCCAGGGTGATTCCGTAGGACACGGGTTTGTGCTCTGGCTAACGGTAGGGCAAGGTGTACTGGTCGGCGACGGGCAAGTGCTAGGCCTCGGACTAGAGTGAGCACTGGGCGTTGGTCTAGGGCCGAGCTAGGGCTAGTGGGAGCGGTAGGTGTAGCGCTGGGGTAGGCATATGGCAAGAGGTGGGTGTCGGGGTAAACCTAAGAGTAGGCCTAGGGCCAGGAGTTGGAGCTGTGGCTAGGGGTAGGGATGGGGGTGGGCCTATGGTTAGGTGTAGCTGTAGGGCCAGGGGTAGGGGTAGGACTAGAGGTAGTGCTATGCGTAGGCTTAGGGCGAGGGGGAGTGCTCGGGGTAGGGTTAGGTGAAGGGCTAGTGGTTGGCAGAGGCCTACGGGCAGTGTTAGTGTTAGGGTTTATGTTAGGCCTAGGATTAGTGGTAGTGGTAGGGGTTGGCCGAGGGCTAGGGGTAGGTTTTACGGGAGGGCTCCGTTTAGTCCTAGGACTTGAATTAGGTGTAGGGCTGGATTCGGGTGTGGCTAAGGGTGGGTCCAAGGTGATTCCGTAGGACACGGGTTAGTCCTCTGGCTAACGGTAGGGCAAGGTGTACTGGTCGACGACGGGCAAGTGCTAGGCCTCGGACTAGAGTGAGCACTGGGCGTTGGTCTAGTGCTCGAGCTAGGGCTAGTGAGAGCGGTAGGCGTAGCGCTGGGGTAGGCATAGGGCAAGAGGTGGGTGTCGGTGTAAACCTAGGAGTAGGCCTAGGGCCAGGAGTTGGAGCTGTGGCTAGGGGTAGGGATGGGAGTGGTCTTATGTGTAGGGATAGCTGTAGGACCAGGGGTAGGGGTAGGACTAGAGGTAGTGCTAGGCGTAGGCCTAGGGCGAGGGGCAGTGATCGGGGTAGGGTTACGTGAAGGGCTAGTGGTTGGCAGAGGCCCACGGGAAGTGTTAGTGTTAGGGCTCATGTTAGGCCTAGGATTAGTGGTAGTGGTAGGGGTTGGCCGAGGGCTAGGGGTAGGTGTCACGGGAGGGCTCCGTTTAGTCCTAGGACTCGGAACAGGTGTAGGGGTAGATTCGGGTGTGGCTAAGGGTGGGTCCAGGGTGATTCCGTAGGACACGGGTTAGTGCTCTAGCTAACGGTAGGGCAAGGTGTACTTGTTGATGACGGGAAAGTGCTAGGCCTCGGACTAGAGTGAGCACTGGGTGTTGGTCTAGGGCCCGAGCTAGGGCTACTGTGAGCGGTAGGCGTAGCGCTGGGGTACGCATAGGGCAAGAGGTGGGTGGCGGGGTAAACCGAGGAGTAGGCCTAGAACCAGGAGTTGGAGCTGTGGCTAGGGGTAGTGATGGGGGTGGGCCTATGGTTAGGGGTAGCTGTAGGGCCAGTGGTAGGGGTAGGACTAGAGGTAGTGCTAGGCGTAGGCCTAGGGCGAGGGTGAGTGCTCAGGGTAGGGTTAGGTGAAGTGCTAGTGGTTGGCAGAGGCCCACGGGCATTGTTAGTGTTAGGGCTCATGTTAGGCCTAGGATTAGTGGTAGTGGTAGGGGTTGGCCGAGGGCTAGGGGTATGTGTCACGGGAGGGCTACGTATAGTCTTAGGACTTGGAACAGGTGTAGGGCTGGATTCGGGTGTGGCTAAGGGTGGGTCCAGGGTGATTCCGTAGGACACTGGTTAGTGCTCTGGCTAACGGTAGGGCAAGGTGTACTGCTCGGCGACGGGCAAGTGCTAGGTCTCGGACTAGAGTGAGCACTGGGCATTGGTCTAGGGCCCGAGCTAGGGCTAATGAGAGTGGTAGTTGTAGCGTTGGGGTACGCATAGGGCAAGAGGTGGGTGTCGGGGTAAACCTAGGAGTAGGCCTAGGGCTAAAAGTTGGAGCTGTGGCTAGTGGTAGGGGTGGGGGTGGACCTATGGTTAGGTGTAGCTGTAGGGCCAGGGGTAGGGTTAGGACTAGAGGTAGTGCTAGGCGTAGGCCTAGGGCGAGGGGGAGTGCTCGGGGTAGGGTTAGGTGAAGGGCTAGTGGTTGGCAGATGCCCACGGGCAGTGTTAGTGTTAGGGCTCATGTTAGGGCTAGGATTAGTAGTAGTGGTAGGGGTTGGCTGAGGGTTCGGGGTATGTGTCACGGGAGGACTCCGGTTAGTCCTAGGACTCAAAACAGGTGTAGGGCTGGATTCGGGTGTGGCTAACCACCCTACGGGGGTGGTTCCGTAGGACACGGGTTAGTGCTCTGGCTAACGGTAGTTCAAGGTGTACTGATCGGTGACGGGCAAGTGCTAGGCCTCGGACTAGAGTGAGCACTGGGTGTTGGTCTAGGGCCCGATCTAGGGCTACTGGGAGCGGTAGGCGTAGCGCTGGGGTACGCATAGGGCAAGAGGTGGGTGTCGGGGTAAACCTAGGAGTAGGCCTAGGGCCAGGAGTTGGAGCTGTGGCTAGGGGTAGTGATGGCGGTGGGCCTATGGTTAGGGGTAGCTGTAGGGCCAGGTGTAAAGGTAGGACTAGATGTAGTGCTAGGCGTAGGCCTAGGGCGAGGGGGAGTGCTCGGGTTAGGGTTAGGTGAAGTGCTAGTGGTTGGCAGAGGCCCACGGGCAGTGTTAGTGTTAGGGCTCATGTTAGGCTAGGATTAGTGGTAGTGGTAGGGGTTGGCCGAGGGCTTGGGTTAGGTGTCACGGGAGGGCTCCGTTTAGTCCTAGGACTCAAAACAGGTGTAGGTCTGGATTCGGGTGTGGCTAAGGGTGGGTCCAGGGTGATTCCGTAGAACACGGGTTAGTGCTCTGGCTAACGGTAGGGCAAAGTGTACTGGTCGGCGACGGTCAAGTGCTAGGCCTCAGACTAGAGTGACCACTGGGCGTTGGTCTAGGGCCCGAGCTAGGGCTAGTGGGAGCGGTAGGAGTAGCGCTGGGGTAGGCATAGGGTAAGAAGTGGGTGTCGGGGTAAACCTAGGAGTAGGCCTAGGGCCAGGAGTGGGAGCTGTGGCTAGGTGTAGGGATGGCGGTGGGCCTATGGTTAGGGGTAGCTGTAGGGCGAGGGATAGGGGTAGGACTAGAGGTAGTGCTAGGCGTAGGCCTAGGGCGAGAGGGATGCTCGGGGTAGGGTTAGGTGAAGTGCTAGTGGTTGGCAGAGGCCACGGGCAGTGTTAGTGTTAGGGCTCATGTTAGGCCTAGGATTAGTTGTAGTGGCGGGGTTTGCCGATGGCTAAAGGTAGGTGTTACGGGAAAACTGCGGTTAGTCCTAGGACTCGGAACAGGTGTAGGGCTGGATTCGAGTGTGGCTAAGGGTGGGTCCAGGGTGATTTCTTGGGACACAGGTTAGTGTTCTGGCTAACGGTAGGGCAAGGTGTACTGGTCGGCGAAGGGCAAGTGCTAGGCCTCGGAATAGAATGAGCACTGGGCGTTGGTCTAGGGCCTGAGCTAGGGCTAGTGGGAGCGGTAGGCATATTGCTGGGGTAGTTATAGGGCAAGAGGTGGGTGTCGTGGTAAACCTAGGAGTAGGCCTAGGGCCAGGAGTTGGAGCTGTGGCTAGGGGTAGGGATGGGGCTGGGCCTATGGGTAGGGGTAGCTGTAGGGCCAGGGGTAGGGGTAGGATTGGAGGTAGTGCTAGGCGTAGGCCTAGGGCGAGGGGGAGTGCTCTGGGTAGAATTAGGTGAAGGGCTAGTGGTTGGCAGAGGCCTACGGGCAGTGTTAGTGTTAGGGCTCATGTTAGGCCTAGGATTAGTGGTAGTGGTAGGGGTTGGCCGAGGGCTAGGGGTAGGTTTCACGGGAGGGCTCCGTTTAGTCCTAGGACTTGAAACAGTTGTAGGGCTGGATTCGGGTGTGGCTAAGGGTGGGTCCAAGGTGATTCCGTAGGACACGGGTTAGTCCTCTGGCTAACGGTAGGGCAAGGTGTACTGGTCGGCGACGGGCAAGTGCTAGGCCTCGAACTAGAGTGAGCACTGGGCATTGGTCTAGGGCTTGAGCTAGGGCTACTGGGAGTGGTAGGTGTAGCGCTGGGGTAGGCATATGGCAAGTGGTGGGTGTCGGGGTAAACCTAGGAGTAGGCCTAGGGCCAGGAGTTGGAGCTGTGGCTAGGGGTAGGGATTGGGGCGGGCCTATGGGTAGTGGTAGCTATAGGGCCAGGGATAGGGGTAGGACTAGAGGTAGTGCTAGGCGTAGGCCTAGGGCGAGTGGGAGTGCTCAAGGTTGGGTTAGGTGAAGTGCTAGTGTTTGGCAGAGGCCCACGGGCAGTGTTAGTGTTACGGCTCATGTTAGGCCTAGGATTAGTGGTAGTGGTAGGGGTTTGCCGAGGGCTAAAGGTAGGTGTCACGGGAAAACTCCGGTTAGTCCTAGGACTCGGAACAGGTGTAGGGCTGGATTCGGGTGTGGCTAAGGGTGGGTCCAGGGTGATTTCGTGGGACACAGGTTAGTGTTCTGGTTAACGGTAGGGCAAGGTGTACTGGTCGGCGACGGTCAAGTGCTAGGCCTTGGACTAGAATGAGCACTGGGCGTTGGTCTAGGGCCTGAGCTAGGGCTAGTGGGAGCGGTAGGCTTAGCGCTGGGGTAGGCATAAGGCAAGAGGTGGGTGTCGGGGTAAACCTAGGAGTAGGCCTAGGGCCAGGAGTTGGAGCTGTGGCTAGGGGTAGGTATGGGGGTGGGCCTATGGGTAGGGGTAGCTGTAGGGCCAGGGGTAGGGGTAGGACTAGAGGTAGTGCTAGGCGTAGGCCTACGGCGAGGGGGAGTGCTCTGGGTAGGGTTAGGTGAAGGGCTAGTGGTTGGCAGAGGCCTACGGGCAGTGTTAGTGTTAGGACTCATGTTAGGCCTAGGATTAGTGGTAGTGGTAGGGGTTGGCCGAGGGCTAGGAGTAGGGGTCACAAGATGGCTCCGTTTAGTCCTAGGACTTGAAACAGGTGTAGGGCTGGATTCGGGTGTGGCTAAGGGTGGGTCCAGGGAGATTCCATAGGACACGGGTTAGTCCTCTGGCTAACGGTAGGGCAAGGTGTACTGGTCGGGGACATGCAAATGCTAGGCTTCGGACTAGAGTGAGCACTGGGCGTTGGTCTAGGGCCCGACCTAGGGCTACTGGGAGCGGTAGGCGTAGCGCTGGGGTAGGCATAGAACAAGAGGTGGGTGTCGGGGTAAACCTAGGAGTAGGTCTAGGGCCAGGAGTTGGAGCTTTGGCTATTGGTAGGGATGGGGGTGGGCCTATGGGTAGGGGTAGCTGTAGGGCCAGGGGTAGAAGTAGGACTAGAGGTAGTGCTAGGCGTAGGCCTACAGCGAGGGGGAGTGCTCTGGGTAGGGTTAGGTGAAGGGCTAGTGGTTGGCAGAGGCCTACGGGCAGTGTTAGTGTTAGGGCACATGTTACGCCTAGGATTAGTGGTAGTGGTAGGGGTTGGCCGAGGGCTAGTGGTAGGTGTCACGGGAGGACTCAGGTTAGTCCTAGGACTCGGAACAGTTGTAGGGCTGGTTTGGGTTTGGCTAAGGGTGGGTCCAGGGTGATTTCGTGGGACACAGGTTAGTGTTCTGGCTAACGGTAGGGCAAGGTGTACTGGTCGGGGACGGCCAAATGCTAGGCTTCGGACTAGAGTGAGCACTGGGCGTTGGTCTAGGGCCGAGCTAGGGCTAGTGGGAGCGGTAGGCGTAGCGCTGGGGTAGGCATAGGGCAAGAGGTGGCTGTCGGGGTAAACCTAGGAGTAGGCCTAGGGCCGGAGGTGGAGCTGTGGCTAGGGGTAGGGATGGTGGTGGGCCTATGGTTAGGTGTAGCTGTAGGGCCAGGGGAAGGGGTAGGACTAGAGGTAGTGCTAGGCGTAGGCCTAGGGCGAGGGGGAGTGCTCGGTGTAGGGTTAGGTTAAGGGCTAGTGGTAGGCAGAGGCCCACGGGCATTGTTAGCGTTAGGGCTCATGTTAGGCCTAGGATTAGTGGTAGTGTTAGGGGTTGGCCGAGGGCTAGGTGTAGGTGTCACGGGAGGGCTCCGTTTAGTCCTAGGACTCGGAACAGGTGTAGGACTGGATGCGGGTGTGGCTAAAGGTGGGTCCAGTGTGATTCCGTAGGACACGGGTTAGGGCTCTGGCTAACGGTAGGGCAAGGTGTACTGGTCGGCGACAGGCAAGTGCTAGGCCTCGGACTAGAGTGAGCACTAGGCGTTGGTCTAGGGCCCGAGCTAGGGCTACTGGGAACGGTAGGCGTAGCTCTGGGGTAGGCATAGGGCAAGAAGTGGGTGTCGGGGTAAACCTAGGAGTAGGCCTAGGGCCAGGAGTTGGAGCTGTGGCTAAGGGTAGGGATGGGTGTGGGCCTATGGTTAGGGGTAGCTGTAGGGCCAGGGGTAGGGGTAGGACTAGAGGTAGTGCTAGGCGTAGGCCTAGGGCGAGGGGGAGTGCTCGGGGTAGGATTAGGTGAAGGGCTATTGGTTGGCAGAGGCCCACGGGAAGTGTTAGTGTTAGGGCTCAAGTTAGGCCTAGGATTAGTGGTAGTGGTAGGGGTTGGCCGAGGGCTAGGTGTAGGTGTCACGGGAGGGCTCCGTTTAGTCCTAGGACACAGAACAGGTGTAGGGCTGGATTCGGGTGTGACTAAGGGTGGGTCCAGGGTGATTTTGTAGGACACGGGTTAGTGCTCTGGCTAACGGTAAGGCAAGGTGTACTGGTCGGAGATGGGCAACTGCTAGGCTTCGGACTAGAGTGAGCACTGGGCGTTGGTCTAGGGCCCGAGCTAGGGCTAGTGGGAGCGGTAGGCGTAGCGCTGCGGTAGGCATAGGGCAAGAGGTGGGTGTCGGGGTAAACTTAGGAGTAGGCCTAGGGCCAGGAGTTCTAGCTGTGGCTAGGGGTAGGGATTGGGGTGGGCCTATGGTTAGGGGTATCTGTAGGGCCAGGGGTAGGGGTAGGACTAGAGGTAGTACTAGGCGTAGGCCTAGCGTGAGGGGGAGTGCACGGGGTAGGGTTAGGTGAAGGGCTAGTGGATGGCAGAGGCCTACGGGCAGTGTTATTGTTAGGGCTCATGTTAGGCCTAAAATTAGTGGTAGTGGTAGGGGTTGGCCGAGGGCTAGGGGTAGGTGTCACGGGAGGGCTCCGTTTAGTCCTAGGACTTGAAACAGGTGTAGGGCTGGATTCGGGTGTGGCTAAGGGTGAATCCAGGGTGATTCCGTAGGACACGGGTTAGTCCTCTGGCTAGCGGTAGGGCAAGGTGTACTGTTCGGTGACGGGCAAGTGCTAGGCCTCGGACTAGAGTGAGCACCTGGCGTTGGTCTAGGGCCGGAGCTAGGGCTAGTGGGAGCGGTAGGTGTAGCGCTGGGGTAGGCATAGGGCAAGAGGTGGGTGTCGGGGTAAACCTAGGAGTAGTCCTAGGCCCAGGAGTTGGACCTGTGGCTAGGGGTAGGGATGGGGGTGGGCCTATGGTTAGGTGTAGCTGTAGGGCCAGGGGTAGGGGTAGGACTAGAGGTAGTGCTAGGCGTAGGACTAGGGCGAAGGGGAGTGCTCGGGGTAGGGTTAGGTGAAGGGCTAGTGGTTTGCAGAGGCCCACGGGCAGTGTTAGTATTAGGGCTCATGTTAGGCCTACGATTAGTGGTAGTGGTAGGGGTTGGCCGAGGGCTAGGGGTAGGTGTCAAGGGAGGGCTCCGTTTAGTCCTCGGACTAGGAACAGGTATAGGGCTGGATTCGGGTGTGGCTAAGGGTGGGTCCAGGGTGATTCCGTAGGACACGGGTTAGTGCTCTGGCTAACGGTAGGGCAAGGTGTACTGGTCGGCGACGGGCAAGTGCTAGGCCTCGGACTAGAGTGAGCACTGGGCGTTGGTCTAGGGCCCGAGCTAGGGCTAGTGGGAGCGGTAGGCGTAGCGCTGGGGTAGGCATAGAGCAAGAAGTGGGTGTCGGGGTAAACCTAGGAGTATGCCTAGGGCCAGGAGTTGGAGCTGTGGCTAGGGGTAGGAATGGGGGTGGGCCTATGTGTAGGGGTAGCTGTAGGGCCAGGGGTAGGGGTAGGACTAGAGGTAGTTCTAGGCGTAGGCCTAGGGCGAGGGGGAGTGCTCTGGGTAGGATTAGGTGAAGTGCTAGTGGTTGGCAGAGGCCTACAAGCAGTGTTAGTGTCAGGGCTCATGTTAGGCCTAGGTTTAGTGGTAGTGGTAGGGGTTGGTCGAGGGCTAGGGGTAGGGGTCACGGGATGTCTCCGTTTAGTCCTAGGACTTGAAACAGGTGTAGGGCTGGATTCGGGTGTGGCTAAGGGTGGGTCCAGGGAGATTCCGTAGGACACGGGTTAGTGCTCTGGCTAACGGTAGGGCAAGGTGTACTGGTCGGAGATGGGCAAATGCTAGGCTTCGGACTAGAGTGAGCACTGGGCGTTGGTCTAGGGCCCGAGCTAGGGCTAGTGGGAGCTGTAGCCGTAGCGCTGGTGTAGGCATAGGGCAAGAGGTGGGTGTCGGGGTAAACTTAGGAGTAGGCCTAGGGCCAGGAGTTGGAGCTGTGGCTAGGGGTAGGGTTGGGGGTGGGCCTATGGTTAGGGGTAGCTGTAGGGCCAGGGGTAGGGTTAGGACTAGAGTTAGTTTTAGGCGTAGGCCTAGGGCGAGGGGGAGTGCTCCGGGTAGGGTTAGGTGAAGTGCTAGTGGTTGGCAGAGGCCCACGGGCAGTGTTAGTGTTAGGGCTCATGTTAGGCCTAGGATTAGTGGTAGTGGTAGGGGTTTGCCGAGGGCGAAAGGTAGGTGTCACGGGAAAACTCCGGTTAGTCCTAGGACTCGGAACAGGTGTAGGGCTGGATTCGGGTGTGGCTAAGGGTGGGTCCAGGGTGATTTCGTGGGACACAGGTAAGTGTTCTGGCTAACGGTAGGGCAAGGTGTACTGGTCGGCGACGGGCAAGTGCTAGGCCTCGGACTAGAATAAGCACTGGGCGTTGGTCTAGGGCCTGAGCTAGGGCTAGTTGGAGCGGTAGGCGTAGCGCTGGGGTAGGCATAGGGCAAGAGGTGGGTGTCGGGGTAAACGTAGGAGTAGGCCTAGGGCCAGGAGTTGGAGCTGTGGCTAGGGGTAGGGATGGGGGTGGGCCTATGGTTAGGGGTAGCTGTAATGCCAGAAGTAGGGGTAGGACTAGAGGTAGTGCTAGGCGTAGGCCTAGGGCGAGGGGGAGTGCTCTGGGTAGGGTTAGGTGAAGGGCTAGTGGTTGGCAGAGGCCTACGGGCAGTGTTAGTGTTAGGGCTCATGTTAGGCCTAGGATTAGTGGTAGTGGTAGGGGTTGGCCGAGAGCTAGGTGTAGGGGTCACGGGATGTCTCCGTTTAGTCCTAGGACTTGAAACAGGTGTAGGGCTGGTTTCGGGTGTGGCTAAGAGTCGGTCCAGGGAGATTCCGTAGGACACGGGTTAGTGCTCTGGCTAACAGTAGGGCAAGGTGTACTGGTCGGAGATGGGCAAATGCTAGGCTTCGGACTAGAGTGAGCACTGGGCGTTGGTCTAGGGCCCGAGCTAGGGCTAGTGGGAGCGGTTGCCGTAGCGCTGGGGTAGGCATAGGGCAAGAGATGGGTGTCGGGGTAAACTTAGGAGTTGGCATAGGGCCAGGAGTTGGAGCTATGGCTAGGGATAGTGATGGGGGTGGGCCTATGGTTAGGGGTAGCTGTAGGGCCCGGGTAGGGGTAGGACTAGAGGTAGTGCTACGCGTAAGCCTAGGGCGAGGGGGAGTGCTCGGGGTAGGGTTAGGTGAAGGGCTAGTGGTTGGCAGAGGTCTACGGGCAGTGTTAGTGTTAGGGCTCATGTTAGGCCTAGGATTAGTGGTAGTGGTAGGGGTTGGCCGAGGGCTAGGGGTAGGTGTCACGGGATGGCTCCGCTTAGTCCTAGGACTTGAAACAGGTGTAGGGCTGGATTCGGGTGTGGCTAAGGGTGGGTCCAGGGTGATTCCGTCGGACACGGATTAGTGCTCTGGCTAACGGTAGGGCAAGGTGTACTGGTCGGCGACGGGCAAGTGCTAGACCTTGGACTAGAGTGAGCACTGGGCGTTGGTCTAGGGCCCGAGCTAGGGCTACTGGGAGTTGTAGGTGTAGCGCTGGGGTAGGCATATGGCAAGAGGTGGGTGTCGGGATAAACCTAGGAGTAGGCCTAGGGCCAGGAGTTGGAGCTGTGGCTATGTGCAGGGATGGGGGTGGGCCTATGGGTAGGGGTAGCTGTAGGAGCAGGGGTAGGGGTAGGACTCGAGGTAGTGCTAGGCGTAGGCCTAGGGCGAAAGGAAGTGCTAGGGGTAGGGTTAGGTGAAGGGCTAGTGGTTGGCAGAGGCCCACGGGCAGTGTTAGTGTTAGGGCTCATGTTAGGCCTAGGATTAGTGGTAGTGGTAGGGGTTTGCCGAGGGCTAAAGGCAGGTGTCACGGGAAAACTCCGGTTAGTCCTAGGACTCGGAACAGGTGTAGGGCTGGATTCGGGTGTGGCTAAGGGTGGGACCAGGGTGATTTCGTGGGACAAAGGTTAGTGTTCTGGCTAACGGTACGGCAAGGTGTACTGGTCGGCGACGAGCAAGTGCTAGGCCTCGGACTAGAATGAGCACTGGGCTTTGGTCTAGGGCCTCAGCTAGGGCTAGTGGGAGCAATAGGCGTAGCGCTGGGGTAGGCATAGGGCAAGATGTGGGTGTCGGGGTAAACCTAGGAGTAGGCCTAGGGCCAGGAGTTGGAGCTGTGGCTAGGGGTAGGGATGGGTGTGGGCCTATGGGTAGGGTTAGCTGTAGGGCCAGGGGTAGGGGTAGGACTAGAGGTAGTGCTAGGCGTAGGCCTAGGGCGAGGGGGCGTGCTCTGGATAGGGTTAGGTGAAGGGCTAGTGGTTGGCAGAGGCCCACGTGCAGTGTTAGTTTTAGGGCTCATGTTAGGCCTAGGATTAGTGGTAGTGGTAGGGGTTGGCCGAGGGCTAGGGGTAGGTGTCAAGGGAGGTCTCCGTTTAGTCCCAGGACTAGGAACAGGTGTAGGGCTGGATTCGGGTGTGGCTAAGGGTGGATCCAGGGTGATTCCGTAGGACACGGGTTAGTGCTCTGGCTAACGGTAGGGCAAGGTGTACTGGTCGGTGACGGGCAAGTGCTAGGCCTCGGAGTAGAGTGAGCACTGGGCGTTGGTCTAGGGCCCGAGCTAGGGCTACTGGGAGTGGTAGGTGTAGCGCTGGGGTAGGCATAGGGCAAGAGGTGGGTGTCGGGGTAAACCTAGGAGTAGGCCTAGGGCCAGGAGTTCGAGCTGTGCCTAGGGGTAGGGATGGGGGTGGGCCTATGGGTAGGGTTACCTGTAGGGCCAGGGGTAGGGGTAGGACTAGAGGTAGTGCTAGGAATAGGCCTAGGGCGAGGGGTAGTGCTCGCGGTAAAATTAGGTGAAGGGCTAGTGGATGGCAGAGGCCCACGGGCAGTGTTAGGTTTAGGGCTCATGTTAGGCCTAGTATTAGTGTTATTGGTAGGGGTTGGCCGAGGGTTAGGGGTAGGTGTCACGGGAAAACTCCGGTTAGTCCTAGGACTCGGAACAGGTGTAGGGTTGGTTTCGGGTGTGGCTAAGGTTGGGTCCAGGGTGATTTCGTGGGACCCAGGTTAGTGTTCTGGCTAACAGTAGGGCAAGGTGTACTGGTCGGCGACGGGTAAGTGCTAGGCCTCGGACTAGAGTGAGCACTGGGTGTTGGTCTAGGGCCGAGCTAGGGCTAGTGGGAGCGGTAGGCGTAGCGCTGGGGTACGCATAGGGCAAGAGGTGGGTGTGGGGATAAACCTAGGAGTAGGCCTAGGGCCAGGAGTTGGAGCTGTGGCTAGGGGTAGGAATGGGGGTGGGCCTATGGTTAGGTGTAGCTGTAGGGCCAGGGGTAGGGGTAGGACTAGAGGTAGTGCTAGGCGTAGGCCTAGGGCAAGGGGGAGTGCTCCGGGTAGGGTTAGGTGAAGGGCTAGTGGTTGGGAGAGGCCCACAAGCAGTGTTAGTGTTAGGGCTCATGTTAGGCCTAGGATTAGTGGTAGTGGTAGGGGTTGGCCGAAGGCTAGGGGTAGGTGTCAAGGGAGGGCTCCGTTTAGTCCTAGGACTAGGAACAGGTGTAGGGCTGGATTCGGGTGTGGCTAAGGGTGGGTCCAGGGTGATTCCGTAGGACACGGGTTAGTGCTCTGGCTAACGGTAGGGCAAGGTGTACTGGTCGGCGACGGGCAAGTGCTAGTCCTCAGACTAGAGTGAGCACTTGGCGTTGGTCTAGGGCCCGAGCTAGGGCTACTGGGAGTTGTAGGTGTAGCGCTGGGGTAGGCATATGGCAAGAGGTTGGTGTCGGGATAAACCTAGGAGTAGGCCTAGGGCCAGGAGTTGGAGCTGTGGCTAGGGGTAGGGATGGGGGTGGGCCTATGGGTAGGGGTAGCTGTAGGGCCAGGGGTAGGGGTAGGACTAGAGGTAGTGGTAGGCGTAGGCCTAGGGCGTGGGGTAGTGCTCTGGGTAGGGTTAGGTGAAGGGCTAGTGGTTGGCAAAGGCCCCCGGGCAGTGTTAGTGTTAGGGCTCATGTTAGGCCTAGGATTAGGGGTAGTGGTAGGGGTTGGCCGAGGGCTAGGGGTAGGTGTCACGGGATGGCTCCGTTTAGTATTAAAACTTGAAACAGGTGTAGGGCTGGATTCGGGTGTGGCTAAGGGTGGGTCCAGGGTGATTCCGTAGGACACGGGTAAGTGCTCTGGCTAACGGTAGGGCAAGGTGTACTGGTCGGGGACGGGCAAATGCTAGGCTTCGGACTAGAGTGAGCACTTGGCGTTGGTCTATGGCCGAGCTAGGGCTAGTGGGAGCGGTAGGCGTAGCGCTGGGGTACGCATAGGGCAAGAGGTGGGTGTCGGGGTAAACCTAGGAGTAGGCCTAGGGCCAGGAGATGGAGCTGTGGCTAGGGGTAGGGATGGGTGTGGGCCTATGGTTAGGTGTAGCTGTAGGGCCAGGGGTAGGGGTAGGACTAGAGGTAGTGCTAGGCGTAGGCCTAGGGCAAGGGGGAGTGCTCGGGGTAGGGTTAGGTGAAGGGCTAGTGGTTGGCAGAGGCCCACGGGCAGTGTTAGTGTTAGGGCTCATGTTAGGAATAGGATTAGTGGTAGTGGTAGGGATTGGCCGAGGGCTAGGGGTAGGTGTCAAGGGAGGGCTCCGTTTAGTCCTAGGACTAGGAACAGGTGTAGGGCTGCATTCTGGTGTGGCTAAGGGTGGGTCCAGGGTGATTCCGTCGGACACGGGTTAGTGCTCTGGCTAACGGTAGGGCAAGGTGTACTGGTCGGCGACGGGCAAGTGCTAGGCCTCGGACTAGAGTGAGCACTGGGCGTTGGTCTAGGGCCCGAGCTAGGGCTTCTGGGTGTTGTAGGTGTAGCTCTGGGGTAGGCATATGGCAAGAGGTGGGTGTCGGGATAAACCTAGGAGTAGGCCTAGGGCCAGGAGTTGGAGCTGTGGCTATGTGCAGGGATGGGGGTGGGCCTATGGGTAGGGGTAGCTGTAGGAGCAGGGGTAGGGGTAGGACTCGAGGTAGTGCTAGGCGTAGGCCTAGGGCGAAAGGAAGTGCTAGGGGTAGGGTTAGGTGAAGGGCTAGTGGTTGGCAGAGGCCCACGGGCAGTGTTAGTGTTAGGGCTCATGTTAGGCCTAGGATTAGTGGTAGTGGTAGGGGTTTGCCGAGGGCTAAAGGTAGGTGTCACGGGAAAACTCCGGTTAGTCCTAGGACTCGGAACAGGTGTAGGGCTGGATTCGGGTGTGGCTAAGGGTGGGACCAGGGTGATTTCGTGGGACAAAGGTTAGTGTTCTGGCTAACGGTACGGCAAGGTGTACTGGTCGGCGACGAGCAAGTGCTAGGCCTCGGACTAGAATGAGCACTGGGCTTTGGTCTAGGGCCTCAGCTAGGGCTAGTGGGAGCAATAGGCGTAGCGCTGGGGTAGGCATAGGGCAAGAGGTGGGTGTCGGGGTAAACCTAGGAGTAGGCCTAGGGCCAGGAGTTGGAGCTGTGGCTAGGGGTAGGGATGGGTGTGGGCCTCTGGGTAGGGTTAGCTGTAGGGCCAGGGGTAGGGGTAGGACTAGAGGTAGTGCTAGGCGTAGGCCTAGGGCGAGGGGGAGTGCTCTGGGTAAGGTTAGGTGAAGGGCTAGTGGTTGGCAGAGGCCCACGTGCTGTGTTAGTTTTAGGGCTCATGTTAGGCCTAGGATTAGTGGTAGTGGTAGGGGTTGGCCGAGGGCTAGGGGTAGGTGTCAAGGGAGGGCTCCGTTTAGTCCCAGGACTAGGAACAGGTGTAGGGCTGGATTCGGGTGTGGCTAAGGGTGGGTCCAGGGTGATTCCGTAGGACACGGGTTAGTGCTCTGGCTAACGGTAGGGCAAGGTGTACTGGTCGGTGACGGGCAAGTGCTAGGCCTCGGACTAGAGTGAGCACTGGGCGTTGGTCTAGGGCCCGAGCTAGGGCTACTGGGAGTGGTAGGTGTAGCGCTCGGGTAGGCATAAGGCAAGAGGTGGGTGTCGGGATGAACCTAGGAGTAGGCCTAGGGCCAGGAGTTGGAGCTGTGGCTATGTGCAGGGATGGGGGTGGGCCTATGGGTAGGGGTAGCTGTAGGACCAGGGGTAGGGGTAGGACTCGAGGTAGTGCTAGGCGTAGGCCTAGGGCGAGGGGGAGTGCTCTGGGTAGGGTTAGGTGAAGGGCTACTGGTTGGCAGAGGCCTACGTGCAGTGTTAGTGTTAGGGCTCATGTTAGGCCTAGGATTAGTGGTAGTGGTAGGGGTTGGCCGAGGGCTAGGGGTAGGTGTCACGGGATGGCTCCGTTTAGTCCTAGGACTTGAAACAGGTGTAGGATTGGATTCGGGTGTGGCTAAGGGTGGGTCCAGGGTGATTCCGTAGGACACGGGTTAGTGCTCTTGCTAACGGTAGGGCAAGGTGTACTGGTCGGGGACGGGCAAATGCTAGGCTTCGGACTAGAGTGAGAACTGGGCGTTGGTCTAGGGCCTCAGCTAGGGCTAGTGGGAGAGGTAGGCCTAGCGCTCGGGTAGGCATAGGGCAAGAAGTGGGTGTCGGGGTAAATCTAGGAGTAGGCCTAGGGCCAGGAGTTGGAGCTGTGGCTAGGGGTAGGGATGGGTGTGGGCCTATGGGTAGGGTTAGCTGTAGGGCCAGGGGTAGGGGTAGGACTCGAGGTAGTGCTAGGCGTAGGCCTAGGGCGAGGGGGAGTGCTCTGGGTAGGGTGAACTGAAGGGCTAGTGGTTGGCAGAGTTCTAAAGGCAGTGTTAGTGTTAGGGCTCATGTAAGGCCTAGGATTAGTGGTAGTGGTAGGGGTTTGCCGAGGGCTAAAGCTAGGTGTCACGGGAAAACTCCGTTTAGTCCTAGGACTCGGAACAGGTGTAGGGCTGGATTCGGGTGTGGCTAAGGGTGGTACCAGGGTGATTTCGTGGGACACAGGTTAGTGTTCTGGCTAACGATAGGCAAGGTGTACTGGTCGGCGACGGGCAAGTGCTAGGCCTCGGAATAGAATGAGCACTGGGCGTTGGTCTAGGGCCTCAGCTAGGGCTAGTGGGAGCGGTAGGCGTATCGCTGGGGTAGGCATAGGGCAAGAGGTGGGTGTCGGGGTATACCTAGGAGTAGGCCTGGGGCCAGGAGTTGGAGCTGTGGCTAGGGGTAGGGATGGGGGTGGGCCTATAGGTAGGGGTAGCTGTAGGGCCAGGGGTAGGGGTAGGACTAGAGGTAGTGCTAGGCGTAGGCCTAGGGCGAGGGGGAGTGCTCGGGGTAGGGTTAGGTGAAGGGCTAGTGGTTGGCAGAGGCCCACGGGCAGTGTTAGTGTTAGGGCTCATGTTAGGCCTAGGATTAGTGCTAGTGGTAGGGGTTGGCCGAGGGATAGAGGTAGGTGTCAAGGGAGGGCTCCGTTTAGTCCTAGGACTAGGTACAGGTGTAGTGCTGGATTCGGGTGTGGCTAAGGGTGGGTCCAGGGTGATTCCGTAGGACACGGGTTAGTGCTCTGGCTAACGGTAGGGCAAGGTGTACTGGTCGGCGACGGGCAAGTGCTAGGCCTCGGACTAGAGTGAGCACTGGTCGTTGGTCTAGGGCCCGAGCTAGGGCTACTGGGAGTGGTATGTGTAGCGCTGGGGTAGGCATATGGCAAGAGGTGGGTGTCGGGGTAAACCTAAAAGTAGGCCTAGGGCCAGGAGATGGAGCTGTGGCTAGGGGTAGGGATGGGGGTGGGCCTATGGGTAGGGGTAGCTGTAGGGCCAGGGGTAGGGGTAGGACTAGAGGTAGTGCTAGGCGTAGGCCAAGTGCGAGGGGGAGTGCTCTGGGTATGGTTAGGTGAAGGGCTAGTGGTTGGCAGAGGTCTACGGGCAGTGTTAGTGTTAGGGCTCATGTTAGGCCTAGGATTAGTGGTAGTGGTAGGGGTTGGCCGAGGGCTAGGGGTAGGTGTCACGGGATGGCTCCGCTTAGTCCTAGGACTTGAAACAGGTGTAGGGCTGGATTCGGGTGTGGCTAAGGGTGGGTCCAGGGTGATTCCGTCGGACACGGATTAGTGCTCTGGCTAACGGTAGGGCAAGGTGTACTGGTCGGCGACGGGCAAGTGCTAGACCTTGGACTAGAGTGAGCACTGGGCGTTGGTCTAGGGCCCGAGCTAGGGCTACTGGGAGTTGTAGGTGTAGCGCTGGGGTAGGCATATGGCAAGAGGTGGGTGTCGGGATAAACCTAGGAGTAGGCCTAGGGCCAGGAGTTGGAGCTGTGGCTATGTGCAGGGATGGGGGTGGGCCTATGGGTAGGGGTAGCTGTAGGAGCAGGGGTAGGGGTAGGACTCGAGGTAGTGCTAGGCGTAGGCCTAGGGCGAAAGGAAGTGCTAGGGGTAGGGTTAGGTGAAGGGCTAGTGGTTGGCAGAGGCCCACGGGCAGTGTTAGTGTTAGGGCTCATGTTAGGCCTAGGATTAGTGGTAGTGGTAGGGGTTTGCCGAGGGCTAAAGGCAGGTGTCACGGGAAAACTCCGGTTAGTCCTAGGACTCGGAACAGGTGTAGGGCTGGATTCGGGTGTGGCTAAGGGTGGGACCAGGGTGATTTCGTGGGACAAAGGTTAGTGTTCTGGCTAACGGTACGGCAAGGTGTACTGGTCGGCGACGAGCAAGTGCTAGGCCTCGGACTAGAATGAGCACTGGGCTTTGGTCTAGGGCCTCAGCTAGGGCTAGTGGGAGCAATAGGCGTAGCGCTGGGGTAGGCATAGGGCAAGATGTGGGTGTCGGGGTAAACCTAGGAGTAGGCCTAGGGCCAGGAGTTGGAGCTGTGGCTAGGGGTAGGGATGGGTGTGGGCCTATGGGTAGGGTTAGCTGTAGGGCCAGGGGTAGGGGTAGGACTAGAGGTAGTGCTAGGCGTAGGCCTAGGGCGAGGGGGCGTGCTCTGGATAGGGTTAGGTGAAGGGCTAGTGGTTGGCAGAGGCCCACGTGCAGTGTTAGTTTTAGGGCTCATGTTAGGCCTAGGATTAGTGGTAGTGGTAGGGGTTGGCCGAGGGCTAGGGGTAGGTGTCAAGGGAGGTCTCCGTTTAGTCCCAGGACTAGGAACAGGTGTAGGGCTGGATTCGGGTGTGGCTAAGGGTGGATCCAGGGTGATTCCGTAGGACACGGGTTAGTGCTCTGGCTAACGGTAGGGCAAGGTGTACTGGTCGGTGACGGGCAAGTGCTAGGCCTCGGAGTAGAGTGAGCACTGGGCGTTGGTCTAGGGCCCGAGCTAGGGCTACTGGGAGTGGTAGGTGTAGCGCTGGTGTAGGCATAGGGCAAGAGGTGGGTGTCGGGGTAAACCTAGGAGTAGGCCTAGGGCCAGGAGTTCGAGCTGTGCCTAGGGGTAGGGATGGGGGTGGGCCTATGGTTAGGTGTAGCTGTAGGGCCAGGGGTAGGGGTAGGACTAGAGGTAGTGCTAGGCGTAGGCCTAGGGCGAGGGGGAGTGCTCGGGGTAGGGTTAGGTGAAGGGCTAGTGGTTGGCAGAGGCCCACGGGCAGTGTTAGTGTTAGGGCTCATGTTAGGCCTAGGATTAGTGGTAGTGGTAGGGGTTGGCTGAGGGATAGGGGTAGGTGTCAAGGGAGGGCTCCGTTTAGTCCTAGGACTAGGTACAGGTGTAGTGCTGGATTCGGGTGTGGCTAAGGGTGGGTCCAGGGTGATTCCGTAGGACACGGGTTAGTGCTCTGGCTAACGGTAGGGCAAGGTGTACTGGTCGGAAACGGGCAAAGGCTAGGCTTCGGACTAGAGTGAGCACTGGGCGTTGGTCTAGGGCCCGAGCTAGGGCTAGTGGGAGCGGTAGGCGTAGCGCTGGGGTAGGCATATTTCAAGAAGTGGGTGTCGGGGTAAACCTAGGAGTAGGCCTAGGGCCAGGAGTTGGAGCTGTGGCTAGGGGTAGGGATGGGGGTGGGCCTATGGTTAGTTGTAGCTGTAGGGCCAGGGGTAGGGGTAGGACTAGAGGTAGTGCTAGGCGTAGGCCTAGGGCGAAGGGGAGAGCTCGGGGTAGGGTTAGGTGAAGGGCTAGTGGTTGGCAGATGCCCACGGGCAGTGTTAGTGTTAGGGCTCATGTTAGGCCTAGGATTAGTGGTAGTGGTAGGGGTTGGCCGAGGGCTAGGGGTAGGTGTCAAGTGAGGGCTCCGTTTAGTCCTAGGACTCGGAACAGGTGTAGGGCTGGATTCGGGTGTGGCTAAGCGTGGGACCAGGGTGATGCGTAGGACACGGGTTAGTGCTCTGGCTAACGGTAGGGCAAGGTGTACTGGTCGGCGACGGGCAACTGCTAGGCCTCGGACTAGAGTGAGCACTGGGCGTTGGTCTAGGGCCCGAGCTAGGGCTACTGGGAGCGGTAGGTGTAGCGCTGCGGTAGGCATAGGGCAAGAGGTGGGTGTCGTGGTAAACCTAGGAGAAGGCCTAGGGCCAGGAGTTGCAGCTGTGGCTAGGGGTAAAGATGGGGGTGGGCCTATGGGTAGGGGTAGCTGTAGGGCCAGGGGTAGGGGTAGGACTAGAGGTAGTGCTAGGCGTAGGCCTAGGGCGAGGGGGAGTGCTCGGGGTAGGGTTCGGTGAAGGGCTAGTGGTTGGCAGAGGCCCACGGGCAGTGTTAGTGTTAGGGCTCATGTTAGGCCTAGGATTAGTGGTAGTGGTAGGGGTTGGCCGAGGGCTAGGGGTAGGTGTCACTGGATGGCTCCGTTTAGTCCTAGGACTTGAAACAGGTGTAGGGCTGGATTCGGGTGTTGCTAAAGGTGGGTCCAGGGTGATTCCGTAGGACACGGGTTAGTGCTCTGGCTAACTGTAGGGCAAGGTGTACTGGTCTTGGACGGGCAAATGCTAGGCTTCGGACTAGAGTGAGCACTGGGCGTTGGTCTAGGGCCCGAGCTAGGGCTAGTGGGAGCGGTAGGCGTAGCGCTGGGGTAGGCATAGGGCAAGAAGTCGGTGTCGGGGTAAACCTAGTAGTAGGCCTAGGGCCAGGAGTTGGAGCTGTGGCTAGGGGTAGGGATGGGGGTGGGCCTATTGTTAGGTGTAGCTGTAGGGGCAGGGGTAGGGGTAGGACTAGAGGTAGTGCTAGGCGTAGGCCTAGGGCGAGGGGGAGTGCTCGGGGTAGGGTTAGGTGAAGGGCTAGTGGTTAGCAGAGGCCTACGGGCAGTGTTAGTGTTAGGGCTCATGTTAGGCCTAGGATTAGTGGTAGTGGTAGGGGTTGGCCGAGGGCTAGGGGTAGGTGTCACGAAATGGCTCCGTTTAGTCCTAGGACTTGAAACAGGTGTAGGGCTGGATTCGGGTGTGGCTAAGGGTGGGTCCAGGGTGATGCGTAGGACACGGGTTAGTGCTCTGGCTAACGGTAGGGCAAGGTGTACTGGTCGGCGACGGGCAACTGCTAGGCCTCGGACTAGAGTGAGCACTGGGCGTTGGTCTAGGGCCCGAGCTAGGGCTACTGGGAGCGGTAGGTGTAGCGCTGGGGTAGCCATAGGGCAAGAGGTGGGTGTCGGGGTAAACCTAGGAGTAGTCCTAGGCCCAGGAGTTTGAGCTGTGGCTAGGGGTAGTGATGGGGGTGGGCCTATGGTTAGAAGTAGCTGTAGGGCCAGGGGTAGGGGTAGGACTAGAGGTAGTGCTAGGCGTAGGCCTAGGGCGAGGGGGAGTGCTCAGGGTAGGGTTAGGTGAAGGGCTAGTGGTTGGCAGATGCCCACGGGCAGTGTTTGTGTTAGGGCTCATGTTCGGCCTAGGATTAGTGGTAGTGGTAGGGGTTGGCCGAGGGCTAGGGGTAGGTGTCAAGGGAGGGCTCCGTTTATTCCTAGGACTCGGAACAGGTGTAGGGCTGGATTCGGGTGTGGCTAAGCGTGGGTCCAGGGTGATTCCGTAGGACAAGGGTTAGTGCTCTGGCTAACGGTAGGGCAAGGTGTACTGGCCGGCGACTGGCAAGTGCTAGGCCTCGGACTAGAGTGAGCACTGGGCTTTTGTCTAGGTCCCTAGCTAGTACTAGTGGGAGCGGTAGGCGTAGTGCTGGGGTAGGCATAGGGCAAGAGGTGAGTGTCGGGTAAACCTAGGAGTAGGCCTAGGGCCAGGAGTTGGAGCTGTGGCTAGGGGTAGGGATGGGGGTGGGCCTATGGTTAGTTGTAGCTGTAGGGCCAGGGGTAGGGGTAGGACTAGAGGTAGTGCTAGGCGTAGGCCTAGGGTGAGGGGTAGTGCTCGGGGTAGGATTAGGTGAAGGGCTAGTGGTTGGCAGAGGCCCACACGCAGTGTTAGGTTTAGGGCTCAACTTAGGCCTAGGATTAGTGGTAGTGGTACGGGTTGGCCGAGGGTTAGGGTTAGGTGTCACGGAAAAACTCCGGTTAGTCCTAGGACTCGGAACAGGTGTAGGTCTGGTTTCGGGTGTGCTAAGGGTGGGTGCAGGGTGATTTCGTGGGACACAGGTTAGTGTTCTGGCTAACGGTAAGGCAAGGTGTACTGGTCGGGGACGGGTAAATGCTAGGCTTCGGAATTGAGTGAGCACTGGGCGTTGGTCTAGGGCCGAGCTAGGGCTAGTGGGAGCGGTAGGCGTAGCGCTGGGGTAGGCATAGGGGAAGAGGTTGGCGTCGGGGTAAACCTAAAAGTAGGCCTAGGGCCAGGAGTTGGAGCTGTGGCTAGGGGTAGGGATGGGGGTGGGCCTATGGTTAGGTGTAGCCGTAGGGCCAGGGGTAGGGGTAGGACTAGAGGTAGTGCTAGGCGTAGGCCTAGGGCGAGGGGGAGTGCTCGGGGTAGGGTTCGGTGAAGGGCTAGTGGTTGGCAGAGGCCCACGGGCAGTGTTAGTGTTAGGGCTCATGTTAGGCCTAGGATTAGTGGTAGTGGTAGGGGTTGGCCGAGGGCTAGGGGTAGGTGTCACTGGATGGCTCCGTTTAGTCCTAGGACTTGAAACAGGTGTAGGGCTGGATTCGGGTGTTGCTAAGGGTGGGTCCAGGGTGATTCCGTAGGACACGGGTTAGTGCTCTGGCTAACGGTAGGGCAAGGTGTACTGGTCGTGGACGGGCAAATGCTAGGCTTCGGACTAGAGTGAGCACTGGGCGTTGGTCTAGGGCCCGAGCTAGGGCTAGTGGGAGCGGTAGGCGTAGCGCTGGGGTAGGCATAGGGCAAGAAGTCGGTGTCGGGGTAAACCTAGTAGTAGGCCTAGGGCCAGGAGTTGGAGCTGTGGCTAGGGGTAGGGATGGGGGTGGGCCTATTGTTAGGTGTAGCTGTAGGGGCAGGGGTAGGGGTAGGACTAGAGGTAGTGCTAGGCGTAGGCCTAGGGCGAGGGGGAGTGCTCGGGGTAGGGTTAGGTGAAGGGCTAGTGTTTGGCAGAGGCCCACGGGCAGTGTTAGTGTTAGGGCTCATGGTAGGCCTAGGATTAGTGGTAGTGGTAGGGGTTGGCCGAGGGCTAGGGGTAGGTGTCACGGGAGGGCTCCGTTTAGTCCTAGGACTCGGAACAAGTGTAGGGCTGGATTCGGGTGTGGCTAAGGGTGGGTACAGGGTGATTTCGTGGGACACAGGTTAGTGTTCTGGGTAACGGTAGGGCAAAGTGTACTGGTCGGCGACGGGCAAGTGGTAGGCCTCGGACTAGAGTGAGCACTGGGCGTTGGTCTAGGGCCCGAACTACGGCTAGTGGGAGCGGCAGGCGTAGCGCTCGGGTAGGCATAGGGCAAGAGTTGGGTGTCGGTGTAAACCTAGGAGTAGGCCTAGGGCCAGGAGTTGGAGCTGTGGCTAGGGGTAGGGATGGGGGTGGGACTATGGGTAGGGATAGCTCTAGGGCCAGGGGTAGGGGTAGGACTAGAGGTAGTGCTAGGCGTTAGCCTAGGGCGAGGGGTAGTGCTCGGGGTAGGATTAGGTGAAGGGCTATTGGTTGGCAGAGGCACACGGGCAGTGTTAGGGTTAGGTCTCATGTTAGGCCTAGGATTAGTGGTAGTGGTAGGGGTTGGCCGAGGGTTAGGGGTAGGTGTCACGGGAAAACTCCGGTTAGTCCTAGGACTCGGAACAGGTGTAGGGCTGGTTTCGGGTGTGGCTAAGGGTGGGTCCCGGGTGATTTCGTGGGACACAGGTTAGTGTTCTGGCTAACGGTAGGGCAAGGTGTACTGGTCGGGGACGGGCAAATGCTAGGGTTCGGACTAGATTGAGCACTGGGCGTTGGTCTAGGGCCGAGCTAGAACTAGTGGGAGCGGTAGGTGTAGCGGTGGGGTAGGCGTAGGGCAAGAGGTGGGTGTTGGGGTAAACCTATGAGTAGGCCTAGAGCCAGGAGTTGGAGCTGTGGCTAGGGGTAGGGATGGGGTTGGGCCTATGGTTAGTTGTAGCTGTAGGGCCAGGGGTAGGTGTAGGACTAGAGGTAGTGCTAGGCGTAGGCCTAGGGCGAGTGGGAGTGCTCGGGGTAGGGTTAGGTGAAGGGCTAGTGGTTGGCGGAGGCCCACGGGCAGTGTTCGTGTTAGGGCTCATGTAAGGCCTAGGATTAGTGGTAGTGGTAGGGGTTGGCCGAGGGTTAGGGGTAGGTGTCACGGGAGGCTCCGATTAGTCCTACGACTCGGAACAGGTGTAGGGATGGATTCGGGTGTGGCTAAGGGTGGGTCCAGTGTGATTCCGTAGGACACGGGTTAGTGCTATGGCTAACGGTAGGGCAAAGTGTACTGGTATGCGACGGTCAAGTGCTAGGCCTCAGACTAGAGTGAGCACTGGGCGTTGGTCTAGGGCCCGAGCTAGGGCTAGTGGGAGCGGTAGGCGTAGCGCTGTGGTAGGCATAGGGCAAGAGGTGGGTGTCGGGGTAAACCTAGGAGTAGGCCTAGGGCCAGGAGTTGGAGCTGTGGCTAGGGGTGGGGATGGGGGTGGGCCTATGGTTAGGTGTAGCTGTAGGGCCAGGGGTAGGGGTAGGACTAGAGGTAGTGCTAGGCGTAGGCCTAGTGCGAGGGGGAGTGCTCGGGGTAGGGTTAGGTGAAGGGCTAGTGGTTGGCAGAGGCCTACGGGCAGTGTTAGTGTTAGGGCTCATGTTAGGCCTAGGATTAGTGGTAGTGGTAGGGGTTGGCCGAGGGCTAGGGGTAGGTGTCAAGGGAGGGCTCCGTTTAGTCCTAGGACTCGGAACAGGTGTAGGGCTGGATTCGGGTGTGGCTGAGGGTTGGTATAGGGTGATTTCGTGGGACACAGGTTAGTGTTCTGGCTAAAAGTAGGGCAAGGTGTACAGGTCGGCGACGGGCAAGTGGTAGGCCTCGGACTAGAGTGAGCACTGGGCGTTGGTGTAGGGCCCGAGCTAGGGCTAGTGGGAGTGGTAGGCGTAGCGCTGGGGTAGGCATAGGGCAAGAGGTGGGTGTCGGGGTAAACCTAGGAGTAGGCCTAGGGCCAGGAGTTGGAGCTGTTGCTACGGGTAGGGATGGGGGTGGGATTATGGGTAGGGGTAGCTGTAGGGCCAGGGGTAGGGGTAGGACTAGAGGTAGTGCTAGGCGTAGGCCTAGGGCGACGGGGAGTGCTCGGGGTAGGGTTAGGTGAAGGGCTAGTGGTTGGCAAAGGCCTACGGGCAGTGTTAGTGTTAGGGCTCATGTTAGGCCTAGAATTAGTGGTAGTGGTAGGGGTTGGCCGAGGGCTAGGGGTAGGTGTCACGGGAGGGCTCCGGTTAGTCCTAGGACTTGAAACAGGTGTAGGTCTGGATTCGGGTGTGGCTAAGGGTGGATCAAGGGTGATTCCGTAGGACACGGGTTAGTGCTCTGGCTAACGGTAGGGCAAGGTGTACTGGTCAGTGACGGGCAAGTGCTAGGCCTCGGACTAGAGTGAGCACCTGGCGTTGGTCTAGGGCCCGAGCTAGGGCTATTGGGAGCGGTAGGTGTAGCGCTGGGGTGGGCAAGGAGCAAGAGGTGGGTGTCGGGGTAAACCTAGGAGTAGTCCTAGGGCCAGGAGTTGGAGCTGTGGCTAGGGGTACTGATGGGGGTGGGCCTATGGTTAGGGGTAGCTGTAGGGCCAGGGGTAGGGGTAGGACTAGAGGTAGTGCTAGGCGTAGGCCTAGGGCGAGGGGGAGTGCTCAGGGTAGGGTTAGGTGAAGGGCTAGTGGTTGGCAGAGACCCACGGGCAGTGTTAGTGTTAGGGCTCATGTTAGGCCTAGGATTAGTGGTAGTGGTACGGGTTGGCCGAGGGTTAGGGTTAGGTGTCACGGAAAAACTCCGGTTAGTCCTAGGACTCGGAACAGGTGTAAGGCTGGATTCGGGTGTGGCTAAGGGTGGGTCCAGGGTGATTCCGTAGGACACGGGTTAGTGCTCTGGCTAACGGTAGGGCAAGGTGTACTGGTCGGCGACGGGCAAGTGCTAGGCCTCGGACTAGAGTGAGCACTGGGCGTTGGTCTAGGGCTCGAGCTATGGCTACTGGGACTGGTAGGTGTAGCGCTGGGGTAGGCATATGGCAAGAGGTAGGTATCGGGGTAAACCTAGGAGTAGGCCTAGGGCCAGGAGTTGGAGCTGTGGCTAGGGGTAGGGATGGGGTTGGGCCTATGGGTAGGGGTAGCTGTAGGGCCAGGGGTAGGGGTAGGACTAGAGGTAGTGCTAGGCGTAGGCCTAGGGCGAGTGGGAGTGCTCTGGGTAGGGTTAGGTGAAGGGCTAGTGGTTAGCAGAGGCCTACGGGCAGAGTTAGTGTTAGGGCTCATGTTAGGCCTAGGATTAGTGGTAGTGGTAGGGGTTGGCCGAGGGCTAGGGGTAGGTGCCACGAAATGGCTCCGTTTAGTCCTAGGACTTGAAACAGGTGTAGGGCTGGATTCGGGTGTGGCTAAGGGTGGGTCCAGGGTGATTCCGTAGGACACGGGTTAGGCTCTGGCTAACGGTAGAGCAAGGTGTACTGGACGGGGACGGGCAAATGCTAGGCTTCGGACTAGAGTGAGCACTGGGCGTTGGTCTAGGGCCCGAGCTAGGGCTAGTGGGAGCAGTAGGCGTAGCGCTGGGGTAGGCATATTGCAAGAAGTGGGTGTCGGGGTAAACCTAGGAGTAGGCCTAGGGCCAGGAGTTGGAGATGTGGCTAGGGGTAGGGATGGGGGTGGGCCTGGGTTAGTTGTAGCTGTAGGGCCAGGGGTAGGGGTAGGACTAGAGGTAGTGCTAGGCGTAGGCCTAGGGCGAGGGGGAGTGCTCGGGGTAGGGTTAGGTGAAGAACTAGTGGATGGCAGAGGCCCACGGGCAGTGTTAGTGTTAGGGCTCATGTTAGGCCTAGGATTAGTGGTAGTGGTAGGGGTTAGCCGAGGCCTAGGGGTAGGTGTCAAGGGAGGGCTCCGTTTAGTCCTAGGACTAGGAACAGGTGTAGGGCTGGATTCGGGTGTGGCTAAGGGTGGGTCCAGGGTGATTCCGTAGGACACGGGTTTGTGCTCTGGCTAACGGTAGGGCAAGGTGTACTGGTCGGCGACGGGCAAGTGCTAGGCCTCGGACTAGAGTGAGCACTGGGCGTTGGTCTAGGGCCGAGCTAGGGCTAGTGGGAGCGGTAGGTGTAGCGCTGGGGTAGGCATATGGCAAGAGGTGGGTGTCGGGGTAAACCTAAGAGTAGGCCTAGGGCCAGGAGTTGGAGCTGTGGCTAGGGGTAGGGATGGGGGTGGGCCTATGGTTAGGTGTAGCTGTAGGGCCAGGGGTAGGGGTAGGACTAGAGGTAGTGTTATGCGTAGGCTTAGGGCGAGGGGGAGTGCTCGGGGTAGGGTTAGGTGAAGGGCTAGTCGTTGGCAGAGGCCAACGGGTATTGTTAGTGTTAGGGCTCATGTTAGGCCTAGGATTAGTGGTAGTGGTAGGGGTTGGCCGAGGGCTAGGGGTAGGTGTCACGAGAGGGCTCCGTTTAGTCCTAGGACTCGGAACAGGTGTAGGGCTGGATTCGGGTGTGGCTAAGGGTGGGTCCAGGGTGATTGCGAAAAACACGGGTTAGTGCTCTGGCTAACGGTAGGGCAAGGTGTACTGGTCGGCGACGGGCAAGTGCTAGGCCTCGGACTAGAGTGAGCACTGGGCGTTGGACTAGGGCCCGAATTAGGGCTACTGGGAGCGGTAGGCGTAGCGCTGGGGTAGGCATAGGGCAAGAGGTGGGTGTCGGGGTAAACCTAGGAGTAGGCCTAGGGCCAGGAGTTGGAGCTGTGGCTAGTGTTAGGGATGGGGGTGGGCCTATGGGTAGGGGTAGCTGTAGGGCCAGGGGTAGGTGTAGGATTGGAGGTAGTGCTAGGCGTAGGCCTACGGCGAGGGGGAGTGCTCGGGGTAGGGTTAGGTGAAGTGCTAGTGGTTGGCAGAGGCCCTGGGCAGTGTTAGTATTAGGGCTCATGTTAGGCCTAGAATTAGGTGTAGTGGTAGGGGTTTGCCAAGGGCTAAAGGTAGGTGTCACGGGAAAACTCCGGTTAGTCCTAGAACTCGGAACAGGTGTAGGGCTGGATTCGAGTGTGGCTAAGTGTGGGTCCAGGGTGATTTCGTGGGACACAGGTTAGTGTTCTGGCTAACGGTAGGGCAAGGTGTACTGGTCGGCGAAGGGCAAGTGCTAGGCCTCGGACTAGAATGAGCACTGGGCGTTGGTCTAGGGCCTGAGCTAGGGCTAGTGGGAGCGGTAGGCATATTGCTGGGGTAGGCATAGGGCAAGAGGTGGGTGTCGGGGTAAACCTAGGAGGAGGCCTAGGGCCAGGAGTTGGAGCTGAAGCTAGGGGTAGGGATGGGGGTGGGCCTATGGGTAGAAGTAGCTGTAGGGCCAGGGGTAGGGGTAGGATTGCAGGTAGTGCTAGGCGTAGGCCTAGGGCGAGGGGGAGTGCTCTGGTTAGGGTTAGGTGAAGGGCTAGTGGTTGGCAGAGGCCTACGGGCAGTGTTAGTGTTAGGGTTTATGTTAGGCCTAGGATTAGTGGTAGTGGTAGGGGTTGGCCGAGGGCTAGGGGTAGGTTTTACGGGAGGGCTCCGTTTAGTCCTAGGACTTGAATTAGGTGTAGGGCTGGATTCGGGTGTGGCTAAGGGTGGGTCCAAGGTGATTCCGTAGGACACGGGTTAGTCCTCTGGCTAACGGTAGGGCAAGGTGTACTGGTCGACGACGGGCAAGTGCTAGGCCTCGGACTAGAGTGAGCACTGGGCGTTGGTCTAGTGCTCGAGCTAGGGCTAGTGAGAGCGGTAGGCGTAGCGCTGGGGTAGGCATAGGGCAAGAGGTGGGTGTCGGTGTAAACCTAGGAGTAGGCCTAGGGCCAGGAGTGGGAGCTGTGGCTAGGTGTAGGGATGGGGGTGGGCCTATGGTTAGGGGTAGCTGTAGGGCGAGGGATAGGGGTAGGACTAGAGGTAGTGCTAGGCGTAGGCCTAGGGCGAGGGGGATGCTGGGGGTAGGGTTAGGTGAAGTGCTAGTGGTTGGCAGAGGCCACGGGCAGTGTTAGTGTTAGGGCTCATGTTAGGCCTAGGATTAGTTGTAGTGGTAGGGGTTTGCCGATGGCTAAAGGTAGGTGTTACGGGAAAACTGCGGTTAGTCCTAGGACTCGGAACAGGTGTAGGGCTGGATTCGAGTGTGGCTAAGGGTGGGTCCAGGGTGATTTCTTGGGACACAGGTTAGTGTTCTGGCTAACGGTAGGGCAAGGTGTACTGGTCGGCGAAGGGCAAGTGCTAGGCCTCGGAATAGAATGAGCACTGGGCGTTGGTCTAGGGCCTGAGCTAGGGCTAGTGGGAGCGGTAGGCATATTGCTGGGGTAGTTATAGGGCAAGAGGTGGGTGTCGTGGTAAACCTAGGAGTAGGCCTAGGGCCAGGAGTTGGAGCTGTGGCTAAGGGTAGGGATGGGTGTGGGCCTATGGTTAGGGGTAGCTGTAGGGCCAGGGGTAGGGGTAGGACTAGAGGTAGTGCTAGGCGTAGGCCTAGGGCGAGGGGGAGTGCTCGGGGTAGGATTAGGTGAAGGGCTATTGGTTGGCAGAGGCCCACGGGAAGTGTTAGTGTTAGGGCTCAAGTTAGGCCTAGGATTAGTGGTAGTGGTAGGGGTTGGCCGAGGGCTAGGTGTAGGTGTCACGGGAGGGCTCCGTTTAGTCCTAGGACACAGAACAGGTGTAGGGCTGGATTCGGGTGTGACTAAGGGTGGGTCCAGGGTGATTTTGTAGGACACGGGTTAGTGCTCTGGCTAACGGTAAGGCAAGGTGTACTGGTCGGAGATGGGCAACTGCTAGGCTTCGGACTAGAGTGAGCACTGGGCGTTGGTCTAGGGCCCGAGCTAGGGCTAGTGGGAGCGGTAGGCGTAGCGCTGCGGTAGGCATAGGGCAAGAGGTGGGTGTCGGGGTAAACTTAGGAGTAGGCCTAGTGCCAGGAGTTCTAGCTGTGGCTAGGGGTAGGGATTGGGGTGGGCCTATGGTTAGGGGTATCTGTAGGGCCAGGGGTAGGGGTAGGACTAGAGGTAGTACTAGGCGTAGGCCTAGCGTGAGGGGGAGTGCACGGGGTAGGGTTAGGTGAAGGGCTAGTGGATGGCAGAGGCCTACGGGCAGTGTTATTGTTAGGGCTCATGTTAGGCCTAAAATTAGTGGTAGTGGTAGGGGTTGGCCGAGGGCTAGGGGTAGGTGTCACAGGAGGGCTCCGTTTAGTCCTAGGACTTGAAACAGGTGTAGGGCTGGATTCGGGTGTGGCTAAGGGTGAATCCAGGGTGATTCCGTAGGACACGGGTTAGTCCTCTGGCTAGCGGTAGGGCAAGGTGTACTGGTCGGTGACGGGCAAGTGCTAGGCCTCGGACTAGAGTGAGCACCTGGCGTTGGTCTAGGGCCGGAGCTAGGGCTAGTGGGAGCGGTAGGTGTAGCGCTGGGGTAGGCATAGGGCAAGAGGTGGGTGTCGGGGTAAACCTAGGAGTAGTCCTAGGCCCAGGAGTTGGAGCTGTGGCTAGGGGTAGGGATGGGGGTGGGCCTATGGTTAGGTGTAGCTGTAGGGCCAGGGGTAGGGGTAGGACTAGATGTAGTGCTAGGCGTAGGACTAGGGCGAGGGGGAGTGCTCGGGGTAGGGTTAGGTGAAGGGCTAGTGGTTTGCAGAGGCCCACGGGCAGTGTTAGTATTAGGGCTCATGTTAGGCCTACGATTAGTGGTAGTGGTAGGGGTTGGCCGAGGGCTAGGGTAGGTGTCAAGGGAGGGCTCCGTTTAGTCCTAGGACTAGGAACAGGTATAGGGCTGGATTCGGGTGTGGCTAAGGGTGGGTCCAGGGTGATTCCGTAGGACACGGGTTAGTGCTCTGGCTAACGGTAGGGCAAGGTGTACTGGTCGGCGACGGGCAAGTGCTAGGCCTCGGACTAGAGTGAGCACTGGGCGTTGGTCTAGGGCCCGAGCTAGGGCTAGTGGGAGCGGTAGGCGTAGCGCTGGGGTAGGCATAGAGCAAGAAGTGGGTGTCGGGGTAAACCTAGGAGTATGCCTAGGGCCAGGAGTTGGAGCTGTGGCTAGGGGTAGGAATGGGGGTGGGCCTATGTGTAGGGGTAGCTGTAGGGCCAGGGGTAGGGGTAGGACTAGAGGTAGTTCTAGGCGTAGGCCTAGGGCGAGGGGGAGTGCTCTGGGTAGGATTAGGTGAAGTGCTAGTGGTTGGCAGAGGCCTACAAGCAGTGTTAGTGTCAGGGCTCATGTTAGGCCTAGGTTTAGTGGTAGTGGTAGGGGTTGGTCGAGGGCTAGGGGTAGGGGTCACGGGATGTCTCCGTTTAGTCCTAGGACTTGAAACAGGTGTAGGGCTGGATTCGGGTGTGGCTAAGGGTGGGTCCAGGGAGATTCCGTAGGACACGGGTTAGTGCTCTGGCTAACGGTAGGGCAAGGTGTACTGGTCGGAGATGGGCAAATGCTAGGCTTCGGACTAGAGTGAGCACTGGGCGTTGGTCTAGGGCCCGAGCTAGGGCTAGTGGGAGCTGTAGCCGTAGCGCTGGTGTAGGCATAGGGCAAGAGGTGGGTGTCGGGGTAAACTTAGGAGTAGGCCTAGGGCCAGGAGTTGGAGCTGTGGCTAGGGGTAGGGTTGGGGGTGGGCCTATGGTTAGGGGTAGCTATAGGGCCAGGGGTAGGGTTAGGACTAGAGTTAGTTTTAGGCGTAGGCCTAGGGCGAGGGGGAGTGCTCCGGGTAGGGTTAGGTGAAGTGCTAGTGGTTGGCAGAGGCCCACGGGCAGTGTTAGTGTTAGGGCTCATGTTAGGCCTAGGATTAGTGGTAGTGGTAGGGGTTTGCCGAGGGCGAAAGGTAGGTGTCACGGGAAAACTCCGGTTAGTCCTAGGACTCGGAACAGGTGTAGGGCTGGATTCGGGTGTGGCTAAGGGTGGGTCCAGGGTGATTTCGTGAGACACAGGTAAGTGTTCTGGCTAACGGTAGGGCAAGGTGTACTGGTCGGCGACGGGCAAGTGCTAGGCCTCGGACTAGAATAAGCACTGGGCGTTGGTCTAGGGCCTGAGCTAGGGCTAGTTGGAGCGGTAGGCGTAGCGCTGGGGTAGGCAAAGGGCAAGGGGTGGGTGTCGCGGTAAACCTCGGAGTAGGCCTAGGACCAGGAGTGGGAGCTGTGGCTAGAAGTAGGGATGGGGGTGGGCCTATGGGTAGGGGGAGATGTAGTGCCAGGGGTAGTGGTAGGACCAGACGTAGTGCTAAGAGTAGGAATAGGGCGAGGGGTAGTGCTCGGGGTAACCTAACCCTAACCCTAACCCTAACCCTAACCCTAACACCAACCCTAAACCTAACCTTTAACCCTAATCCTAACCCTAAACCTAACACCAACCCTAACGCTAACCCTAACCCTAACCCTAACACCAACCCTAACCCTAATCTAACCCTAAACCCTAACCCTAACCCTAACCTTAACCCTAACCCTAACCCTAACCCTAACCCTAAGAAGGGCAAGGTGTACTGGTCAGCGACTGGCAAGTTCTAGGTCTCGGACTAGAGGGAGCCATGGGCGTTGGTGTAGGGCCCGAGCTAGGGCTAGTGGGAGCGGAAGGCGTAGCGCTGGGGTAGGCATAGGGCAAGGGGTGGGTGTCGAGGTAAACCTCGCAGTAGGTCAAGGCCAGAAGTGGGAGCTGTGGCTAGGGGTAGGGATGGGGGTGGTTCTATGGGTAGGAGGAGCTGTAGTGCCAGGGGTAGTGGTAGGACCAGAGGTAGCGCTAGGAGTAGGCCTAGGGTGAGGGGTAGTGCTCGGGGTAGGGTTAGGTGAAGGGCTAGTGGTTGGCAGAGGCCCACGGGCAGTGTTAGGGTTAGGGCTCATGTTAGGCCTAGGATTAGTGGTAGTGGTAGGGGTTGGCCGAAGGCTAGGGGTAGGTGTCAAGGGAGGGCTCCGTTTAGTCCTAGGACTAGGAACAGGTGTAGGGCTGGATTCGGGTGTGGCTAAGGGTGGGTCCAGGGTGATTCCGTAGGACACGGGTTAGTGCTCTGGCTAACGGTAGGGCAAGGTGTACTGGTCGGCGACGGGCAAGTGCTAGTCCTCAGACTAGAGTGAGCACTTGGCGTTGGTCTAGGGCCCGAGCTAGGGCTACTGGGAGTTGTAGGTGTAGCGCTGGGGTAGGCATATGGCAAGAGGTTGGTGTCGGGATAAACCTAGGAGTAGGCCTAGGGCCAGGAGTTGGAGCTGTGGCTAGGGGTAGGGATGGGGTTGGGCCTATGGGTAGGGGTAGCTGTAGGGCCAGGGGTAGGGGTAGGACTAGAGGTAGTGGTAGGCGTAGGCCTAGGGCGTGGGGTAGTGCTCTGGGTAGGGTTAGGTGAAGGGCTAGTGGTTGGCAAAGGCCCCCGGGCAGTGTTAGTGTTAGGGCTCATGTTAGGCCTAGGATTAGGGGTAGTGGTAGGGGTTGGCCGAGGGCTAGGGGTAGGTGTCACGGGATGGCTCCGTTTAGTCCTAAAACTTGAAACAGGTGTAGGGCTGGATTCGGGTGTGGCTAAGGGTGGGTCCAGGGTGATTCCGTAGGACACGGGTAAGTGCTCTGGCTAACGGTAGGGCAAGGTGTACTGGTCGGGGACGGGCAAATGCTAGGCTTCGGACTAGAGTGAGCACTTGGCGTTGGTCTATGGCCGAGCTAGGGCTAGTGGGAGCGGTAGGCGTAGCGCTGGGGTACGCATAGGGCAAGAGGTGGGTGTCGGGGTAAACCTAGGAGTAGGCCTAGGGCCAGGAGATGGAGCTGTGGCTAGGGGTAGGGATGGGTGTGGGCCTATGGTTAGTTGTAGCTGTAGGGCCAGGGGTAGGGGTAGGACTAGAGGTAATGCTAGGCGTAGGCCTAGGGCAAGGGGGAGTGCTCGGGGTAGGGTTAGGTGAAGGGCTAGTGGTTGGCAGAGGCCCACGGGCAGTGTTAGTGTTAGGGCTCATGTTAGGAATAGGATTAGTGGTAGTGGTAGGGATTGGCCGAGGGCTAGGGGTAGGTGTCAAGGGAGGGCTCCGTTTAGTCCTAGGACTAGGAACAAGTGTAGGGCTGCATTCTGGTGTGGCTAAGGGTGGGTCCAGGGTGATTCCGTCGGACACGGGTTAGTGCTCTGGCTAACGGGAGGGCAAGGTGTACTGGTCGGCGACGGGCAAGTGCTAGGCCTCGGACTAGAGTGAGCACTGGGCGTTTGTCTAGGGCCCGAGCTAGGGCTTCTGGGAGTTGTAGGTGTAGCTCTGGGGTAGGCATATGGCAAGAGGTGGGTGTCGGGATAAACCTAGGAGTAGGCCTAGGGCCAGGAGTTGGAGCTGTGGCTATGTGCAGGGATGGGGGTGGGCCTATGGGTAGGGGTAGCTGTAGGAGCAGGGGTAGGGGTAGGACTCGAGGTAGTGCTAGGCGTAGGCCTAGGGCGAAAGGAAGTGCTAGGGGTAGGGTTAGGTGAAGGGCTAGTGGTTGGCAGAGGCCCACGGGCAGTGTTAGTGTTAGGGCTCATGTTAGGCCTAGAATTAGTTATAGTGGTAGGGGTTGGCCGAGGGCTAAAGGTAGGTGTCACGGGAAAACTCCGGTTAGTCCTAGGACTCGGAACAGGTGTAGGGCTGGATTCGGGTGTGGCTAAGGGTGGGACCAGGGTGATTTCGTGGGACAAAGGTTAGTGTTCTGGCTAACGGTTCGGCAAGGTGTACTGGTCGGCGACGAGCAAGTGCTAGGCCTCGGACTAGAATGAGCACTGGGCTTTGGTCTAGGGCCTCAGCTAGGGCTAGTGGGAGCAATAGGCGTAGCGCTGGGGTAGGCATAGGGCAAGAGGTGGGTGTCGGGGTAAACCTAGGAGTAGGCCTAGGGCCAGGAGTTGGAGCTGTGGCTAGGGGTAGGGATGGGTGTGGGCCTCTGGGTAGGGTTAGCTGTAGGGCCAGGGGTAGGGGTAGGACTAGAGGTAGTGCTAGGCGTAGGCCTAGGGCGAGGGGGAGTGCTCTGGGTAAGGTTAGGTGAAGGGCTAGTGGTTGGCAGAGGCCCACGTGCTGTGTTAGTTTTAGGGCTCATGTTAGGCCTAGGATTAGTGGTAGTGGTAGGGGTTGGCCGAGGGCTAGGGGTAGGTGTCAAGGGAGGGCTCCGTTTAGTCCCAGGACTAGGAACAGGTGTAGGGCTGGATTCGGGTGTGGCTAAGGGTGGGACCAGGGTGATTCCGTAGGACACGGGTTAGTGCTCTGGCTAACGGTAGGGCAAGGTGTACTGGTCGGTGACGGGCAAGTGCTAGGCCTCGGACTAGAGTGAGCACTGGGCGTTGGTCTAGGGCCCGAGCTAGGGCTACTGGGAATGGTAGGTGTAGCGCTCGGGTAGGCATAAGGCAAGAGGTGGGTGTCGGGATGAACCTAGGAGTAGGCCTAGGGCCAGGAGTTGGAGCTGTGGCTATGTGCAGGGATGGGGGTGGGCCTATGGGTAGGGGTAGCTGTAGGACCAGGGGTAGGGGTAGGACTCGAGGTAGTGCTAGGCGTAGGCCTAGGGCGAGGGGGAGTGCTCTGGGTAGGGTTAGGTGAAGGGCTACTGGTTGGCAGAGGCCTACGTGCAGTGTTAGTGTTAGGGCTCATGTTAGGCCTAGGATTAGTGGTAGTGGTAGGGGTTGGCCGAGGGCTAGGGGTAGGTGTCACGGGATGGCTCCGTTTAGTCCTAGGACTTGAAACAGGTGTAGGATTGGATTCGGGTGTGGCTAAGGGTGGGTCCATGGTGATTCCGTAGGACACGGGTTAGTGCTCTTGCTAACGGTAGGGCAAGGTGTACTGGTCGGGGACGGGCAAATGCTAGGCTTCGGACTAGAGTGAGAACTGGGCGTTGGTCTAGGGCCTCAGCTAGGGCTAGTGGGAGAGGTAGGCCTAGCGCTGGGGTAGGCATAGGGCAAGAAGTGGGTGTCGGGGTAAATCTAGGAGTAGGCCTAGGGCCAGGAGTTGGAGCTGTGGCTAGGGGTAGGGATGGGTGTGGGCCTATGGGTAGGGTTAGCTGTAGGGCCAGGGGTAGGGGTAGGACTAGAGGTAGTGCTAGGCGTAGGCCTAGGGCGAGGGGGAGTGCTCTGGGTAGGTTGAACTGAAGGGCTAGTGGTTGGCAGAGTTCTAAAGGCAGTGTTAGTGTTAGGGCTCATGTAAGGCCTAGGATTAGTGGTAGTGGTAGGGGTTTGCCGAGGGCTAAAGCTAGGTGTCACGGGAAAACTCCGTTTAGTCCTAGGACTCGGAACAGGTGTAGGGCTGGATTCGGGTGTGGCTAAGGGTGGTACCAGGGTGATTTCGTGGGACACAGGTTAGTGTTCTGGCTAACGATAGGCAAGGTGTACTGGTCGGCGACGGGCAAGTGCTAGGCCTCGGAATAGAATGAGCACTGGGCGTTGGTCTAGGGCCTCAGCTAGGGCTAGTGGGAGCGGTAGGCGTATCGCTGGGGTAGGCATAGGGCAAGAGGTGGGTGTCGGGGTATACCTAGGAGTAGGCCTGGGGCCAGGAGTTGGAGCTGTGGCTAGGGGTAGGGATGGGGGTGGGCCTATAGGTAGGGGTAGCTGTAGGGCCAGGGGTAGGGGTAGGACTAGAGGTAGTGCTAGGCGTAGGCCTAGGGCGAGGGGGAGTGCTCGGGGTAGGGTTAGGTGAAGGGCTAGTGGTTGGCAGAGGCCCACGGGCAGTGTTAGTGTTTGGGCTCATGTTAGGCCTAGGATTAGTGGTAGTGGTAGGGGTTGGCCGAGGGATAGGGGTAGGTGTCAAGGGAGGGCTCCGTTTAGTCCTAGGACTAGGTACAGGTGTAGTGCTGGATTCGGGTGTGGCTAAGGGTGGGTCCAGGGTGATTCCGTAGGACACGGGTTAGTGCTCTGGCTAACGGTAGGGCAAGGTGTACTGGTCGGCGACGGGCAAGTGCTAGGCCTCGGACTAGAGTGAGCACTGGTCGTTGGTCTAGGGCCCGAGCTAGGGCTACTGGGAGTGGTATGTGTAGCGCTGGGGTAGGCATATGGCAAGAGGTGGGTGTCGGGGTAAACCTAAAAGTAGGCCTAGGGCCAGGAGTTGGAGCTGTGGCTAGGGGTAGGGATGGGGGTGGGCCTATGGGTAGGGGTACCTGTAGGGCCAGGGGTAGGGGTAGGACTAGAGGTAGTGCTAGGCGTAGGCCAAGTGAGAGGGGGAGTGCTCTGGGTATAGTTAGGTGAAGGGCTAGTGGTTGGCAGAGGTCTACGGGCAGTGTTAGTGTTAGGGCTCATGTTAGGCCTAGGATTAGTGGTAGTGGTAGGGGTTGGCCGAGGGCTAGGGGTAGGTGTCACGGGATGGCTCCGCTTAGTCCTAGGACTTGAAACAGGTGTAGGGCTGGATTCGGGTGTGGCTAAGGGTGGGTCCAGGGTGATTCCGTCGGACACGGGTTAGTGCTCTGGCTAACGGTAGGGCAAGGTGTACTGGTCGGCGACGGGCAAGTGCTAGACCTTGGACTAGAGTGAGCACTGGGCGTTGGTCTAGGGCCCGAGCTAGGGCTACTGGGAGTTGTAGGTGTAGCGCTGGGGTAGGCATATGGCAAGAGGTGGGTGTCGGGATAAACCTAGGAGTAGGCCTAGGGCCAGGAGTTGGAGCTGTGGCTATGTGCAGGGATGGGGGTGGGCCTATGGGTAGGGGTAGCTGTAGGAGCAGGGGTAGGGGTAGGACTCGAGGTAGTGCTAGGCGTAGGCCTAGGGCGAAAGGAAGTGCTAGGGGTAGGGTTAGGTGAAGGGCTAGTGGTTGGCAGAGGCCCACGGGCAGTGTTAGTGTTAGGGCTCATGTTAGGCCTAGGATTAGTGGTAGTGGTAGGGGTTTGCCGAGGGCTAAAGGCAGGTGTCACGGGAAAACTCCGGTTAGTCCTAGGACTCGGAACAGGTGTAGGGCTGGATTCGGGTGTGGCTAAGGGTGGGACCAGGGTGATTTCGTGGGACAAAGGTTAGTGTTCTGGCTAACGGTACGGCAAGGTGTACTGGTCGGCGACGAGCAAGTGCTAGGCCTCGGACTAGAATGAGCACTGGGCTTTGGTCTAGGGCCTCAGCTAGGGCTAGTGGGAGCAATAGGCGTAGCGCTGGGGTAGGCATAGGGCAAGATGTGGGTGTCGGGGTAAACCTAGGAGTAGGCCTAGGGCCAGGAGTTGGAGCTGTGGCTAGGGGTAGGGATGGGTGTGGGCCTATGGGTAGGGTTAGCTGTAGGGCCAGGGGTAGGGGTAGGACTAGAGGTAGTGCTAGGCGTAGGCCTAGGGCGAGGGGGCGTGCTCTGGATAGGGTTAGGTGAAGGGCTAGTGGTTGGCAGAGGCCCACGTGCAGTGTTAGTTTTAGGGCTCATGTTAGGCCTAGGATTAGTGGTAGTGGTAGGGGTTGGCCGAGGGCTAGGGGTAGGTGTCAAGGGAGGTCTCCGTTTAGTCCCAGGACTAGGAACAGGTGTAGGGCTGGATTCGGGTGTGGCTAAGGGTGGATCCAGGGTGATTCCGTAGGACACGGGTTAGTGCTCTGGCTAACGGTAGGGCAAGGTGTACTGGTCGGTGACGGGCAAGTGCTAGGCCTCGGAGTAGAGTGAGCACTGGGCGTTGGTCTAGGGCCCGAGCTAGGGCTACTGGGAGTGGTAGGTGTAGCGCTGGGGTAGGCATAGGGCAAGAGGTGGGTGTCGGGGTAAACCTAGGAGTAGGCCTAGGGCCAGGAGTTGGAGCTGTGCCTAGGGGTAGGGATGGGGGTGGGCCTATGGTTAGGTGTAGCTGTAGGGCCAGGGGTAGGGGTAGGACTAGAGGTAGTGCTAGGCGTAGGCCTAGGGCGAGGGGGAGTGCTCGGGGTAGGGTTAGGTGAAGGGCTAGTGGTTGGCAGAGGCCCACGGGCAGTGTTAGTGTTAGGGCTCATGTTAGGCCTAGGATTAGTGGTAGTGGTAGGGGTTGGCTGAGGGATAGGGGTAGGTGTCAAGGGAGGGCTCCGTTTAGTCCTAGGACTAGGTACAGGTGTAGTGCTGGATTCGGGTGTGGCTAAGGGTGGGTCCAGGGTGATTCCGTAGGACACGGGTTATTGCTCTGGCTAACGGTAGGGCAAGGTGTACTGGTCGGAAACGGGCAAAGGCTAGGCTTCGGACTAGAGTGAGCACTGGGCGTTGGTCTAGGGCCCGAGCTAGGGCTAGTGGGAGCGGTAGGCGTAGCGCTGGGGTAGGCATATTTCAAGAAGTGGGTGTCGGGGTAAACCTAGGAGTAGGCCTAGGGCCAGGAGTTGGAGCTGTGGCTAGGGGTAGGGATGGGGGTGGGCCTATGGTTAGTTGTAGCTGTAGGGCCAGGGGTAGGGGTAGGACTAGAGGTAGTGCTAGGCGTAGGCCTAGGGCGAAGGGGAGAGCTCGATGTAGGGTTAGGTGAAGGGCTAGTGGTTGGCAGATGCCCACGGGCAGTGTTAGTGTTAGGGCTCATGTTAGGCCTAGGATTAGTGGTAGTGGTAGGGGTTGGCCGAGGGCTAGGGGTAGGTGTCAAGTGAGGGCTCCGTTTAGTCCTAGGACTCGGAACAGGTGTAGGGCTGGATTCGGGTGTGGCTAAGGGTGGGACCAGGGTGATGCGTAGGACACGGGTTAGTGCTCTGGCTAACGGTAGGGCAAGGTGTACTGGTCGGCGACGGGAAACTGCTAGGCCTCGGACTAGAGTGAGCACTGGGCGTTGGTCTAGGGCCCGAGCTAGGGCTACTGGGAGCGGTAGGTGTAGCGCTGGGGTAGGCATAGGGCAAGAGGTGGGTGTCGTGGTAAACCTAGGAGAAGGCCTAGGGCCAGGAGTTGCAGCTGTGGCTAGGGGTAAAGATGGGGGTGGGCCTATGGGTAGGGGTAGCTGTAGGGCCAGGGGTAGGGGTAGGACTAGAGGTAGTGCTAGGCGTAGGCCTAGGGCGAGGGGGAGTGCTCGGGGTAGGGTTCGGTGAAGGGCTAGTGGTTGGCAGAGGCCCACGGGCAGTGTTAGTGTTAGGGCTCATGTTAGGCCTAGGATTAGTGGTAGTGGTAGGGGTTGGCCGAGGGCTAGGGGTAGGTGTCAAGGGAGGTCTCCGTTTAGTCCCAGGACTAGGAACAGGTGTAGGGCTGGATTCGGGTGTGGCTAAGGGTGGATCCAGGGTGATTCCGTAGGACACGGGTTAGTGCTCTGGCTAACGGTAGGGCAAGGTGTACTGGTCGGTGACGGGCAAGTGCTAGGCCTCGGAGTAGAGTGAGCACTGGGCGTTGGTCTAGGGCCCGAGCTAGGGCTACTGGGAGTGGTAGGTGTAGCGCTGGGGTAGGCATAGGGCAAGAGGTGGGTGTCGGGGTAAACCTAGGAGTAGGCCTAGGGCCAGGAGTTGGAGCTGTGCCTAGGGGTAGGGATGGGGGTGGGCCTATGGTTAGGTGTAGCTGTAGGGCCAGGGGTAGGGGTAGGACTAGAGGTAGTGCTAGGCGTAGGCCTAGGGCGAGGGGGAGTGCTCGGGGTAGGGTTAGGTGAAGGGCTAGTGGTTGGCAGAGGCCCACGGGCAGTGTTAGTGTTAGGGCTCATGTTAGGCCTAGGATTAGTGGTAGTGGTAGGGGTTGGCTGAGGGATAGGGGTAGGTGTCAAGGGAGGGCTCCGTTTAGTCCTAGGACTAGGTACAGGTGTAGTGCTGGATTCGGGTGTGGCTAAGGGTGGGTCCAGGGTGATTCCGTAGGACACGGGTTAGTGCTCTGGCTAACGGTAGGGCAAGGTGTACTGGTCGGAAACGGGCAAAGGCTAGGCTTCGGACTAGAGTGAGCACTGGGCGTTGGTCTAGGGCCCGAGCTAGAGCTAGTGGGAGCGGTAGGCGTAGCGCTGGGGTAGGCATATTTCAAGAAGTGGGTGTCGGGGTAAACCTAGGAGTAGGCCTAGGGCCAGGAGTTGGAGCTGTGGCTAGGGGTAGGGATGGGGGTGGGCCTATGGTTAGTTGTAGCTGTAGGGCCAGGGGTAGGGGTAGGACTAGAGGTAGTGCTAGGCGTAGGCCTAGGGCGAAGGGGAGAGCTCGGGGTAGGGTTAGGTGAAGGGCTAGTGGTTGGCAGATGCCCACGGGCAGTGTTAGTGTTAGGGCTCATGTTAGGCCTAGGATTAGTGGTAGTGGTAGGGGTTGGCCGAGGGCTAGGGGTAGGTGTCAAGTGAGGGCTCCGTTTAGTCCTAGGACTCGGAACAGGTGTAGGGCTGGATTCGGGTGTGGCTAAGGGTGGGACCAGGGTGATGCGTAGGACACGGGTTAGTGCTCTGGCTAACGGTAGGGCAAGGTGTACTGGTCGGCGACGGGCAACTGCTAGGCCTCGGACTAGAGTGAGCACTGGGCGTTGGTCTAGGGCCCGAGCTAGGGCTACTGGGAGCGGTAGGTGTAGCGCTGGGGTAGGCATAGGGCAAGAGGTGGGTGTCGTGGTAAACCTAGGAGAAGGCCTAGGGCCAGGAGTTGCAGCTGTGGCTAGGGGTAAAGATGGGGGTGGGCCTATGGGTAGGGGTAGCTGTAGGGCCAGGGGTAGGGGTAGGACTAGAGGTAGTGCTAGGCGTAGGCCTAGGGCGACGGGGAGTGCTCGGGGTAGGGTTCGGTGAAGGGCTAGTGGTTGGCAGAGGCCCACGGGCAGTGTTAGTGTTAGGGCTCATGTTAGGCCTAGGATTAGTGGTAGTGGTAGGGGTTGGCCGAGGGCTAGGGGTAGGTGTCACTGGATGGCTCCGTTTAGTCCTAGGACTTGAAACAGGTGTAGGGCTGGATTCGGGTGTTGCTAAAGGTGGGTCCAGGGTGATTCCGTAGGACACGGGTTAGTGCTCTGGCTAACTGTAGGGCAAGGTGTACTGGTCTTGGACGGGCAAATGCTAGGCTTCGGACTAGAGTGAGCACTGGGCGTTGGTCTAGGGCCCGAGCTAGGGCTAGTGGGAGCGGTAGGCGTAGCGCTGGGGTAGGCATAGGGCAAGAAGTCAGTGTCGGGGTAAACCTAGTAGTAGGCCTAGGGCCAGGAGTTGGAGCTGTGGCTAGGGGTAGGGATGGGGGTGGGCCTATTGTTAGGTGTAGCTGTAGGGGCAGGGGTAGGGGTAGGACTAGAGGTAGTGCTAGGCGTAGGCCTAGGGCGAGGGGGAGTGCTCGGGGTAGGGTTAGGTGAAGGGCTAGTGGTTGGCCGAGTCCCACGGGCAGTGTTAGTGTTAGGGCTCATGTTAGGCCTAGGATTAGTGGTAGTGGTAGGGGTTTTCCGAGGGCTAGTGGTAGGGGTCACGGGAAAACTCCGGTTAGTCCTAGGACTCGGAACAGGTGTAGGGCTGCATTCGGGTGTGGCTAAGGGTGGATCCAGGGTGACTCCGTAGGAAACAGGTTAGTGCTATGGCTAACGGTAGGGCAAAGTGTACTGGTCGGCGACGGTCAAGTGCTAGGCCTCGGACTAGAGTGAGCACTGGGCGTTGGTCTAGGGCCCGAGCTAGGGCTAGTGGGAGCGGTAGGCGTAGACCTGTGGTAGGCATAGGGCAAGAGGTGGGTGTCGGGGTAAACCTAGGAGTAGGCCTAGGGCCAGGAGTTCGAGCTGTGGCTAGGGTTAGGGATGGGGGTGGGCCTATGGGTAGGGGTAGCTGTAGGGCCAGGGGTAGGGGTAGGACTAGAGGTAGTGCTAGGCGTAGGCCTAGGGCGAGGGGGAGTGCTCTGGGTAGGGTTAGGTGAAGGGCTAGTGGTTAGCAGAGGCCTACGGGCAGTGTTAGTGTTAGGGCTCATGTTAGGCCTAGGATTAGTGGTAGTGGTAGGGGTTGGCCGAGGGCTAGGGGTAGGTGTCACGAAATGGCTCCGTTTAGTCCTAGGACTTGAAACAGGTGTAGGGCTGGATTCGGGTGTGGCTAAGGGTGGGTCCCGGGTGATGCGTAGGACACGGGTTAGTGCTCTGGCTAACGGTAGGGCAAGGTGTACTGGTCGGCGACGGGCAACTGCTAGGCCTCGGACTAGAGTGAGCACTGGGCGTTGGTCTAGGGCCCGAGCTAGGGCTACTGGGAGCGGTAGGTGTAGCGCTGGGGTAGCCATAGGGCAAGAGGTGGGTGTCGGGGTAAACCTAGGAGTAGTCCTAGGCCCAGGAGTTTGAGCTGTGGCTAGGGGTAGTGATGGGGGTGGGCCTATGGTTAGAAGTAGCTGTAGGGCCAGGGGTAGGGGTAGGACTAGAGGTAGTGCTAGGCGTAGGCCTAGGGCGAGGGGGAGTGCTCAGGGTAGGGTTAGGTGAAGGGCTAGTGGTTGGCAGAGGCCCACGGGCAGTGTTTGTGTTAGGGCTCATGTTAGGCCTAGGATTAGTGGTAGTGGTAGGGGTTGGCCGAGGGCTAGGGGTAGGTGTCAAGGGAGGGCTCCGTTTATTCCTAGGACTCGGAACAGGTGTAGGGCTGGATTCGGGTGTGGCTAAGCGTGGGTCCAGGGTGATTCCGTAGGACAAGGGTTAGTGCTCTGGCTAACGGTAGGGCAAGGTGTACTGGCCGGCGACTGGCAAGTGCTAGGACTCGGACTAGAGTGAGCAATGGGCTTTTGTCTAGGTCCCTAGCTAGTACTAGTGGGAGCGGTAGGCGTAGTGCTGGGGTAGGCATAGGGCAAGAGGTGAGTGTCGGGTAAACCTAGGAGTAGGCCTAGGGCCAGGAGTTGGAGCTGTGGCTAGGGGTAGGGATGGGGGTGGGCCTATGGTTAGTTGTAGCTGTAGGGCCAGGGGTAGGGGTAGGACTAGAGGTAGTGCTAGGCGTAGGCCTAGGGTGAGGGGTAGTGCTCGGGGTAGGATTAGGTGAAGGGCTAGTGGTTGGCAGAGGCCCACACGCAGTGTTAGGTTTAGGGCTCAACTTAGGCCTAGGATTAGTGGTAGTGGTACGGGTTGGCCGAGGGTTAGGGTTAGGTGTCACGGAAAAACTCCGGTTAGTCCTAGGACTCGGAACAGGTGTAGGTCTGGTTTCGGGTGTGCTAAGGGTGGGTGCAGGGTGATTTCGTGGGACACAGGTTAGTGTTCTGGCTAACGGTAGGGCAAGGTGTACTGGTCGGGGACGGGTAAATGCTAGGCTTCGGAATTGAGTGAGCACTGGGCGTTGGTCTAGGGCCGAGCTAGGGCTAGTGGGAGCGGTAGGCGTAGCGCTGGGGTAGGCATAGGGGAAGAGGTTGGCGTCGGGGTAAACCTAAAAGTAGGCCTAGGGCCAGGAGTTGGAGCTGTGGCTAGGGGTAGGGATGGGGGTGGGCCTATGGTTAGGTGTAGCTGTAGGGCCAGGGGTAGGGGTAGGACTAGAGGTAGTGCTAGGCGTAGGCCTAGGGCGAGGGGGAGTGCTCGGGGTAGGGTTCGGTGAAGGGCTAGTGGTTGGCAGAGGCCCACGGGCAGTGTTAGTGTTAGGGCTCATGTTAGGCCTAGGATTAGTGGTAGTGGTAGGGGTTGGCCGAGGGCTAGGGGTAGGTGTCACTGGATGGCTCCGTTTAGTCCTAGGACTTGAAACAGGTGTAGGGCTGGATTCGGGTGTTGCTAAGGGTGGGTCCAGGGTGATTCCGTAGGACACGGGTTAGTGCTCTGGCTAACGGTAGGGCAAGGTGTACTGGTCGTGGACGGGCAAATGCTAGGCTTCGGAATAGAGTGAGCACTGGGCGTTGGTCTAGGGCCCGAGCTAGGGCTAGTGGGAGCGGTAGGCGTAGCGCTGGGGTAGGCATAGGGCAAGAAGTCGGTGTCGGGGTAAACCTAGTAGTAGGCCTAGGGCCAGGAGTTGGAGCTGTGGCTAGGGGTAGGGATGGGGGTGGGCCTATTGTTAGGTGTAGCTGTAGGGGCAGGGGTAGGGGTAGGACTAGAGGTAGTGCTAGGCGTAGGCCTAGGGCGAGGGGGAGTGCTCGGGGTAGGGTTAGGTGAAGGGCTAGTGGTTGGCCGAGTCCCACGGGCAGTGTTAGTGTTAGGGCTCATGGTAGGCCTAGGATTAGTGGTAGTGGTAGGGGTTGGCCGAGGGCTAGGGGTAGGTGTCACGGGAGGGCTCCGTTTAGTCCTAGGACTCGGAACAAGTGTAGGGCTGGATTCGGGTGTGGCTAAGGGTGGGTACAGGGTGATTTCGTGGGACACAGGTTAGTGTTCTGGGTAACGGTAGGGCAAAGTGTACTGGTCGGCGACGGGCAAGTGGTAGGCCTCGGACTAGAGTGAGCACTGGGCGTTGGTCTAGGGCCCGAACTACGGCTAGTGGGAGCGGCAGGCGTAGCGCTCGGGTAGGCATAGGGCAAGAGTTGGGTGTCGGTGTAAACCTAGGAGTAGGCCTAGGGCCAGGAGTTGGAGCTGTGGCTAGGGGTAGGGATGGGGGTGGGACTATGGGTAGGGGTAGCTCTAGGGCCAGGGGTAGGGGTAGGACTAGAGGTAGTGCTAGGCGTTAGCCTAGGGCGAGGGGTAGTGCTCGGGGTAAAATTAGGTGAAGGGCTATTGGTTGGCAGAGGCACACGGGCAGTGTTAGGGTTAGGTCTCATGTTAGGCCTAGGATTAGTGGTAGTGGTAGGGGTTGGCCGAGGGTTAGGGGTAGGTGTCACGGGAAAACTCCGGTTAGTCCTAGGACTCGGAACAGGTGTAGGGCTGGTTTCGGGTGTGGCTAAGGGTGGGTCCAGGGTGATTTCGTGGGACACAGGTTAGTGTTCTGGCTAACGGTAGGGCAAGGTGTACTGGTCGGGGACAGGCAAATGCTAGGGTTCGGACTAGATTGAGCACTGGGCGTTGGTCTAGGGCCGAGCTAGAACTAGTGGGAGCGGTAGGTGTAGCGCTGGGGTAGGCGTAGGGCAAGAGGTGGGTGTTGGGGTAAACCTATGAGTAGGCCTAGAGCCAGGAGTTGGAGCTGTGGCTAGGGGTAGGGATGGGGTTGGGCCTATGGTTAGTTGTAGCTGTAGGGCCAGGGGTAGGTGTAGGACTAGAGGTAGTGCTAGGCGTAGGCCTAGGGCGAGTGGGAGTGCTCGGGGTAGGGTTAGGTGAAGGGCTAGTGGTTGGCGGAGGCCCACGGGCAGTGTTCGTGTTAGGGCTCATGTAAGGCCTAGGATTAGTGGTAGTGGTAGGGGTTGGCCGAGGGTTAGGGGTAGGTGTCACGGGAGGCTCCGATTAGTCCTACGACTCGGAACAGGTGTAGGGATGGATTCGGGTGTGGCTAAGGGTGGGTCCAGGGTGATTCCGTAGGACACGGGTTAGTGCTATGGCTAACGGTAGGGCAAAGTGTACTGGTATGCGACGGTCAAGTGCTAGGCCTCAGACTAGAGTGAGCACTGGGCGTTGGTCTAGGGCCCGAGCTAGGGCTAGTGGGAGCGGTAGGCGTAGCGCTGTGGTAGGCATAGGGCAAGAGGTGGGTGTCGGGGTAAACCTAGGAGTAGGCCTAGGGCCAGGAGTTGGAGCTGTGGCTAGGGGTGGGGATGGGGGTGGGCCTATGGTTAGGTGTAGCTGTAGGGCCAGGGGTAGGGGTAGGACTAGAGGTAGTGCTAGGCGTAGGCCTAGTGCGAGGGGGAGTGCTCGGGGTAGGGTTAGGTGAAGGGCTAGTGGTTGGCAGAGGCCTACGGGCAGTGTTAGTGTTAGGGCTCATGTTAGGCCTAGGATTAGTGGTAGTGGTAGGGGTTGGCCGAGGGCTAGGGGTAGGTGTCAAGGGAGGGCTCCGTTTAGTCCTAGGACTCGGAACAGGTGTAGGGCTGGATTCGGGTGTGGCTGAGGGTTGGTACAGGGTGATTTCGTGGGACACAGGTTAGTGTTCTGGCTAAAAGTAGGGCAAGGTGTACAGGTCGGCGACGGGCAAGTGCTAGGCCTCGGACTAGAGTGAGCACTGGGCGTTGGTGTAGGGCCCGAGCTAGGGCTAGTGGGAGTGGTAGGCGTAGCGCTGGGGTAGGCATAGGGCAAGAGGTGGGTGTCGGGGTAAACCTAGGAGTAGGCCTAGGGCCAGGAGTTGGAGCTGTTGCTACGGGTAGGGATGGGGGTGGGATTATGGGTAGGGGTAGCTGTAGGGCCAGGGGTAGGGGTAGGACTAGAGGTAGTGCTAGGCGTAGGCCTAGGGCGACGGGGAGTGCTCGGGGTAGGGTTAGGTGAAGGGCTAGTGGTTGGCAAAGGCCTACGGGCAGTGTTAGTGTTAGGGCTCATGTTAGGCCTAGAATTAGTGGTAGTGGTAGGGGTTGGCCGAGGGCTAGGGGTAGGTGTCACGGGAGGGCTCCGGTTAGTCCTAGGACTTGAAACAGGTGTAGGTCTGGATTCGGGTGTGTCTAAGGGTGGATCAAGGGTGATTCCGTAGGACACGGGTTAGTGCTCTGGCTAACGGTAGGGCAAGGTGTACTGGTCAGTGACGGGCAAGTGCTAGGCCTCGGACTAGAGTGAGCACCTGGCGTTGGTCTAGGGCCCGAGCTAGGGCTATTGGGAGCGGTAGGTGTAGCGCTGGGGTGGGCATAGAGCAAGAGGTGGGTGTCGGGGTAAACCTAGGAGTAGTCCTAGGGCCAGGAGTTGGAGCTGTGGCTAGGGGTAGTGATGGGGGTGGGCCTATGGTTAGGGGTAGCTGTAGGGCCAGGGGTAGGGGTAGGACTAGAGGTAGTGCTAGGCGTAGGCCTAGGGCGAGGGGGAGTGCTCAGAGTAGGGTTAGGTGAAGGGCTAGTGGTTGGCAGAGACCCACGGGCAGTGTTAGTGTTAGGGCTCATGTTAGGCCTAGGATTAGTGGTAGTGGTACGGGTTGGCCGAGGGTTAGGGTTAGGTGTCACGGAAAAACTCCGGTTAGTCCTAGGACTCAAAACAGGTGTAAGGCTGGATTCAGGTGTGGCTAAGGGTGGGTCCAGGGTGATTCCGTAGGACACGGGTTAGTGCTCTGGCTAACGGTAGGGCAAGGTGTACTGGTCGGCGACGGGCAAGTGCTAGGCCTCGGACTAGAGTGAGCACTGGGCGTTGGTCTAGGGCTCGAGCTATGGCTACTGGGACTGGTAGGTGTAGCGCTGGGGTAGGCATATGGCAAGAGGTAGGTATCGGGGTAAACCTAGGAGTAGGCCTAGGGCCAGGAGTTGGAGCTGTGGCTAGGGGTAGGGATGGGGTTGGGCCTATGGGTAGGGGTAGCTGTAGGGCCAGGGGTAGGGGTAGGACTAGAGGTAGTGCTAGGCGTAGGCCTAGGGCGAGTGGGAGTGCTCTGGGTAGGGTTAGGTGAAGGGCTAGTGGTTAGCAGAGGCCTACGGGCAGTGTTAGTGTTAGGGCTCATGTTAGGCCTAGGATTAGTGGTAGTGGTAGGGGTTGGCCGAGGGCTAGGGGTAGGTGCCACGAAATGGCTCCGTTTAGTCCTAGGACTTGAAACAGGTGTAGGGCTGGATTCGGGTGTGGCTCAGGGTGGGTCCAGGGTGATTCCGTAGGACACGGGTTAGGCTCTGGCTAACGGTAGAGCAAGGTGTACTGGACGGGGACGGGCAAATGCTAGGCTTCGGACTAGAGTGAGCACTGGGCGTTGGTCTAGGGCCCGAGCTAGGGCTAGTGGGAGCAGTAGGCGTAGCGATGGGGTAGGCATATTGCAAGAAGTGGGTGTCGGGGTAAACCTAGGAGTAGGCCTAGGGCCAGGAGTTGGAGCTGTGGCTAGGGGTAGGGATGGGGGTGGGCCTGGGTTAGTTGTAGCTGTAGGGCCAGGGGTAGGGGTAGGACTAGAGGTAGTGCTAGGCGTAGACCTACGGCGAGGGGGAGAGCTCGGGGTAGGGTTAGGTGAAGGGCTAGTGGTTGGCAGAGGCCCACGGGCAGTGTTAGTGTTAGGGCTCATGTTAGGCCTAGGATTAGTGGTAGTGGTAGGGGTTGGCCGAGGGCTAGGGGTAGGTGTCAAGTGAGGGCTCCGTTTAGTCCTAGGACTCGGAACAGGTGTAGGGCTGGATTCGGGTGTGGCTAAGGGTGGGTCCAGGGTGATTCCGTAGGACACGGGTTAGTGCTCTGGCTAACGGTAGGGCAAGGTGTACTGGTCGGCGACGGGCAAGTGCTAGGCCTCGGACTAGATTGAGCACTGGGCGTTTGTCTAGGTCCCTAGCTAGTGCTAGTGGGAGCGGTAGGCGTAGTGCTGAGGTAGGCATAGGGCAAGAGGTGAGTGTCGGGTAAACCTAGGAGTAGGCCTAGGGCCAGGAGTTGGAGCTGTGGCTAGGGGTAGGGATGGGGGAGGGCCTATGGTTAGTTGTAGCTGTAGGGCCAGGGGTAGGGGTAGGACTAGAGGTAGTGCTAGGCGTAGGCCTAGGGCGAGGGGTAGTGCTCGGGGTAGGATTAGGTGAAGGGCTAGTGGTTGGCAGAGGCCCACAGGCAGTGTTAGGTTTAGGGCTCAACTTAGGCCTAGGATTAGTGGTAGTGGTACGGGTTGGCCGAGGGTTAGGGTTAGGTGTCACGGGAAAACTCCGGTTAGTCCTAGGACTCGGAACAGTTGTAGGGCTGGTTTCGGGTGTGGCTAAGGGTGGGTGCAGGGTGATTTCGTGGGACACAGGTTAGTGTTCTGGCTAACGGTAGGGCAAGGTGTACTGGTCGGGGACGGGTAATGCTAGGCTTCGGAATAGAGTGAGCACTGGGCGTTGGTCTAGGGCCGAGCTAGGGCTAGTGGGAGCGGTAGGCGTAGCGCTGGGGTAGGCATAGGGGAAGAGGTTGGTGTCGGGGTAAACCTAAAAGTAGTCCTAGGGCCAGGAGTTGGAGCTGTGGCTAGGGGTAGGGATGGGGGTGGGCCTATGGTTAGGTGTAGCTGTACGGCCAGGGGTAGGGGTAGGACTAGAGGTAGTGCTAGGCGTAGGCCTAGGGCGAGGGGGAGTGCTCGGGGTAGGGTTCGGTGAAGGGCTAGTGGTTGGCAGAGGCCCACGGGCAGTGTTAGTGTTAGGGCTCATGTTAGGCCTAGGATTAGTGGTAGTGGTAGGGGTTGGCCGAGGGCTAGGGGTAGGTGTCACTGGATGGCTCCGTTTAGTCCTAGGACTTGAAACAGGTGTAGGGCTGGATTCGGGTGTTGCTAAGGGTGGGTCCAGGGTGATTCCGTAGGACACGGGTTAGTGCTATGGCTAACGGTAGGGCAAGGTGTACTGGTCGTGGACGGCAAATGCTTGGCTTCGGACTAGAGTGAGCACTGGGCGTGGGTCTAGGGCCCGAGCTAGGGCTAGTGGGAGCGGTAGGCGTAGCGCTGGGGTAGGCATAGGGCAAGAAGTCGGTGTCGGGGTAAACCTAGTAGTAGGCCTAGGGCCAGGAGTTGGAGCTGTGGCTAGGGGTAGGGATGGGGGTGGGCCTATTGTTAGGTGTAGCTGTAGGGCCAGGGGTAGGGGTAGGACTAGAGGTAGTGCTAGGCGTAGGCCTAGGGCGAGGGGGAGTGCTCGGGGTAGGGTTAGGTGAAGGGCTAGTGGTTGGCAGAGGCCCACGGGCAGTGTTAGTGTTAGGGCTCATGTTAGGCCTAGGATTAGTGGTAGTGGTAGGTATTGGCCAGGGACTAGGGGTAGGTGTCAAGGGAAGGCTCCGTTTAGTCCTAGGACTAGGAACAGGTGTAGGGCTGGATTCGGGTGTGGCTAAGGGTGGGTCCAGGGTGATTCCGTAGGACACGGGTTAGTGCTCTGTCTAACGGTAGGGCAAGGTGTACTGGTCGGCGACGGGCAAGTGCTAGGCCTCGGACTAGAGTGAGTCCTGGGCGTTGGTCTAGGGCCCGAGCTAGGGCTACTGGGAGTGGTAGGTGTAGCGCTGGGGTAGGCATAGGGCAAGAGGTGGGTGTCGGGGTAAACCTAGGAGTAGGCCTAGGGCCAGGAGTTGGAGCAGTGGCTAAAAGTAGGGATGGGGTTGGGCCTATGGTTAGGTGTAGCTGTAGGGCCAGGGGTAGGGGTAAGACTAGAGGTAGTGCTAGGCGTAGGCCTAGGGCGAGGGGGAGTGCTCTGGGTAGGGTTAGTTGAAGGGCTAGTGGTTGGCAGAGGCCCACGGGAAGTGTTAGTGTTAGGGCTCAAGTTAGGCCTAGGATTAGTAATAGTGGTAGGGGTTGGCCGAGGGCTAGGTGTAGGTGTCACGGGTGGGCTCCATTTAGTCCTAAAACTCAAAACAGGTGTACGGCTGGATTCGGGTGTGGCTAAGGGTGGCTCCAGGGTGATTCCGTAGGACACGGGTTAGTGCTCTGGCTAACGGTATGGCAAGGTCTACTGGTCAGGGACTGGCAAATGCTAGGCTTCAGACAAGAGTGAGCACTGGGCGTTGGTCTAGGGCCCGAGCTAGGGCTAGTGGGAGCGGTAGGCGTGGCGCTGGGGTAGGCATAGGGCAAGAAGTGGGTGTCGGGGTAAACCTAGGAGTAGACCTAGGGCCAGGAGTTGGAGCTGTGGCTAAAAGTAGGGATGGGGGTGGGCCTATGGTTAGGGGTAGCTGTAGGGCCAGGGGTAGGGGTAGCACTAGAGGTAGTGCTAGGCGTAGGCCTAGGGCGAGGGGGAGTGCTCGGGGTAGGGTTAGGTGAAGTGCTAGTGGTTGGCAGAGGCCCACGGGCAGTGTTAGTGTTAGGGCTCATGTTAGGCCTAGGATTAGTGGTAGTGGTAGGGGTTGGCCGAGGGCTAGGGGTAGGGGTCACGGGATGTCTCCGTTTAGTCCTAGGACTTGAAACAGGTGTAGGGCTTGATTCGGGTGTGGCTAATGGTGGGTCCAGTGAGATTCCGTAGGACACGGGTTAGTGCTCTGGCTAACGGTAGGGCAAGGTGTACTGGTCGGAGATGGGCAAATGCTAGGCTTCGGACAAGAGTGAGCACTGGGCGTTGGTCTAGGGCCCGAGCTAGGGCTAGTGGGAGCGGTAGGCGTAGCGCTGGGGTAGGCATAGGGCAAAAGGTGGATATCGGGGTAAACTTAGGAGTAGGCCTAGGGCCAGGAGTTGGAGCTGTGGCTAGGGGTAGGGATTGGGGTGGTCCTATGGTTAGGGGTAGCTGTAGGGCCCGGGGTAGAAGTAGGACTAGAGGTAGTGCTAGGCGTAAGCCTAGCGCGAGGGGGAGTGCTCGGGGTAGGGTTAGGTGAAGGGCTAGTTGTTGGCAGAGGCCCACGGGCAGTGTTATTGTTAGGGCTCATGTTAGGCCTAGGATTAGTGGTAGTGGTAGGGGTTGGCCGAGGGCTAGGTTTAGGTGTCAAGGGAGGGCTCCATTAAGTCCTAGGACTCGGAACAGGTGTAGGGCTGGATTCGGGTGTGGCTAAGGGTGGGTACAGGTTGATTTCGTGGGACACAGGTTAGTGTTCTGGCTAACGGTAGGGCAAGGTGTACTGGTCGGCGACGGGCAAGTGCTAGGCCTCGCACTAGAGTGAGCACTGGGCGTTGTTCTAGAGCCCGAGCTAGGGCTAGTGGGAGCGGTAGGCGTAGCGCTGGGGTAGGCGTAGGGCAAGAGTTGAGTGTCGGGGTAAACCTAGGAGTAGGCATAGGGCCAGGAGTTGGAGCTGTGGCTAGGGGTAGGGATGGGGGTGGGCCTGTGGGTAGGGTAGCTGTAGGGTCAGGGGTAGGGGTAGGACTAGAGGTAGTGCTAGGCATAGGCCTAGGGCGAGGGGGAGTGCTCGGGGTAGGGTTAGGTGAAGGGCTAGTGGTTGGCAGAGGCCTACGGGCAGTGTTAGTGTTAGGGCTCATGTTAGGCCTAAAATTAGTGGTAGTGGTAGGGGTTGGCCGAGGGCTAGGGGTAGGTGTCACGGGAGGGCTCCATTTAGTCCTAAAACTCAAAACAGGTGTACGGCTGGATTCGGGTGTGGCTAAGGGTGGCTCCAGGGTGATTCCGTAGGTCACGGGTCAGTCCTCTGGATAAAGGTAGGGCAAGGTGTACTGGTCGGTGATGGGCAAGTGCTAGGCCTCGGACTAGAGTGAGCACCTGGCGTTGGTCTAGGGCCCGAGCTAGGGCTAGTGGGAGCGGTAGGTGTAGAGCTGGGGTAGGCATAGGGAAAGAGGTGGGTGTCGGGGTAAACCTAGGAGTAGTCCTAGGGCCAGGAGTTGGAGCTGTGGATAGGGGTAGTGATGGGGGTGGGCCTATGGTTAGGGATAGCTGTAGGGCCAGGGGTAGGGTTAGGACTAGAGGTAGTCCTAGGCGTAGGCCTAGGGCGAGGGGGAGTGCTCGGGGTAGGGTTAGGTGAAGTGCTAGTGGTTGGCAGAGGCCCACGGGCAGTGTTAGTGTTAGGGCTCATGTTAGGCCTAGGATTAGTGGTAGTGGTAGTGGTTGGCCGAGGGCTAGGGTTAGGTGTCACGGGAGGGCTCCGTTTAGTCCTAGGACTTGAAACAGGTGAAGGGCTGGATTCGGGTGTGGCTAAGGGTGGGTCCAGGGTGATTCCGTAGGACACGGGTTAGTCCTCTGGCTAACGGTAGGGCAAGGTGTACTGGTCGGTGACGGGCAAGTGGTAGGCCTCGGACTAGAGTGAGCACCTGGCGTTGGTCTAGGGCCCGAGCTAGGGCTAGTGGGAGCGGTAGGCGTAGCGCTGGGGTAGGCATAGGGCAAGAGGTGGGTGTCGGGGTAAAACTAGGAGTAGGCCTAGGGCCAGGAGTTGGAGCAGTGGCTAAAAGTAGGGATGGGGTTGGGCCTATGGTTAGGTGTAGCTGTAGGGCCAGGGGTAGGGGTAAGACTAGAGGTAGTGCTAGGCGTAGGCCTAGGGCGAGGGGGAGTGCTCTGGGTAGGGTTAGTTGAAGGGCTAGTGGTTGGCAGAGGCCCACGGGCAGTGTTAGTGTTAGGGCTCAAGTTAGGCCTAGGATTAGTAATAGTGGTAGGGATTGGCCGAGGGCTAGGTGTAGGTGTCACGGGAGGGCTCCATTTAGTCCTAAAACTCAAAACAGGTGTACGGCTGGATTCGGGTGTGGCTAAGGGTGGCTCCAGGGTGATTCCGTAGGACACGGGTTAGTGCTCTGGCTAACGGTATGGCAAGGTCTACTGGTCAGGGACTGGCAAATGCTAGGCCTCAGACTAGAGTGAGCACTGGGCGTTGGTCTAGGGCCCGAGCTAGGGCTAGTGGGAGCGGTAGGCGTGGCGCTGGGGTAGGCATAGGGCAAGAAGTGGGTGTCGGGGTAAACCTAGGAGTAGACCTAGGGCCAGGAGTTGGAGCTGTGGCTAAAAGTAGGGATGGGGGTGGGCCTATGGTTAGGGGTAGCTGTAGGGCCAGGGGTAGGGGTAGCACTAGAGGTAGTGCTAGGCGTAGGCCTAGGGCGAGGGGGAGTGCTCGGGGTAGGGTTAGGTGAAGTGCTAGTGGTTGGCAGAGGCCCACGGGCAGTGTTAGTGTTAGGGCTCATGTTAGGCCTAGGATTAGTGGTAGTGGTAGGGGTTGGCCGAGGGCTAGGGGTAGGGGTCACGGGATGTCTCCGTTTAGTCCTAGGACTTGAAACAGGTGTAGGGCTGGATTCGGGTGTGGCTAAGGGTGGGTCCAGTGAGATTCCGTAGGACACGGGTTAGTGCTCTGGCTAACGGTAGGGCAAGGTGTACTGGTCGGAGATGGGCAAATGCTAGGCTTCGGACAAGAGTGAGCACTGGGCGTTGGTCTAGGGCCCGAGCTAGGGCTAGTGGGAGCGGTAGGCGTAGCGCTGGGGTAGGCATAGGGCAAAAGGTGGATGTCGGGGTAAACTTAGGAGTAGGCCTAGGGCCAGGAGTTGGAGCTGTGGCTAGGGGTAGGGATTGGGGTGGTCCTATGGTTAGGGGTAGCTGTAGGGCCCGGGGTAGAAGTAGGACTAGAGGTAGTGCTAGGCGTAAGCCTAGCGCGAGGGGGAGTGCTCGGGGTAGGGTTAGGTGAAGGGCTAGTTGTTGGCAGAGGCCCACAAGCAGTGTTATTGTTAGGGCTCCTGTTAGGCCTAGGATTAGTGGTAGTGGTAGGGGTTGGCCGAGGGCTAGGTTTAGGTGTCAAGGGAGGGCTCCATTAAGTCCTAGGACTCGGAACAGGTGTAGGGCTGGATTCGGGTGTGGCTAAGGGTGGGTACAGGTTGATTTCGTGGGACACAGGTTAGTGTTCTGGCTAACGGTAGGGCAAGGTGTACTGGTCGGCGACGGGCAAGTGCTAGGCCTCGCACTAGAGTGAGCACTGGGCGTTGTTCTAGAGCCCGAGCTAGGGCTAGTGGGAGCGGTAGGCGTAGCGCTGGGGTAGGCGTAGGGCAAGAGGTGAGTGTCGGGGTAAACCTAGGAGTATGCATAGGGCCAGGAGTTGGAGCTGTGGCTAGGGGTAGGGATGGGGGTGGGCCTGTGGGTAGGGTAGCTGTAGGGTCAGGGGTAGGGGTAGGACTAGAGGTAGTGCTAGGCATAGGCCTAGGGCGAGGGGGAGTGCTCGGGGTAGGGTTAGGTGAAGGGCTAGTGGTTGGCAGAGGCCTACGGGCAGTGTTAGTGTTAGGGCTCATGTTAGGCCTAAAATTAGTGGTAGTGGTAGGGGTTGGCCGAGGGCTAGGGGTAGGTGTCACGGGAGGGCTCCATTTAGTCCTAAAACTCAAAACAGGTGTACGGCTGGATTCGGGTGTGGCTAAGGGTGGCTCCAGGGTGATTCCGTAGGTCACGGGTCAGTCCTCTGGATAAAGGTAGGGCAAGGTGTACTGGTCGGTGATGGGCAAGTGCTAGGCCTCGGACTAGAGTGAGCACCTGGCGTTGGTCTAGGGCCCGAGCTAGGGCTAGTGGGAGCGGTAGGTGTAGAGCTGGGGTAGGCATAGGGCAAGAGGTGGGTGTCGGGGTAAACCTAGGAGTAGTCCTAGGGCCAGGAGTTGGAGCTGTGGATAGGGGTAGTGATGGGGGTGGGCCTATGGTTAGGGATAGCTGTAGGGCCAGGGGTAGGGTTAGGACTAGAGGTAGTCCTAGGCGTAGGCCTAGGGCGAGGGGGAGTGCTCGGGGTAGGGTTAGGTGAAGTGCTAGTGGTTGGCAGAGGCCCACGGGCAGTGTTAGTGTTAGGGCTCATGTTAGGCCTAGGATTAGTGGTAGTGGTAGTGGTTGGCCGAGGGCTAGGGTTAGGTGTCACGGGAGGGCTCCGTTTAGTCCTAGGACTTGAAACAGGTGAAGGGCTGGATTCGGGTGTGGCTAAGGGTGGGTCCAGGGTGATTCCGTAGGACACGGGTTAGTCCTCTGGCTAACGGTAGGGCAAGGTGTACTGGTCGGTGACGGGCAAGTGGTAGGCCTCGGACTAGAGTGAGCACCTGGCGTTGGTCTAGGGCCCGAGCTAGGGCTAGTGGGAGCGGTAGGCGTAGCGCTGGGGTAGGCATAGGGCAAGAGGTGGGTGTCGGGGTAAACCTAGGAGTAGGCCTAGGGCCAGGAGTTGGAGCAGTGGCTAAAAGTAGGGATGGGGTTGGGCCTATGGTTAGGTGTAGCTGTAGGGCCAGGGGTAGGGGTAAGACTAGAGGTAGTGCTAGGCGTAGGCCTAGGGCGAGGGGGAGTGCTCTGGGTAGGGTTAGTTGAAGGGCTAGTGGTTGGCAGAGGCCCACGGGCAGTGTTAGTGTTAGGGCTCAAGTTAGGCCTAGGATTAGTAATAGTGGTAGGGATTGGCCGAGGGCTAGGTGTAGGTGTCACGGGAGGGCTCCATTTAGTCCTAAAACTCAAAACAGGTGTACGGCTGGATTCGGGTGTGGCTAAGGGTGGCTCCAGGGTGATTCCGTAGGACACGGGTTAGTGCTCTGGCTAACGGTATGGCAAGGTCTACTGGTCAGGGACTGGCAAATGCTAGGCCTCAGACTAGAGTGAGCACTGGGCGTTGGTCTAGGGCCCGAGCTAGGGCTAGTGGGAGCGGTAGGCGTGGCGCTGGGGTAGGCATAGGGTAAGAAGTGGGTGTCGGGGTAAACCTAGGAGTAGACCTAGGGCCAGGAGTTGGAGCTGTGGCTAAAAGTAGGGATGGGGGTGGGCCTATGGTTAGGGGTAGCTGTAGGGCCAGGGGTAGGGGTAGCACTAGAGGTAGTGCTAGGCGTAGGCCTAGGGCGAGGGGGAGTGCTCGGGGTAGGGTTAGGTGAAGTGCTAGTGGTTGGCAGAGGCCCACGGGCAGTGTTAGTGTTAGGGCTCATGTTAGGCCTAGGATTAGTGGTAGTGGTAGGGGTTGGCCGAGGGCTAGGGGTAGGGGTCACGGGATGTCTCCGTTTAGTCCTAGGACTTGAAACAGGTGTAGGGCTGGATTCGGGTGTGGCTAAGGTTGGGTCCAGTGAGATTCCGTAGGACACGGGTTAGTGCTCTGGCTAACGGTAGGGCAAGGTGTACTGGTCGGAGATGGGCAAATGCTAGGCTTCGGACAAGAGTGAGCACTGGGCGTTGGTCTAGGGCCCGAGCTAGGGCTAGTGGGAGCGGTAGGCGTAGCGCTGGGGTAGGCATAGGGCAAAAGGTGGATGTCGGGGTAAACTTAGGAGTAGGCCTAGGGCCAGGAGTTGGAGCTGTGGCTAGGGGTAGGGATTGGGGTGGTCCTATGGTTAGGGGTAGCTGTAGGGCCCGGGGTAGAAGTAGGACTAGAGGTAGTGCTAGGCGTAAGCCTAGCGCGAGGGGGAGTGCTCGGGGTAGGGTTAGGTGAAGGGCTAGTTGTTGGCAGAGGCCCACGGGCAGTGTTATTGTTAGGGCTCCTGTTAGGCCTAGGATTAGTGGTAGTGGTAGGGGTTGGCCGAGGGCTAGGTTTAGGTGTCAAGGGAGGGCTCCATTAAGTCCTAGGACTCGGAACAGGTGTAGGGCTGGATTCGGGTGTGGCTAAGGGTGGGTACAGGTTGATTTCGTGGGACACAGGTTAGTGTTCTGGCTAACGGTAGGGCAAGGTGTACTGGTCGGCGACGGGCAAGTGCTAGGCCTCGCACTAGAGTGAGCACTGGGCGTTGTTCTAGAGCCCGAGCTAGGGCTAGTGGGAGCGGTAGGCGTAGCGCTGGGGTAGGCGTAGGGCAAGAGGTGAGTGTCGGGGTAAACCTAGGAGTAGGCATAGGGCCAGGAGTTGGAGCTGTGGCTAGGGGTAGGGATGGGGGTGGGCCTGTGGGTAGGGTAGCTGTAGGGTCAGGGGTAGGGGTAGGACTAGAGGTAGTGCTAGGCATAGGCCTAGGGCGAGGGGGAGTGCTCGGGGTAGGGTTAGGTGAAGGGCTAGTGGTTGGCAGAGGCCTACGGGCAGTGTTAGTGTTAGGGCTCATGTTAGGCCTAAAATTAGTGGTAGTGGTAGGGGTTGGCCGAGGGCTAGGGGTAGGTGTCACGGGAGGGCTCCATTTAGTCCTAAAACTCAAAACAGGTGTACGGCTGGATTCGGGTGTGGCTAAGGGTGGCTCCAGGGTGATTCCGTAGGTCACGGGTTAGTCCTCTGGATAACGGTAGGGCAAGGTGTACTGGTCGGTGATGGGCAAGTGCTAGGCCTCGGACTAGAGTGAGCACCTGGCGTTGGTCTAGGGCCCGAGCTAGGGCTAGTGGGAGCGGTAGGTGTAGAGCTGGGGTAGGCATAGGGCAAGAGGTGGGTGTCGGGGTAAACCTAGGAGTAGTCCTAGGGCCAGGAGTTGGAGCTGTGGATAGGGGTAGTGATGGGGGTGGGCCTATGGTTAGGGATAGCTGTAGGGCCAGGGGTAGGGTTAGGACTAGAGGTAGTGCTAGGCGTAGGCCTAGGGCGAGGGGGAGTGCTCGGGGTAGGGTTAGGTGAAGTGCTAGTGGTTGGCAGAGGCCCACGGGCAGTGTTAGTGTTAGGGCTCATGTTAGGCCTAGGATTAGTGGTAGTGGTAGGGGTTGGCCGAGGGCTAGGGTTAGGTGTCACGGGAGGGCTCCGTTTAGTCCTAGGACTTGAAACAGGTGAAGGGCTGGATTCGGGTGTGGCTAAGGGTGGGTCCAGGGTGATTCCGTAGGACACGGGTTAGTCCTCTGGCTAAAGGTAGGGCAAGGTGTACTGGTCGGCGTCGGGCAAGTGCTAGGCCTCGGACTAGAGTGAGCACTGGGCGTTGGTCTAGGGCCGAGCTAGGGCTAGTGGCAGCGGTAGGCGAAGCGCTGGGGTAGGCATAGGGCAAGAAATGGGTGTCGGTGTAAACCTAGGAATAGGCCTAGGGCCAGTAGTTGGAGCTGTGGCTAGGGGTAGGGATGGGGGTGGGCCTATGGGTAGGGGTAGCTGTAGGGCCAGGGGTAGGGGTAGGACTAGAGGTAGTGGTAGGCGTAGGCCTAGGGCGAGGGGGAGTTCCCGGGGTAGGGTTAGGTGAAGTGCTAGTGGTTGGCAGAGGCCCACGGGCAGTGTTAGTGTTAGGGCTCATGTTAGGCCTAGGATTAGTGGTAGTGGTAGGGGTTGGCCGAGGGCTAGGGGTAGGGGTCACGGGATGTCTCCGTTTAGTCCTAGGACTTGAAACAGGTGTAGGGCTGGATTCGGGTGTGGCTAATGGTGGGTCCAGGGAGATTCCGTAGGACACGGGTTAGTGTTCTGGCTAACGGTAAGGCAAGGTGTACTGGTCGGAGATGGGCAAATGCTAGGCTTCGGACTAGAGTGAGCACTGGGCGTTGGTCTAGGGCCCGAGCTAGGGCTAGTGGGAGCGGTAGGCGTAGAGCTGGGGTAGGCATAGGGCAAGAGGTGGATGTCAAGGTAAACTTAGGAGTAGGCCTAGGGCCAGGAGTTGCAGCTGTGTCTAAGGGTAGGGATGGGGGTGGGCCTATGGGTAGGGGTAGCTGTAGGGCCAGGGGTAAGGGTAGGACTAGTGGTACTGCTAGGCGTAGGCCTAGGGCGAGGTGTAGTGCTCGGGGTAGGATTAGGTGAAGGGCTAGTGGTTGGCAGAGGCACAGGGGCAGTGTTAGGGTTAGGGCTCATGTTAGGCCTAGGATTAGTGGTAGTGGTAGTGGTTGGCCGAGGGCTAGGGGTAGGTGTCACAGATGGCTCCGTTTAGTCCTAGGACTCTGAACAGGTGTAGGGCTGGATTCGTGTGTGGCTAAGTGTGGGTCCAGGGTGATTCCGTAGGACACGGGTTAGTGCTGTGGCTAACAGTAGGGCAAGGTGTACTGGTCGGCGACGGGCAAGTGCTAGGCCTCGGACTAGAGTGAGCACTGGCCGTTGGTCTAGGGCACGAGCTAGGGCTACTGGGAGTGTTAGGTGTAGCGCTGGGGTAGGCATATGGCAAGAGGTGGGTGTCGGGGTAAACCTAGGAGTAGGCCTAGGACGAGGAGTTGGAGCTGTGGCTAGGGGTAGGGATGGGGTTGGGCCTATGGGTAGGGGTAGCTGTAGGGCCAGGGGTAGGGGTAGCACTAGGGGTAGTGCTAGGCGTAGGCCTAGTGCGAGGGAGAGTGCTCGGGGTATGGTTAGGTTAAGTGCTAGTGGTTGGCAGAGGCCTACGGGCAGTGTTAGTGTTAGGGCTCATGTTAGGCCTAAAATTAGTGGTAGTGGTAGGGGTTGGCCGAGGGCTAGGGTTAGGTGTCACGGGAGGGCTCCGTTCAGTCCTAGGACACGGAACAGGTGTAGGGCTGGATTCGGGTGTGGCTAGGGTGGGTCCAGGGTGATTCCGTAGGACACGGGTTAGTGCTCTGGCTAACGGTAGGGCAAACTGTACTGGTCGGTGACGGGCAAGTGGTAGGCCTCGGACTAGAGTGAGCACTGGGCGTTGTTCTAGGTCCTGAGCTAGGGCTAGTGGGAGCGGTAGGCGTAGCGCTGGGGTAGGCGTAGGGCAAGAGGTGGGTGTCGGGGTAAACCTAGGAGTAGGCCTAGGGCCAGGAGTTGGAGCTGTGGCTAGGGGTAGGGATGGGGGTGGGCCTATGGGTAGGGGTAGCTGTAGGGCCAGGGGTAGGGGTAGGACTAGAGGTAGTGCTAGGCGTAGGCCTAGGGAGAGGTGTAGTGCTCGGTGTAGGATTAGGTGAAGGGCTAGTGGTTGGCAGAGGCACACGGGCAGTGTTAGGGTTAGGGCTCAAGTTAGGCCTAGGATTAGTAATAGTGGTAGGGGTTGGCCGAGGGCTAGGTGTAGGTGTCACGGGAGGGCTCCGTTTAGTCCTAGGACTCAAAACAGGTGTACGGCTGGATTCGGGTGTGGCTAAGGATGGGTCCAGGGTGATTTCGTGGGATCCAGGTTAGTGTTCTGGGTAACGGTAGAGCAAGGTGTACTGTTCGGCGACGGGCAAATGATAGGCCTCGGACTAGAATGAGCACTGGGCGTTGGTCTAGGGTCTGAGCTAGGGCTAGTGGGAGCGGTAGGCGTAGCGCTGGGGTAGGCATAGCGCAAGAGGTGGGTGTCGGGGTAAACCTAGGAGTAGGCCTAGGGCCAAAAGTTGGAGCTGTGGCTAGGGGTAGGGATGGGCGTGGGCCTATGGGTAGGGGTAGCTTTAGGGCCAGGGGTAGGGTTAGGACTAAAGGTAGTGCTAGGCGTAGGCCTAGGGCGAGGGGGAGTGCTCTGGGTAGGGTTAGGTGAAGGGCTAGTGGTTGGCAGAGGCCTTCGGGCAGTGTTAGTGTTAGGGCTCATGTTAGGCCTAGGATTAGTGGTAGTGGTAGGGGTTGGCCGAGGGCTAGGGGTAGGGGTCACGGGATGGCTCCGTTTAGTCCTAGGACTTGATACAGGTGTAGGGCTGGATTCGGGTATGGCTAAGGGTGGGTCCAGGGTGATTCCGTAGGACACGGGTTAGTGCTCTGGCTAACGGTAGGGCAAGGTGTACTGGTCGGCGACGGGCAAGTGGTAGGCCTCGGACTAGAGTGAGCACCTGGCGTTGGTCTAGGGCCCGAGCTAGGGCTAGTAGGAGCGGTAGGCATAGCGCTGGGGTAGGCATAGGGCAAGAGGTGGGTGTCGGGGTAAACCTAGGAGTAGGCCTAGGGCCAGGAGTTGGAGCTGTGTCTAGAGGTAGAGATGGGTTTGGGCCTATGGTTAGGGGTAGCTGTAGGGCCAGGGGTAGGGGTAGGACTAGAGGTAGTGCTAGGCGTAGGCCTAGGGCGAGGGGGAGTGCTCGGGGTAGGGTTAGGTGAAGTGCTAGTGGTTGGCAGAGGCTTACGGGCAGTGTTAGTGTTAGAACTCATGTTAGGCCTAGGATTAGTGGTAGTGGTAGGGGTTGGCCGAGGGCTAGGGGTAGGGGTCACGGGATGTCTCCGTTTAGTCCTAGGACTTGAAACAGGTGTAGGGCTGGATTAGGGTGTGGCTAATGGTGGGTTCAGGGAGATTCCGTAGGACACGGGTTAGTGTTCTGGCTAACGGTAGGGCAAGGTGTACTGGTCGGAGATGGGCAAATGCTAGGCTTCGGACTAGAGTGAGCACTGGGCGTTGGTCTAGGGCCCGAGCTAGGGCTAGTGGGAGCAGTAGGCGTAAAGCTGGGGTAGGCATATGGCAAGAGGTGGGTGTCGGGGTAAACCTAGGAGTAGGCCTAGGACGAGGAGTTGGAGCTGTGGCTAGGGGTAGGGATGGGGGTGGGCCTATGGGTAGGGGTAGCTGTAGGGCCAGGGGTAGGGGTAGGACTAGAGGTAGTGCTAGGCGTAGGCCTAGTGCGAAGGGGAGTGCTCGGGGTAGGGTTAGGTGAAGTGCTAGTGGTTGGCAGAGGCCCACGGGCAGTGTTAGTGTTAGGGCTCATGTTAGGCCTAGGATTAGTGGTAGTGGTAGGGGTTGGCCGAGGGCTAGGGGTAGGTGTCACGGGAGGTCTCCGTTTAGTCCTAGGACTCGGAACAAGTGTAGGGCTGGATTCGGGTGTGGCTAAGGGTGGGTACAGGGTGATTTCGTGGGACACAGGTTAGTGTTCTGGCTAACGGTGGGGCAAAGTGTACTGGTCGGCGACGGAAAAGTGGTAGGCCTCGGACTAGAGTGAGCACTGGGCGTTGGTCTATGGCCCGAACTACGGCTAGTGGGAGCGGCAGGCGTAGCGCTGCGGTAGGCATAGGGTAAGAGGTGGGTGTCGGGGTAAACCTAGGAGTAGGCGAGGGCCAGGAGTTGGAGCTGTGGCTAGGGGTAGAGATGGGGTGGGCCTATAGTTAGGTGTAGCTGTCGGGCCAGGGGTAGGGGTAGGACTAGAGGTAGTGCTGGGCGTAAGCCTAACGCGAGGGGGAGTGCTCGGGGTGGGTTATGTGAAGGGCTAGTGGTTGGCAGAGGCCCACGTGCAGTGTTATTTTTAGGGCTCATGTTAGGCCTAGGATTAGTGGTAGTGGTAGGGGTTGGCCGAGGGCTAGGTGTAGGTGTCAAGGGAGGGCTCCGTTAAGTCCTAGGACTCGGAACAGGTGTAGGGCTGGATTCGGGTGTGGCTAAGGGTGGGTACAGGTTGATTTCGTGGGACACAGGTTAGTGTTCTGGCTAACGGTAGGGCAAGGTGTACTGGTCGGCGACGGGCAAGTGCTAGACCTCGGACTAGAGTGAGCCCTGGGCGTTGGTCTAGGGTCTGAGCTAGGGCTAGTGGGAGCGGTAGGCGTAGCGCTGGGGTAGGCATAGGGCAAGATGTGGGAGTCGGGGTAAACCTAGGAGTAGGCCTAGGGCCAGGAGTTGGAGCTGTGGCTAGGGGTAGTGATGGGGGTGGGCCCTTGGGTAGGGGTTGCTTTAGGGCCAGGGGTGGGTGTAGGACTAGAGGTAGTGCTAGGCGTAGGCCTAGGGCGAGGGGGAGTGCTTTGGGTAGGGTTAGGTGAAGGGCTAGTGGTTGGCAGAGGCCTACGGGCAGTGTTAGTGTTAGGGCTCATGTTAAACCTAGGATTAGTGGTAGTGGTAGGGGTTGGCCGAGGGCTAGGGGTAGGGGTCACAGGATGGCTCCGTTTAGTCCTAGGACTTGAAACAGGTGTAGGGCTGGATTCGGGTGTGGCTAAGTGTGGGTCCAGGGTAATTCCGTAGGACACGGGTTAGTGCTCTGGCTAACGGTAGGGCAAGGTGTACTGGTCGGGGACGGGCAAATGCTAGGCTTCGGACTAGAGTGAGCACTGGGCGTTGGTCTAGGGCCCGAGCTAGGGCTAGTGGATCGGTAGGCGTAGCGCTGGGGTAGGCATAGGGCAAGAAGTGGGTGTCGGGGTAAACCTAGGAGTAGGCCTAGGGCCAGGAGTTGGAGCTGTGGCTAGGAGTAGGGATGGGGGTGGGCCTATGGTTAGGGGTAGCTGTAGGGCCCTGTGTTCGGGTAGGACTAGAGGTAGTGCTAGGCGTAAGCGTAGCGCGAGGGGGAGTGCTCGGGGTAGGGTTAGGTGAAGGGCTAGTGGTTGGCAGTGGCCCACGGGCAGTGTTTTTGTTAGGGCTCATGTTAGGCCTAGAATTAGTGGTAGTGGTAGGGGTTGGCCGAAGGCTAGGTGTAGATGTCAAGGGAGGGCTCCGTTAAGTCCTAGGACTCGGAACAGGTGTAGGGCTGGATTCGGGTGTGGCTAAGGGTGGGTCCAGGTTGATTTCGTGGGACACAGGTTAGTGTTCTGGCTAACGGTAGGGCAAGGTGTACTGGTCGGCGACAAGGAAGTGCTAGGCCTCGGACTAGAGTGAGCACTGGGCGTTGGTCTAGGGCCCGAGCTAGGGCTAGTGGGAGCGGTAGGCGTAGCGCTGGGGTAGGCATAGGGCAAGAGGTGGGTGTCGGGGTAAACCTAGGAGGAGGCCTAGGGCCAGGAGTTGGAGCTGTGGCTAGGGGTAGGGATGGGGGTGGGCCTGTGGGTAGGGTAGCTGTAGGGTCAGGGGTAGGGGTAGGACTAGAGGTAGTGCTAGGCGTAGGCCTAGGGCGAGGGGGAGTGCTCGGGGTAGGGTTAGGTGAAGGGCTAGTGGTTGGCAGAGGCCTACGGGCAGTGTTAGTGTTAGGGCTCATGTAAGGCCTAAAATTAGTGGTAGTGGTAGGGGTTGGCTGAGGGCTAGGGGTAGGTGTCACGGGAGGGCCCTGTTTAGTCCTAGGACTTGAAACAGGTGAAGGGCTGGATTCGGGTGTGGCTAAGGGTGGGTCCAGGGTGATTCCGTAGGACACGGGTTAGTCCTCTGGCTAACGGTAGGGCAAGGTGTACTGGTCGGTGACGGGCAAGTGGTAGGCCTCGGACTAGAGTGAGCACCTGGCGTTGGTCTAGGGCCCGAGCTAGGGCTAGTGGGAGCGGTAGGCGTAGCGCTGGGGTAGGCATAGGGCAAGAGGTGGGTGTCGGGGTAAACCTAGGAGTAGGCCTAGGGCCAGGAGTTGGAGCAGTGGCTAGGGGTAGGGATGGGGTTGGGCCTATGGTTAGGTGTAGCTGTAGGGCCAGGGGTAGGGGTAAGACTAGAGGTAGTGCTAGGCGTAGGCCTAGGGCGAGGGGGAGTGCTCTGGGTAGGGTTAGTTGAAGGGCTAGTGGTTGGCAGAGGCCCACGGGCAGTGTTAGTGTTAGGGCTCAAGTTAGGCCTAGGATTAGTAATAGTGGTAGGGGTTGGCCGAGGGCTAGGTGTAGGTGTCACGGGAGGGCTCCATTTAGTCCTAAAACTCAAAACAGGTGTACGGCTGGATTCGGGTGTGGCTAAGGGTGGCTCCAGGGTGATTCCGTAGGACACGGGTTAGTGCTCTGCCTAACGGTATGGAAAGGTCTACTGGTCAGGGACTGGCAAATGCTAGGCCTCGGACTAGAGTGAGCACTGGGCGTTGGTCTAGGGCCCGAGCTAGGGCTAGTGGGAGCGGTAGGCGTGGCGCTGGGGTAGGCATAGGGCAAGAAGTGGGTGTCGGGGTAAACCTAGGAGTAGACCTAGGGCCAGGAGTTGGAGCTGTGGCTAAAAGTAGGGATGGGGGTGGGCCTATGGTTAGGGGTAGCTGTAGGGCCAGGGGTAGGGGTAGCACTAGAGGTAGTGCTAGGCGTAGGCCTAGGGCGAGGGGGAGTGCTCAGGGTAGTGTTAGGTGAAGTGCTAGTGGTTGGCAGAGGCCCACGGGCAGTGTTAGTGTTAGGGCTCATGTTAGGCCTAGGATTAGTGGTAGTGGTAGGGGTTGGCCGAGGGCTAGGGGTAGGGGTCACGGGATGTCTCCGTTTAGTCCTAGGACTTGAAACAGGTGTAGGGCTTGATTCGGGTGTGGCTAATGGTGGGTCCAGTGAGATTCCGTAGGACACGGGTTAGTGCTCTGGCTAACGGTAGGGCTAGGTGTACTGGTCGGAGATGGGCAAATGCTAGGCTTCGGACAAGAGTGAGCACTGAGCGTTGGTCTAGGGCCCGAGCTAGGCCTAGTGGGAGCGGTAGGCGTAGCGCTGGGGTAGGCATAGGGCAAAAGGTGGATGTCGGGGTAAACTTAGGAGTAGGCCTAGGGCCAGGAGTTGGAGCTGTGGCTAGGGGTAGGGATTGGGGTGGTCCTATGGTTAGGGGTAGCTGTAAGGCCCGGGGTAGGGGTAGGACTAGAGGTAGTGCTAGGCATAAGCCTCGCGCGAGGGGGAGTGCTCGGGGTAGGGTTAGGTGAAGGGCTAGTTGTTGGCAGAGGCCCACGGGCAGTGTTATTGTTAGGGCTCATGTTAGGCCTAGGATTAGTGGTAGTGGTAGGGGTTGGCCGAGGGCTAGGTTTAGGTGTCAAGGGAGGGCTCCGTTAAGTCCTAGGACTCGGAACAGGTGTAGGGCTGGATTCGGGTGTGGCTAAGGGTGGGTACAGGTTGATTTCGTGGGACACAGGTTAGTGTTCTGGCTAACGGTAGGGCAAGGTGTACTGGTCGGCGACGGGCAAGTGCTAGGCCTCGCACTAGAGTGAGCACTGGGCGTTGTTCTAGAGCCCGAGCTAGGGCTAGTGGGAGCGGTAGGCGTAGCGCTGGGGTAGGCGTAGGGCAAGAGGTGGGTGTCGGGGTAAACCTAGGAGTAGGCATAGGGCCAGGAGTTGGAGCTGTGGCTAGGGGTAGGGATGGGGGTGGGCCTGTGGGTAGGGTAGCTGTAGGGTCAGGGGTAGGGGTAGGACTAGAGGTAGTGCTAGGCGTAGGCCTAGGGCGAGGGGGAGTGCTCGGGGTAGGGTTAGGTGAAGGGCTAGTGGTTGGCAGAGACCTACGGGCAGTGTTAGTGTTAGGGCTCATGTTAGGCCTAAAATTAGTGGTAGTGGTAGGGGTTGGCCGAGGGCTAGGGGTAGGTGTCACGGGAGGGCTCCGTTTAGTTTTAGGACTTGAAACAGGTGTAGGGCTGGATTCGGGTGTGGCTAAGGGTGGGTCCAGGGTGATTCCGTAGGTCACGGGTTAGTCCTCTGGCTAACGGTAGGGCGAGGTGTACTGGTCGGTGATGGGCAAGTGCTAGGCCTCGGACTAGAGTGAGCACCTGGCGTTGGTCTAGGGCCCGAGCTAGGGCTAGTGGGAGCGGTAGGTGTAGAGCTGGGGTAGGCATAGGGCAAGAGGTGGGTGTCGGGGTAAACCTAGGAGTAGTCCTAGGGCCAGGAGTTGGAGCTGTGGATAGGGGTAGTGATGGGGGTGGGCCTATGGTTAGGGGTAGCTGTAGGGCCAGGGGTAGGGTTAGGACTACAGGTAGTGCTAGGCGTAGGCCTAGGGCGAGGGGGAGTGCTCGGGGTAGGGTTAGGTGAAGTGCTAGTGGTTGGCAGAGGCCCACGGGCAGTGTTAGTGTTAGGGCTCATGTTAGGCCTAGGATTAGTGGTAGTAGTAGGGGTTGGCCGAGGGCTAGGGTTAGGTGTCACGGGAGGGCTCCGTTTAGGCCTAGGACTCGGAACAGGTGTAGGGCTGGATTCGGGTGTGGCTAGGGTGGGTCCAGGGTGATTCCGTAGGACACGGGTTAGTGCTCTGGCTAACGGTAGGGCAAAGTGTACTGGTCGGTGACGGGCAAGTGGTAGGCCTCGAATTAGAGTGAGCACTGGGCGTTGGTCTAGGTCCCGAGCTAGGGCTAGTGGGAGCGGTAGGCGTAGCGATGGGGTAGGCATAGGGCAAGAGGTGGGTGTCGGGGTAAACCTAGGAGTAGGCCTAGGGCCAGGAGTTGGAGCTGTGGCTAGGGGTAGGGATGGGGTTAGGCCTATGGGTAGGGGTAGCTGTAGGGCCAGGGGTAAGGGTAGGACTAGAGGTAGTGCTAGGCGTAGGCCTAGGGCGAGGGGGAGTGCTCGGGGTAGGGTTAGGTGAAGTGCTAGTGGTTGGCAGAGGCCCAAGGGCAGTGTTAGTGTTAGGGCTCATATTAGGCCTAGCATTAGTGGTAGTGGTAGGGGTTTGCCGAGGGCTAAGGGTAGGTATCACGGGAAAACTCCGGTTAGTTTTAGGACTCGGAACAGTTGTAGGGCTGGATTCGGGTGTGGCTAAGGGTGGGTCCAGGGTGATTTCATGGGACACAGGTTAATGTTCTGGCTAACGGTAGGGCAAGGTGTACTGGTCAGCGATGGGCAAGTGCTATGCCTCGGACTAGAGTGAGCACTGGGCGTTGGTCTAGGGCCCGAGCTAGGGCTACTGGGAGTGGTAGGTGTAGCGCCTGGGTAGGCATATGGCAAGAGGTGGGTGTCGGGGTAAACCTAGGAGTAGGCCTAGGACGAGGAGTTGGAGCTGTGGCTAGGGGTAGGGATGGGGGTGGGCCTATGGGTAGGGGTAGCTGTAGGGCCAGGGGTAGGTGTAGGACTAGAGGTAGTGCTAGGCGTAGGCCTAGTGCGAGGGGGAGTGCTCGGGGTAGGGTTAGGTGAAGTGCTAGTGGTTGGCAGAGGCCCACGGGCAGTGTTAGTGTTAGGGCTCATGTTAGGCCTAGGATTAGTGGTAGTGGTAGGGGTTTGCCGAGGGCTAAAGGTAGGTGTCACGGGAAAACTCCGGTTAGTCCTAGGACTCGTAACAGGTGTAGGGCTGGATTCGGGTGTGGCTAAGGGTGGGTCCAGGGTGATTTCGTGGGATACAGGTTAGTGTTCTGGCTAACGGTAGGGCAAGGTGTACTGTTCGGCGACGGGCAAGTGATAGGCCTCGGACTAGAATGAGCACTGGGCGTTGGTCTAGGGTCTGAGCTAGGGCTAGTGGGAGCGGTAGGCGTAGCGCTGGGGTAGGCATAGGGCAAGGGGTGGGTGTCGGGGTAAACCTAGGAGTAGGCCTAGGGCCAGGAGTTGGAGCTGTGGCTAGGGGTAGGGATGGGGGTGGGCCTATGGGTAGGGGTAGCTTTAGGGCCAGGAGTAGGGTTAGGACTAGAGGTAGTGCTAGGCGTAGGCCTAGGGCGAGGGGGAGTGCTCTGGGTAGGGTTAGGTGAAGGGCTAGTGGTTGGCAGAGGCCTACGGGCAGTGTTAGTGTTAGGGCTCATGTTAGGCCTAGGATTAGTGGTAGTGGTAGGGGTTGGCCGAGGGCTAGGGGTAGGGGTCACGGGATGGCTCCGTTTAGTCCTAGGACTTGATACAGGTGTAGGGCTGGATTCGGGTATGGCTAAGGGTGGGTCCAGGGTGATTCCGTAGGACACGGGTTAGTGCTCTGGCTCACGGTAGGGCAAGGTGTACTGGTCGGGGACGGGCAAATGCTACGCCTCGGACTAGAGTGAGCACTGGGCGTTGGTTAGGGCCCGAGCTAGGGCTAGTGAGAGCGGTAGGCGTAGCGCTGGGGTAGGCATAGGTCAAGAGGTGGGTGTCGGGTAAACCTAGAAGTAGGCCTAGGGCCAGGAGTTGGAGCTGTGGCTAGGGGTAGGGATGGGGGTGGGCCTATGGGTAGGGGTAGCTTTAGGGCCAGGGGTAGGGTTAGGACTAGAGGTAGTGCTAGGCGTAGGCCTAGGGCGAGGGGGAGTGCTCTGGGTAGGGTTAGGTGAAGTGCTAGTGGTTGGCAGAGGCCCACGAGCAGTGTTAGTGTTAGGGCTCATGTTAGGCCTAGGATTAGGGGTAGTGGTAGTGGTTTGCCGAGGGGTAAAGGTAGGTGTCACGGGAAAACTCCGGTTAGTCCTAGGACTCGGAACAGGTGTAGGGCTGGATTCGGGTGTGGCTAATGGTGGGTCCAGGGAGATTCCGTAGGACATGGGCTAGTGCTCTGGCTAACGGTAAGGCAAGGTGTACTGTTCGGAGATGGGCAACTGCTAGGCTTCGGACTAGAGTGAGCACTGGGCGTTGGTCTAGGGCCCGAGCTACGGCTAGTGGGAGCGGTAGGCGTAGCGCTGGGGTAGGCATAGGGCAAGAGGTGGATGTCGGGGTAAACTAGGGGTTGTCCTAGGGCCAGGAGTTGGAGCTGTGGCTAGGGGTAGGGATTGGGGTGGGCCTATGGTTAGGGGTAGCTGTAGGGCCCGGGGTAGAGGTAGGACTAGAGGTAGTGCTAGGCGTAAGCCTAGCGCGAGGGGGAGTGCTCGGGGTAGGGTTAGGTGAAGGGCTAGTGGTTGGCAGAGGCCCACGGGCAGTGTTATTTTTAGGGCTCATGTTAGGCCTAGGATTAGTGGTAGTGGTAGGGGTTGGCCGAGGGCTAGGTGTAGGTGTCAATGGAGGGCTCCGTTAAGTCCTAGGACTCGGAACAGGTGTAGGGCTGGATTCGGGTGTGGCTAAGTGTGGGTACAGGTTGATTTCGTGGACACAGGTTAGTGTTCTGGCTAACGGTAGGGCAAGGTGTACTGGTCGGCGACGGACAAGTGCTAAGCCTCGGACTAGAGTGAGCACTGGGCGTTGGTCTAGAGCCCGAGCTAGGGCTAGTGGGAGCGGTAGGCGTAGCGCTGGGGTAGGCGTAGGGCAAGAGGTGGGTGTCGGGGTAAACCTAGGAGTAGGCCTAGGGCCAGGAGTTGGAGCTGTGGCTAGGGGTAGGGATATGGGTGGGCCTATGGGTAGGGGTAGCTGTAGGGCCAGGGGTAGGGGTAGGACTAGAGGTAGTGCTAGGCGTAGGCCTAGGGAGAGGTGTAGTGCTCGGGGTAGGATTAGGTGAAGGGCTAGTGGTTGGCAGAGGCACACGGGCAGTGTTAGGGTTAGGGTTCATGTTAGGCCTAGGATTAGTGGTAGTGGTAGTGGTTGGCCGAGGGCTAGGGGTAGGTGTCACAGAGGGCTCCGTTTAGTCCTAGGACTCCGAACAGGTGTAGGGCTGGATTCGGGTGTGGCTAAGGGTGGGTCCAGGGTGATTCCGTAGGACACGGGTTAGTGCTCTGGCTAACGGTCGGGCAAGGTGTACTGGTCGGCGACGGGCAAGTGCTAGGCCTCGGACTAGAATGAGCACTGTGCGTTGGTCTAAGGCTCCAGCTAGGGCTAGTGGGAGCGGTAGGCGTAGCGCTGGGGTAGGCATAGGGCAAGAATTGGGTGTCGGGGTAAACCTAGGAGTAAGCCTAGAGCCAAGATTTCGAGCTGTGGCTAGGGGTAGGGATGGGGTTGAGCCTATAAGTAGGGGTAGTTAGGGCCAGGGGTATGGGTAGGACTAAAGGTAGTGCTAGGCGTAGGCATAGGGCGTTGGGAAGTGCTCGGGGTAGGATTAGTTGAAGGGCTAGTGGTTGGCAGAGGCCCACGGGCAGTGTTAGTGTTAGGGCTCAAGTTAGGCCTAGGATTAGTAATAGTGGTAGGAGTTGGCCGAGGGCTAGGTGTAGGTGTCACGGGAGGGCTCCGTTTAGTCCTAGGACTCAAAACAGGTGTACGGCTGGATTCGGGTGTGGCTAAGGGTGGGTCCAGGGTGATTCCGTAGGACACGGGTTAGTCCTCTGGCTAACGGTAGGGCAAGGTGTACTGGTCGGAGATGGGCAAATGCTAGGCTTCGGACTAGAGTGAGCACTGGGCGTTGGTCTAGGGCCCGAGCTAGGGCTAGTGGGAGCGGTAGGCGTAGAGCTGGGGTAGGCATAGGGCAAGAGGTGGATGTCAAGGTAAACTTAGGAGTAGGCCTAGGGACAGGAGTTGCAGCTGTGTCTAAGGGTAGGGATTGGGGTGGGCCTATGGGTAGGGGGAGCTGTAGGGCCAGGGGTAAGGGTAGGACTAGAGGTAGTGCTAGGCGTAGGCCTAGGGCGAGGTGTAGTGCTCGGGGTAGGGTTAGGTGAAGGGCTAGTGGTTGGCAGAGGCCCACGGGCAGTGTTATTGTTAGGGCTCATGTTAGGCCTAGGATTAGTGGTAGTGGTAGGGGTTGGCCGAGGGCTAGGTGTAGGTGTCAATGGAGGGCTCCGTTAAGTCCTAGGACTCGGAACAGGTGTAGGGCTGGATTCGGGTGTGGCTAAGTGTGGGTACAGGTTGATTTCGTGGGACACAGGTTAGTGTTCTGGCTAACGGTAGGGCAAGGTGTACTGGTCGGCGACGGGCAAGTGCTAGGCCTCGGACTAGAGTGAGCACTGGGCGTTGGTCTAGAGCCCGAGCTAGGGCTAGTGGGAGCGGTAGGCGTAGCGCTGGGGTAGGCGTAGGGCAAGAGGTGGGTGTCGGGGTAAACCTAGGAGTAGGCATAGGGCCAGGAGTTGTAGCTGTGGCTAGGGGTAGGGATGGGGGTGGGCCTGTGCGTAGGATAGCTGTAGGGTCAGGGGTAGGGGTAGGAATAGAGGTAGTGCTAGGCGTAGGCCTAGGGCGAGGGGGAGTGCTCGGGGTAGGGTTATGTGAAGGGCTAGTGGTTGGCAGAGGCCTACGGGCAGTGTTAGTGTGAGGGCTCATGTTAGGCCTAAAATTAGTGGTAGTGGTAGGGGTTGGCCGAGGGCTAGGGGTAGGTGTCACGGGAGGGCTCCGTTTAGTCCTAGGACTTGAAACAGGTGTAGGGCTGGATTCGGGTGTGGCTAAGGGTGGGTCCAGGGTGATTCGGTAGGTCACGGGTTAGTCCTCTGGCTAACGGTAGGGAAAGGTGTACTGGTCGGTGACGGGCAAGTGCTAGGCTTCGGACTAGAGTGAGCACTGGGCGTTGGTGTAGGGCCCGAGCTAGGGCTAGTGGGAGCGGTAGGCGTAGAGCTGGGGTAGGCAAAGGGCAAGAGGTGGATGTCGGGGTAAACTTAGGAGTAGGCCTAGGGCCAGGAGTTGGAGCTGTGGCTAAAGGTAGGGATTGGGGTGGGCCTATGGTTAGGGGTAGCTGTAGGGCCCGGGGTAGGGGTAGGACTAGAGGTAGTGCTAGGCGTAAGCCTAGCGCGAGGGTGAGTGCTCGGGGTAGGGTTAGGTGAAGGGCTAGTGGTTGGCAGAGGCCTACGGGCAGTGTTAGTGTTAGGGCTCATGTTAGGCTTAAAATTAGTGGTAGTGGTAGGGGTTGGCCGAGGGCTAGGGTTAGGTGTCACGGGAGGGCTCCGTTTAGTCCTGGGACTCGGAACAGGTGTAGGGCTGGATTCGGGTGTGGCTAGGGTGGGTCCAGGGTGATTCCGTAGGACACGGGTTAGTGCTCTGGCTAACGGTAGGGCAAAGTGTACTGGTCGGTGACGGGCAAGTGGTAGGCCTCGGACTAGAGTGAGCACTGGGCGTTGTTCTAGGTCCTGAGCTAGGGCTAGTGGGAGCGGTAGGCGTAGCGCTGGGGTAGGCATATGGCAAGAGGTGGGTGTCGGGGTAAACCTAGGAGTAGGCCTAGGGCCAGGAGTTGGAGCTGTGGCTAGGGGTAGGGATATGGGTGGGCCTATGGGTAGGGGTAGCTGTAGGGCCAGGGGTAGGGGTAGGACTAGAGGTAGTGCTAGGCGTAGGCCTAGGGAGAGGTGTAGTGCTCGGGGTAGGATTAGGTGAAGGGCTAGTGGTTGGCAGAGGCACACGGGCAGTGTTAGGGTTAGGGTTCATGTTAGGCCTAGGATTAGTGGTAGTGGTAGTGGTTGGCCGAGGGCTAGGGGTAGGTGTCACAGAGGGCTCCGTTTAGTCCTAGGACTCCGAACAGGTGTAGGGCTGGATTCGGGTGTGGCTAAGGGTGGGTCCAGGGTGATTCCGTAGGACACGCGTTAGTGCTCTGGCTAACGGTCGGGCAAGGTGTACTGGTCGGGACGGGCAAGTGCTAGGCCTCGGACTAGAATGAGCACTGGGCGTTGGTCTAAGGCTCTAGCTAGGGCTAGTGGGAGCGGTAGGCGTAGCGCTGGGGTAGGCATAGAGCAAGAGGCGGGTGTCGGGGTAAACCTAGGAGTAGGCCTAGGGCCAGGAGTTGGAGCTGTGGCTAGGAGTAGGGATGGGGTTGGGCCTATAAGTAGGGGTAGCTTTAGGGCCAGGGGTATGGGTAGGACTAAAGGTAGTGCTAGGCGTAGGCATAGGGCGTTGGGAAGTGCTCGGGGTAGGATTAGTTGAAGGGCTAGTGGTTGGCAGAGGCCCACGGGCAGTGTTAGTGTTAGGGCTCATGTTAGGCCTAGGATTAGTGGTAGTGGTAGGGGTTGGCCGAGGGCTAGGGGTAGGGGTCACGGGATGTCTCCGTTTAGTCCTAGGACTTGAAACAGGTGTAGGGCTTGATTCGGGTGTGGCTAATGGTGGGTCCAGTGAGATTCCGTAGGACACGGGTTAGTGCTCTGGCTAACGGTAGGGCTAGGTGTACTGGTCGGAGATGGGCAAATGCTAGGCTTCGGACAAGAGTGAGCACTGAGCGTTGGTCTAGGGCCCGAGCTAGGGCTAGTGGGAGCGGTAGGCGTAGCGCTGGGGTAGGCATAGGGCAAAAGGTGGATGTCGGGGTAAACTTAGGAGTAGGCCTAGGGCCAGGAGTTGGAGCTGTGGCTAGGGGTAGGGATTGGGGTGGTCCTATGGTTAGGGGTAGCTGTAGGGCCCGGGGTAGGGGTAGGACTAGAGGTAGTGCTAGGCGTAGGCCTAGGGCGAGGTGTAGTGCTCGGGGTAGGATTAGGTGAAGGGCTAGTGGTTGGCAGAGGCACACGGTCAGTGTTAGGGTTAGGGCTCATGTTAGGCCTAGGATTAGTGGTAGTGGTAGTGGTTGGCCGAGGGCTAGGGGTAGGTGTCACAGATGGCTCCGTTTAGTCCTAAGACTCGGAACAGGTGTAGGGCTGGATTCGTGTGTGGCTAAGTGTGGGTCCAGGGTGATTCCGTAGGACACGGGTTAGTGCTGTGTCTAACAGTAGGGCAAGTTGTACTGGTCGGCGACGGGCAAGTGCTAGGCCTCGGACTAGAGTGAGCACTGGGCGTTGGTCTAGGGCCCGAGCTAGGTCTACTGGGAGTGGTAGGTGTAGCGCTGGGGTAGGCATATGGCAAGAGGTGGGTGTCGGGGTAAACCTAGGAGTAGGCCTAGGACGAGGAGTTGGAGCTATGGCTAGGGGTAGGGATGGGGGTGGGCCTATGGGTAGTGGTAGCTGTAGGGCCAGGGGTAGGGGTAGGACTAGAGGTAGTGCTAGGCGTAGGCCTAGGGCGAGGGAAAGTGGTCGGGGTAGGGTTAGGTGAAGTGCTAGTGGTTGGCAGAAGCCCACGGGCAGTGTTAGTGTTAGGGCTCATGTTAGGCCTAGGATTAGTGGTAGTGGTAGGGGTTTGCCGAGGGCTAAAGGTAGGTGTCACGGGAAAACTCCGGTTAGTCCTAGGACTCGGAACAGTTGTAGGGCTGGATTCGGGTGTGGCTAAGGGTGGGTCCAGGGTGATTTCGTGGGATACAGGTTAGTGTTCTGGCTAACGGTAGGGCAAGGTGTACTGTTCGGCGACGGGCAAATGAAAGGCCTCGGACTAGAATGAGCACCTGGCGTTGGTCTAGGGCCCGAGCTAGGGCTAGTGGGAGCGGTAGGCGTAGCGCTGGGGTAGGCATAGGTCAAGAGGTGGGTGTCGGGGTAAACCTAGGAGTAGGCCTAGGGCCAGGAGTTGGAGATGTGGCTAGGGGTAGAGATGGGGTTGGGCCTATGGTTAGGTGTAGCTGTAGGGCCAGGGGTAGGGGTAAGACTAGAGGTAGTGCTAGGCGTAGGCCTAGGGCGAGTGGGAGTGCTCGGGGTAGGGTTAGTTGAAGGGCTAGTGGTTGGCAGAGGCCCACGGGCAGTGTTAGTGTTAGGGCTCAAGTTAGGCCTAGGATTAGTAATAGTGGTAGGGGTTGGCCGAGGGCTAGGTGTAGGTGTCACGGGAGGGCTCCGTTTAGTCCTAGGACTCAAAACAGGTGTACGGCTGGATTCGGGTGTGGCTAAGGGTGGGTCCAGGGTGATTCCGTAGGACACGGGTTAGTGCTCTGGCTAACGGTATGGCAAGGTCTACTGGTCGGGGACGGGCAAATGCTAGGCCTCGGACTAGAGTGAGCACTGGGCGTTGGTCTAGGGCCCGAGCTAGGGCTAGTGGGAGCGGTAGGCGTGGCGCTGGGGTAGGCATAGGGCAACAAGTGGGTGTCGGGGTAAACCTAGGAGTAGGCCTAGGGACAGGAGTTGCAGCTGTGTCTAAGGGTAGGGATGGGGGTGGGCCTATGGGTAGGGGTAGCTGTAGGGCCAGGGGTAAGGGTAGGACTAGAGGTAGTGCTAGGCGTAGGCCTAGGGCGAGGTGTAGTGCTCGGGGTAGGATTAGGTGAAGGGCTAGTGGTTGGCAGAGGCACACGGGCAGTGTTAGGGTTAGGGCTCATGTTAGGCCTAGGATTAGTGGTAGTGGTAGTGGTTGGCCGAGGGCTACGGGTAGGTGTCACAGATGGCTCCGTTTAGTCCTAGGACTCGGAACAGGTGTAGGGCTGGATTTGTGTGTGGCTAAGTGTGGGTCCAGGGTGATTCCGTAGGACACGGGTTAGTGCTGTGGCTAACGGTAGGGAAGGTGTACTGGTCGGCGACGGGCAAGTGCTAGGCCTCGGACTAGAGTGAGCACTGGGCGTCGGTCTAGGGCCCGAGCTAGGGCTACTGGGAGTGGTAGGTGAAGCGCTGGGGTAGGCATATGGCAAGAGGTGGGTGTCGGGGTAAACCTAGGAGTAGGACTAGGACGAGGAGTTGGAGCTGTGGCTAAGGGTAGGGATGGGGGTGGGCCTATGGGTAGGGGTAGCTGTAGGGCCAGGGGTAGGGGTAGGACTAGAGGTAGTGCTAGGTGTAGGCCTAGTGCGAGGGGGAGTGCTCGGGGTAGGGTTAGGTGAAGTGCTAGTGGTTGGCAGAGGCCCACGGGCAGTGTTAGTGTTAGGGCTCATGTTAGGCCTAGGATTAGTGGTATTGGTAGGGGTTTGCCGAGGGCTAAAGGCAGGTGTCACGGGAGGGCTCCGGTTAGTCCTAGGACTTGAAACAGGTGTAGGGCTGGATTCGTGTGTGGCTAAGTGTGGGTCCAGGGTGATTCCGTAGGACACGGGTTAGTCCTCTGGCTAACGGTAGGGCAAGGTGTACTGTTCGGTGACGGGCAAGTGCTAGGCCTCGGACTGGAGTGAGCACCTGGCGTTGGTCTAGGGCCCGAGCTAGGGCTAGTGGGAGCGGTAGGCGTAGCGCTGGGGTAGGCATAGGGCAAGAGTTGGGTTTCGGGGTAAACCTAGGAGTAGGCCTAGGGCCAGGAGTTGGAGCTGTGGCTAGGGGTAGGGATGGGGGTGGGCCTGTGGGTAGGGTAGCTGTAGGGCCAGGTGTAGGGGTAGGACTAGAGGTAGTGCTAGGCTTAGGCCTAGGGCGAGGGGGAGTGCTCGGGGTAGGGTTAGGTGAAGGGCTAGTGGTTGGCAGAGGCCTACGGGCAGTGTTAGTGTTAGGGCTCATGTTAGGCCTAAAATTAGTGGTAGTGGTAGGGATTGGCCAAGGGTTAGGGGTAGGTGTCACGGGAGGGCTCCGGTTAGTCCTAGGACTTGAAACAGGTGTAAGGCTGGATTCGGGTGTGGCTAAGGGTGGGTCCAGGGTGATTCCGTAGGACACGGGTTAGTCCTCTGGCTAACGGTAGGGCAAGGTGTACTGGTCGCTGACTGGCAAGTGCTAGGCCTCGGACTAGAGTGAGCACTGGGCGTTGGTCTAGGTCCAGAGCTAGGGCTAGTGGGAGCGGTAGGCGTAGCGCTGGGGTAGGCATAGGGCAAGAGGTGGGTGTCGGGGTAAACTTAGGAGTAGGCCTAGGGCCAGGAGTTGGAGCTGTGGCTAGGGGTAAGGATGGGGGTGGGCCTATGGGTAGGGGTACCTGTAGGGCCAGGGGTAGGGGTAGGACTAGAGGTAGTGCTAGGCGTAGGCCTAGGGGGAGGGGGACTGCTCGGGGTAGGGTTAGGTGAAGGGCTAGTGGTTGGCAGAGGTCACGGGCACTGTTATTGTTAGGGCTCAAGTTAGGCCTAGGATTAGTAATAATGGTAGGGGTTGGCCATGGGCTAGGTGTAGGTGTCACGGGAGGGCTCCGTTTAGTCCTAGGACTCAAAACAGGTGTACGGCTGGATTCGGGTGTGGCTAAGGGTGGGTCCAGGGTGATTCCGTAGGACACGGGTTAATGCTCTGGCTAACGGTATGGCAAGGTGTACTGGTCGGGGACGGGCAAATGCTAGGCCTCGGACTAGAGTGAGCACTGGGCGTTGGTCTAGGGCCGAGCTAGGGCTAGTCGGAGCGGTAGGCGAAGCGCTGGGGTAGGCATAGGGCAAGAGATGGGTGTCGGTGTAAACCTAGAAGTAGGCCTAGGGCCAGTAGTTGGAGCTGTGGCTAGGGGTAGGGATGGGGGTGGGCTTATGAGTAGGGGTAGCTGTAGGGCCAGGGGTAGGGGTAGGACTAGAGGTAGTGCTAGGCGTAGGCCTAGGGCGAGGGGTAGTGCTCGGGGTAGGATTAGGGGAAGGGCTAGTGGGTGGCAGAAACTCACAGGCAGTGTTAGTGTTAGGGCTCATGTTAGGCCTAGGATTAGTGGTAGTGGTAGGGGTTGGCCGAGGGCTAGGTGTAGGTGTCACGGGAGGGCTCCGTTTAGTTCTAGGACTCAGAACAGGTGTAGGGCGTTATTCGGGTGTGACTAAGGGTGGGTCCAGGGTGATTCCGTAGGACACGGGTTAGTGCTCTGGCTAACGGTAGGGCAAGGTGTACTGGTCGGAGATGGGCAAATGCTAGGCTTCGGACTAGAGTGAGCACTGGGAGTTGGTCTAGGTCCCGAGCTAGGGCTAGTGGGAGCTGTAGGCGTAGCTCTGGGGTAGGCATAGGGCAAGAGGTGGGTGTCGGGGTAAACTTAGGAGTAGGCCTAGGGCCAGGAGTTGGAGCTGTGGCTAGGGGTAGGGATTGGGGTGGGCCTATGGTTAGGGGTAGCTGTAAGCCCCGGGGTAGGGGTAGGACTAGAGGTAGTGCTAGGCGCAAGCCTAGGCGAGGGGGAGTGCTCGGGGTAGGGTTAGGTGAAGGGCTAGTGGTTGGCAGAGGCCCACGGGCAGTGTTATTGTTAGGGCTCATGTTAGGCCTAGGATTAGTGGTAGTGGTAGGGGTTGGCCGAGGGCTAGGTGTAGGTGTCAAGGGAGTGCTCCGTTAAGTCCTAGGACTCGGAACAGGTGTGGGCTGGATTCGGGTGTGGCTAAGGGTGGGTACCGGTTGATTTCATGGGACTCAGGTTAGTGTTCTGGCTAACGGTAGGGCAAGGTGTACTGGTCGGCAACGGGCAAGTGCTAGGCCACGGACTAGAGTGAGCACTGGGCGTTGGTCTAGGGCCCGAGCTAGTGCTACTGGGATCAGTAGGCGTAGCGCTTGGGTAGGCATAGGGCAAGAGGTGGGTGTCGGGGTAAACCTAGGAGTAGTCCTAGGGACAGGAGTTGGAGCTGTGTCTAGGGGTAGGGATGGGGGTGTGCATATGGGTATGGGTAGCTGTAGGGCCAGGGGTAGGGGTAGGACTAGAGGTAGTGCTAGGCGTAGGCCTAGGGCGAGGGAAAGTGCTCGGGGTAGGGTTAGGTGAAGGGCTAGTGGTTGGCAGAGGCCTACGGGCAGTGTTAGTGTTAGGGCTCATGTTAGGCCTAGAATTAGTTGTAGTGGTGGGGTTGGCCGAGGGCTAGGGGCAGGTGTCACGGGAGGGCTCCGGTTAGTCCTAGGACTTGAAACAGGTGTAGGGCTGGATTCGGGTGTGGCTAAGTGTGGGTCCAGGGTGATTCCGTAGGACACGGGTTAGTCCTCTGGCTAACGGTAGGGCAAGGTGTACTGGTCAGCGACGGGCAAGTGCTAGGCCTCGAATTAGAATGAGCACTGAACGTTGGTCTAAGACCCGAGCTAGGGCTAGTGGGAGCGGTAGGCATAGCGCTGGGGTAGGCATAGGGCAAGAGGTGGGTGTCGGGGTAAACCTAGGAGTAGGCCTAGGGCCAGGAGTTGGAGCTGTGGCTAGGGGTAGGGATGGGGTTGGGCCTATGGGTAGGGGTAGCTGTACGGCCAGGTGTATGGGTAGGACTAGAGGTAGTGCTAGGCGTAGGCCTAGGGCGATGGGTAGTGCTCGGGGTAGGATTAGGTGAAGGGCTAGTGGTTGGCAGAGGTCACGGGCACTGTTATTGTTAGGGCTCAAGTTAGGCCTAGGATTAGTAATAATGGTAGGGGTTGGCCGAGGGCTAGGTGTAGGTGTCACGGGAGGGCTCCGTTTAGTCCTAGGACTCAAAACAGGTGTACGGCTGGATTCGGGTGTGGCTAAGGGTGGGTCCAGGGTGATTCCGTAGGACACGGGTTACTGCTCTGGCTAACGGTAGGGCAAGGTGTACTGGTCGGCAACGGGCAAGTGCTAGGCCTCGGACTAGAGTGAGCACTGTGCGTTGGTCTAGGGCCCGAGATAGGGCTAGAGGGAGCGGTAGGCGTAGCGCTGGGGTAGGCATAGGGCAAGAGGTGGGTGTCGGGGTAAACTTAGGAGTAGGCCTAGGGCCAGGAGTTGGAGCTGTGGCTAGGGGTAGGGATTGGGGTGGGCCTATGGTTAGGGGTAGCTGTAGGCCCCGGGGTTGGGGTAGGACTAGAGGTAGTGCTAGGCGCAAGCCTAGGCGAGGGGGAGTGCTCGGGGTAGGGTTAGGTGTAGGGCTAGTGGTTGGCAGAGGCCCACGGGCAGTGTTATTGTTAGGGCTCATGTTAGGCCTAGGATTAGTGGTAGTGGTAGGGGTTGGCCGAGGGCTAGGTGTAGGTGTCAAGGGAGGGCTCCGTTAAGTCCTAGGACTCGGAACAGGTGTGGGCTGGATTCGGGTGTGGCTAAGGGTGGGTACCGGTTGATTTCGTGGGACTCAGGTTAGTGTTCTGGCTAACGGTAGGGCAAGGTGTACTGGTCGGCAACGGGCAAGTGCTAGGCCACGGACTAGAGTGAGCACTGGGCGTTGGTCTAGGGCCCGAGCTAGGGCTAGTGGGAGCGGTAGGCGTAGCGCTGGGGTAGGCATAGGGCAAGTGGTGGGTGTCGGGGTAAACCTAGGAGTAGGACTAGGGCCAGGAGTTGGAGCTGTGGCTAGGGGTAGGGATGGGGTTGGGCCTATGGGTAGGGGTAGCAGTAGGGCCAGGGGTATGGGTAGGACTACAGATAGTGCTAGGCGTAGGCCTAGGGTGATGGGTAGTGATCGGGGAAGGATTAGGTGAATGGCTAGTGGTTGGCAAAGGCCCACGGGCAGTGTTAGTGTTAGGGCTCATGTTAGGCCTAGGATTAGTGGTAGTGGTAGGGGTTGGCTGAGGGCTAGGGGTAGGTGTCACGGGAGGGCTCCGTTTAGTCCTAGGACTCCGAACAGGTGTTGGGCTGGATTCGTGTGTGGCTAAGGGTGGGTCCAGGGTGATTCCGTAGGACACGGGTTACTGCTCTGGCTAACGGTAGGGCAAGGTGTACTGGTCGGCAACGGGCAAGTGCTAGGCCTCGGACTAGAGTGAGCACTGTGCGTTGGTCTAGGGCCCGAGCTTGGGCTACTGGGAGCGGTAGGCGTAGCGCTGGGGTAGGCAGAGGCAAGAGGTGGGTGTCGGGGTAAACTTAGGAGTAGGCCTAGGGCCAGGAGTTGGAGCTGTGGCTAGGGGTAGGGATGGGGGTGTGCCTATGGGTAGGGGTAGCTGTAGGGCCAGGGGTAGGGGTAGGACTAGAGGTAGTGCTAGGCGTAGGCCTAGGGCGAGGCGGAGTGCTCGGGGTAGGGTTAGGTGAAGGGCTAGTGGTTGGCAGAGGCCTACGGGCAGTGTTAGTGTTAGGGCTCATGTTAGGCCTAGAATTAGTTGTAGTGGTAGGGGTTGGCCGAGGGCTAGGTGCAGGTGTCACGGGAGGGCTCCGGTTAGTCCTAAAACTTGAAACAGGTGTAGGGCTGGATTCGGGTGTGGCTAAGGGTGGGTCCAGGGTGATTCCGTAGGATATGGGTTAGTGCTATGGCTAACGGTAGGGCAAAGTGTACTGGTCGGCGACGGTCAAGTGCTAGGCCTCGGACTAGGGTGAGCACTGGGCGTTGATCTAGGGCCCGAGCTAGGGCTAGTGGGAGCGGTAGGTGTAGCGCTGTGGTAGGCATAGGGCAAGAGGTGGGTTTCGGGGTAAACCTAGGAGTAGGCCTAGGGCCAGGAGTTGGAGCTGTGGCTAGGGGTAGGGATGGGGGTGGGCCTATGGTTAGGTGTAGCTGTAGGGCCAGGGGTAGGGGTAGGACTAGAGGTAGTGCTAGGCGTAGGCCTAGGGCGAGGGGGAGTGCTCGGGGTAGGGTTAGGTGAAGGGCTAGTGGTTGGCAGAGGCCCACGGGCAGTGTTAGTGTTAGGGCTCATGTTAGGCCTAGGATTAGTGGTAGTGGTAGGGGTTGGCCGAGGGCTAGGGGTAGGTGTCACGGGAGGGCTCCGTTTAGTCCTAGGACTCGGAACAGGTGTAGGGCTGGATTCGGGTGTGGCTAAGGGTGGGTCCAGGGTGATTCCGCAGGACACGGGTTACTGCTCTGGCTAACGGTAGGGCAAAGTGTACTGGTCGGCGACGGTCAAGTGCTAGGCCTCGGACTAGAGTGAGCACTGGGCGTTGATCTAGGGCCCGAGCTAGGGCTAGTGGGAGCGGTAGGTGTAGCGCTGTGGTAGGCATAGGGCAAGAGGTGGGTTTCGGTGTAAACCTAGGAGTAGGCCTAGGGCCAGGAGTTGGAGCTGTGGCTAGGGGTAGGGATGGGGGTGGGCCTATGGTTAGGTGTAGCTGTAGGGCCAGGGGTAGGGGTAGGACTAGAGGTAGTGCTAGGCGTAGGCCTAGGGCGAGGGGGAGTGCTCGGGGTAGGGTTAGGTGAAGGGCTAGTGGTTGGCAGAGGCCCACGGGCAGTGTTAGTGTTAGGGCTCATGTTAGGCCTAGGATTAGTGGTAGTGGTAGGGGTTGGCCGAGGGCTAGGGGTAGGTGTCACGGGAGGGCTCCGTTTAGTCCTAGGACTCGGAACAGGTGTAGGGCTGGATTCGGGTGTGGCTAAGGGTGGGTCCAAGGTGATTCCGTAGGACACGGGTTAGTGCTATGGCTAACGGTAGGGCAAAGTGTACTGGTCGGCGACGGTCAAGTGCTAGGCCTCGGACTAGAGTGAGCACTGGGCGTTGGTCTAGGGCCCGAGCTAGGGCTAGAGGGAGCGGTAGGCATAGCGCTGTAGTAGGCATAGGGCAAGAGGTGGGTTTCGGGGTAAACCTAGGAGTAGGCCTAGGGCCAGGAGTTGGAGCTGTGGCTAGGGGTAGGGATGGGGGTGGGCCTATGGTTAGGTGTAGCTGTAGGGCCAGGGGTAGGTGTAGGACTAGAGGTAGTGCTAGGCGTAGGCCTAGGGCGAGGGGGAGTGCTCGGGGTAGGGTTAGGTGAAGGGCTAGTGGTTGGCAGAGGCACACGGGCAGTGTTAGGGTTAGTGTTCATGTTAGGCCTAGGATTAGTGGTAGTGGTAGGGGTTGGGCGAGGGTTAGGGGTAGGTGTCACGGGAGGGCTCCGGTTAGTCCTAGGACTCGGAACAGTTGTAGGGCTGGTTTTGGGTGTGGCTAAGGGTGGGTCCAGGGTGATTTCGTGGGACACAGGTTAGTGTTCTGGCTAACGGTAGGGCAAGGTGTACAGGTCGGCGACGGGCAAGTGCTACGCCTCGGACTAGAGTGAGCACTGGGCGTGGTCTAGGGCCCGAGCTAGGGCTAGTGGGAGCGGTAGGCGTAGCGCTGTGGTAGGCATAGGGCAAGAGGTGGGTGTCGGGGTAAACCTAGGAGTAGGCCTAGGGCCAGGAGTTGGAGCTGTGGCTAGGGGTAGGGATGGGGGTGTGCCTATGGGTAGGGGTAGCTGTAGGGCCAGGGGTAGGGGTAGGACTAGAGGTAGTGCTAGGCGTAGGCCTAGGGCGAGGGGCAGTGCTCGGGGTAGGTTTAGGTGAAGGGCTAGTGGTTGGCAGAGGCCTACGGGCAGTGTTAGTGTTAGGGCTCATGTTAGGCCTAGAATTAGTTATAGTGGTAGGGGTTGGCCGATTGCTAAAGGCAGGTGTCACGGGAGGGCTCCGGTTAGTCCTAGGACTTGAAACAGGTGTAGGGCTCGATTCGTGTGTGGCTAAGTGTGGGTCCAGGGTGATTCCGTAGGACACGTTTAGTCCTCTGGCTAACGGTAGGGCAAGGTGTACTGTTCGGTGACGGGCAAGTGCTAGGCCTCGGACTGGAGTGAGCACCTGGCCTTGGTCTAGGGCCCGAGCTAGGGCTAGTGGGAGCGGTAGGCGTAGCGCTGGGGTAGGCATAGGGCAAGAGTTGGGTGTCGGGGTAAACCTAGGAGTAGTCCTAGGGCCAGGAGTTGGAGCTGTGGCTAGGGGTAGGGATGGGGGTGGGCCTGTGGGTAGGTTAGCTGTAGGGCCAGGTGTAGGGGTAGGACTAGAGTTAGTGCTAGGCGTAGGCCTAGGGCGAGGGGGAGTGCTCGGGGTATGGTTAGGTGAAGGGCTAGTGGTTGGCAGAGGCCTACGGGCAGTGTTAGTGTTAGGGCTCATGTTAGGCCTAGAATTAGTTGTAGTGGTGGGGTTGGCCGAGGGCTAGGGTCAGGTGTCACGGGAGGGCTCCGGTTAGTCCTAGGACTTGAAACAGGTGTAGGGCTGGATTCGGGTGTGGCTAAGTGTGGGTCCAGGGTGATTCCGTAGGACACGGGTTAGTCCTCTGGCTAACGGTAGGGCAAGGTGTACTGGTCAGCGACGGGCAAGTGCTAGGCCTCGAACTAGAATGAGCACTGGGCGTTGGTTCGAGACCCGAGCTAGGGCTAGTGGGAGCGGTAGGCGTAGCGCTGGGGTAGGCATAGGGCAAGAGGTGGGTGTCGGGGTAAACCTAGGAGTAGGCCTAGGGCCAGGATTTGGAGCTGTGGCTAGGGGTAGGGATGGGGTTGGGCCTATGGGTAGGGGTAGCTGTACGGCCAGGTGTATGGGTAGGACTAGAGGTAGTGCTAGGCGTAGGCCTAGGGCGATGGGTAGTGCTCGGGGTAGGATTAGGTGAAGGGCTAGTGGTTGGCAGAGGTCACGGGCACTGTTATTGTTAGGGCTCAAGTTAGGCCTAGGATTAGTAATAATGGTAGGGGTTGGCCGAGGGCTAGGTGTAGGTGTCACGGGAGGGCTCCGTTTAGTCCTAGGACTCAAAACAGGTGTACGGCTGGATTCGGGTGTGGCTAAGGGTGGGTCCAGGGTGATTCCGTAGGACACGGGTTAATGCTCTGGCTAACGGTATGGCAAGGTGTACTGGTCGGGGACGGGCAAATGCTAGGCCTCGGACTAGAGTGAGCACTGGGCGTTGGTCTAGGGCCGAGCTAGGGCTAGTCGGAGCGGTAGGCGAAGCGATGGGGTAGGCATAGGGCAAGAGATGGGTGTCGGTGTAAACCTAGAAGTAGGCCTAGGGCCAGTAGTTGGAGCTGTGGCTAGGGGTAGGGATGGGGGTGGGCTTATGAGTAGGGGTAGCTGTAGGGCCAGGGGTAGGGGTAGGACTAGAGGTAGTGCTAGGCGTAGGCCTAGGGCGAGGGGTAGTGCTCGGGGTAGGATTAGGGGAAGGGCTAGTGGGTGGCAGAAACTCACAGGCAGTGTTAGTGTTAGGGCTAATGTTAGGCCTAGGATTAGTGGTAGTGGTAGGGGTTGGCCGAGGGCTAGGTGTAGCTGTCACGGGAGGGCTCCGTTTAGTTCTAGGACTCAGAACAGGTGTAGGGCGTTATTCGGGTGTGACTAAGGGTGGGTCCAGGGTGATTCCGTAGGACACGGGTTAGTGCTCTGGCTAACGGTAGGGCAAGGTGTACTGGTCGGAGATGGGCAAATGCTAGGCTTCGGACTAGAGTGAGCACTGGGAGTTGGTCTAGGGCCCGAGCTAGGGCTAGCGGGAGCGGTAGGCGTAGCGCTGGGGTAGGCATAGGGCAAGAGGTGGGTGTCGGGGTAAACTTAGGAGTAGGCCTATGGCCAGGAGTTGGAGCTGTGGCTAGGGGTAGGGATGGGGTTGGGCCTATGGGTAGGGGTAGCAGTAGGGCCAGGGGTATGGGTAGGACTAGAGATAGTGCTAGGCGTAGGCCTAGGGTGATGGGTAGTGATCGGGGGAGGATTAGGTGAATGGCTAGTGGTTGGCAGAGGCCCACGGGCAGTGTTAGTGTTAGGGCTCATGTTAGGCCTAGAATTAGTTGTAGTGGTAGGGGTTGGCCGAGGGCTAGGTGTAGGTGTCACGGGAGGGCTCCGGTTAGTCCTAGGACTTGAAACAGGTGTAGGGCTGGATTCGGGTGTGGCTAAGGGTGCGTCCAGGGTGATTCCGTAGGATATGGGTTAGTGCTATGGCTAACGGTAGGGCAAAGTGTACTGGTCGGCGACGGTCAAGTGCTAGGCCTCGGACTAGAGTGAGCACTGGGCGTTGATCTAGGGCCCGAGCTAGGGCTAGTGGGAGCGGTAGGTGTAGCGCTGTGGTAGGCATAGGGCAAGAGGTGGGTTTCGGGGTAAACCTAGGAGTAGGCCTAGGGCCAGGAGTTGGAGCTGTGGCTAGGGGTAGGGATGGGGGTGGGCCTATGGTTAGGTCTAGCTGTAGGGCCAGGGGTAGGGTTAGGACTAGAGGTAGTGCTAGGCGTAGGCCTAGGGCGAGGGGGAGTGCTCGGGGTAGGGTTAGGTGAAGGGCTAGTGGTTGGCAGAGGCCCACGGGCAGTGTTAGTGTTAGGGCTCATGTTAGGCCTAGGATTTGTGGTAGTGGTAGGGGTTGGCCGAGGGCTAGGGGTAGGTGTCACGGGAGGGCTCCGTTTAGTCCTAGGACTCGGAACAGGTGTAGGGCTGGATTCGGGTGTGGCTAAGGGTGGGTCCAAGGTGATTCCGTAGGACACGGGTTAGTGCTATGGCTAACGGTAGGGCAAAGTGTACTGGTCGGCGACGGTCAAGTGCTAGGCCTCGGACTAGAGTGAGCACTGGGCGTTGGTCTAGGGCCCGAGCTAGGGCTAGAGGGAGCGGTAGGCATAGCGCTGTAGTAGGCATAGGGCAAGAGGTGGGTTTCGGGGTAAACCTAGGAGTAGGCCTAGGGCCAGGAGTTGGAGCTGTGGCTAGGGGTAGGGATGGGGGTGGGCCTATGGTTAGGTGTAGCTGTAGGGCCAGGGGTAGGTGTAGGACTAGAGGTAGTGCTAGGCGTAGGCCTAGGGCGAGGGGGAGTGCTCGGGGTAGGGTTAGGTGAAGGGCTAGTGGTTGGCAGAGGCACACGGGCAGTGTTAGGGTTAGGGTTCATGTTAGGCCTAGGATTAGTGGTAGTGGTAGGGGTTGGGCGAGGGTTAGGGGTAGGTGTCACGGGAGGGCTCCGGTTAGTTCTAGGACTCGGAAGAGTTGTAGGGCTGGTTTTGGGTGTGGCTAAGTGTGGGTCCAGGGTGATTTCGTGGGACACAGTTTAGTGTTCTGGCTAACGGTAGGGCAAGGTGTACAGGTCGGCAACGGGCAAGTGCTACGCTCGGACTAGAGTGAGCACTGGGCGTGGTCTAGGGCCCGAGCTAGGGCTAGTGGGAGCGGTAGGCGTAGCGCTGTGGTAGGCATAGGGCAAGAGGTGGGTGTCGGGGTAAACCTAGGAGTAGGCCTAGGGCCAGGAGTTGGAGCTGTGTCTAGGGGTAGGGATGGGGGTGTGCCTATGGGTAGGGGTAGCTGTAGGGCCAGGGGTAGGGGTAGGACTAGAGGTAGTGCTAGGCGTAGGCCTAGGGCGAGGGGCAGTGCTCGGGGTAGGTTTAGGTGAAGGGCTAGTGGTTGGCAGAGGCCTACGGGCAGTGTTAGTGTTAGGGCTCATGTTAGGCCTAGAATTAGTTATAGTGGTAGGGGTTGGCCGAGGGCTAAAGGCAGGTGTCACGGGAGGGCTCCGGTTAGTCCTAGGACTTGAAACAGGTGTAGGGCTGGATTCGTGTGTGGCTAAGTGTGGGTCCAGGGTGATAACGTAGGACACGGGTTAGTCCTCTGGCTAACGGTAGGGCAAGGTGTACTGTTCGGTGACGGGCAAGTGCTAGGCCTCGGACTGGAGTGAACACCTGGCGTTGGTCTAGGGCCCGAGCTAGGGCTAGTGGGAGCGGTAGGCGTAGCGCTGGGGTAGGCATAGGGCAAGAGTTGGGTGTCGGGGTAAACCTAGGAGTAGTCCTAGGGCCAGGAGTTGGAGCTGTGGCTAGGGTTAGGGATGGGGGTGGGCCGGTGGGTAGGTTAGCTGTAGGGCCAGGTGTAGGGGTAGGACTAGAGGTAGTGCTAGGCGTAGGCCTAGGGCGAGGGGGAGTGCTCGGGGTAGGGTTAGGTGAAGGGCTAGTGGTTGGCAGAGGCCTACGGGCAGTGTTAGTGTTAGGGCTCATGTTAGGCCTAAAATTAGTGGTAGTGGTAGGGATTGGCCAAGGGTTAGGGGTAGGTGTCAAGGTAGGGCTCCGTTTAGTCCTAGAACTCGGAACAGATGTAGGGCTGGATTCGGGTGTGGCTAAGGGTGGGTCCAGGGTGATTCCGTAGGACACGGGTTAGTTCTCTGGCTAACGGTAGGGCAAGATGTACTGGTCGGCAACGGGCAAGTGCTAGGCCTCGGAATAGAGTGAGCAATGGGCGTTGGTCTAGGGCCCGAGCTAGTGCTACTGGGATCAGTAGGCGTAACGCTTGGGTAGGCCTAGGGCAAGAGGTTGGTGTCGGGGTAAACCTAGGAGTAGGCCTAGGGCCAGGAGTTGGAGCTGTGGCTACGGGTAGGGATGGGGGTGTGCATATGGGTATGGGTAGCTGTAGGGCCAGGGGTAGGGGTAGGACTAGAGGTAGTGCTAGGCGTAGGCCTAGGGCGAGGGAAAGTGCTCGGGGTAGGGTTAGGTGAAGGGCTAGTGGTTGGCAGAGGCCTACGGGCAGTGTTAGTGTTAGGGCTCATGTTAGGCCTAGAATTAGTTGTAGTGGTGGGGTTGGCCGAGGGCTAGGAACAGGTGTCACGGGAGGGCTCCGGTTAGTCCTAGGACTTGAAACAGGTGTAGGGCTGGATTCGGGTGTGGCTAAGTGTGGGTCCAGGGTAATTCCGTAGGACACGGGTTAGTCCTCTGGCTAACGGTAGGGCAAGGTGTACTGGTCAGCGACGGGCAAGTGCTAGGCCTCGAACTAGAATGAGCACTGGGCGTTGGTCTAAGACCCGAGCTAGGGCTAGTGGGAGCGGTAGGCGTAGCGCTGGGGTAGGCATAGGGCAAGAGGTGGGTGTCGGGGTAAACCTAGGAGTAGGCCTAGGGCCAGGAGTTGGAGCTGTGGCTAGGGGTAGGGATGGGGTTGGGCCTATGGGTAGGGGTAGCTGTACGGCCAGGTGTATGGGTAGGACTAGAGGTAGTGCTAGGCGTAGGCCTAGGGCGATGGGTAGTGCTCGGGGTAGGATTAGGTGAAGGGCTAGTGGTTGGCAGAGGTCACGGGCACTGTTATTGTTAGGGCTCAAGTTAGGCCTAGGATTAGTAATAATGGTAGGGGTTGGCCGAGGGCTAGGTGTAGGTGTCACGGGAGGGCTCCGTTTAGTTCTAGGACTCAGAACAGGTGTAGGGCGTTATTCGGGTGTGACTAAGGGTGGGTCCAGGGTGATTCCGTAGGACACGGGTTAGTGCTCTGGCTAACGGTAGGGCAAGGTGTACTGGTCGGAGATGGGCAAATGCTAGGCTTCGGACTAGAGTGAGCACTGGGAGTTGGTCTAGGGCCCGAGCTAGGGCTAGCGGGAGCGGTAGGCGTAGCGCTGGGGTAGGCATAGGGCAAGAGATGGGTGTCGGGGTAAACTTAGGAGTAGGCCTATGGCCAGGAGTTGGAGCTGTGGCTAGGGGTAGGGATGGGGTTGGGCCTATGGGTAGGGGTAGCAGTAGGGCCAGGGGTATGGGTAGGACTAGAGATAGTGCTAGGCGTAGGCCTAGGGTGATGGGTAGTGATCGGGGGAGGATTAGGTGAATGGCTAGTGGTTGGCAGAGGCCCACGGGCAGTGTTAGTGTTAGGGCTCATGTTAGGCCTAGAATTAGTTGTAGTGGTAGGGGTTGGCCGAGGGCTAGGAGTAGGTGTCACGGGAGGGCTCCGGTTAGTCCTAGGACTTGAAACAGGTGTAGGGCTGGATTCGGGTGTGGCTAAGGGTGGGTCCAGGGTGATTCCGTAGGATATGGGTTAGTGCTATGGCTAACGGTAGGGCAAAGTGTACTGGTCGGCGACGGTCAAGTGCTAGGCCTCGGACTAGAGTGAGCACTGGGCGTTGATCTAGGGCCCGAGCTAGGGCTAGTGGGAGCGGTAGGTGTAGCGCTGTGGTAGGCATAGGGCAAGAGGTGGGTTTCGGGGTAAACCTAGGAGTAGGCCTAGGGCGAGGAGTTGGAGCTGTGGCTAGGGGTAGGGATGGGGGTGGGCCTATGGTTAGGTGTAGCTGTAGGGCCAGGGGTAGGGGTAGGACTAGAGGTAGTGCTAGGCGGAGGCCTAGGGCGAGGGGGAGTGCTCGGGGTAGGGTTAGGTGAAGGGCTAGTGGTTGGCAGAGGCACACGGGCAGTGTTAGGGTTAGGGTTCATGTTAGGCCTAGGATTAGTGGTAGTGGTAGGGGTTGGGCGAGGGTTAGGGGAAGGTGTCACGGGAGGGCTCCGGTTAGTTCTAGGACTCGGAACAGTTGTAGGGCTGGTTTTGGGTGTGGCTAAGTGTGGGTCCAGGGTGATTTCGTGGGACACAGTTTAGTGTTCTGGCTAACGGTAGGGCAAGGTGTACAGGTCGGCAACGGGCAAGTGCTACGCCTCGGACTAGAGTGAGCACTGGGCGTGGTCTAGGGCCCGAGCTAGGGCTAGTGGGAGCGGTAGGCGTAGCGCTGTGGTAGGCATAGGGCAAGAGGTGGGTGTCGGGGTAAACCTAGGAGTAGGCCTAGGGCCAGGAGTTGGAGCTGTGGCTAGGGGTAGGGATGGGGGTGTGCCTATGGGTAGGGGTAGCTGTAGGGCCAGGGGTAGGCGTAGGACTAGAGGTAGTGCTAGGCGTAGGCCTAGGGCGAGGGGCAGTGCTCGGGGTAGGTTTAGGTGAAGGGCTAGTGGTTGGCAGAGGCCTACGGGCAGTGTTAGTGTTAGGGCTCATGTTAGGCCTAGAATTAGTTATTGTGGTAGGGGTTGGCCGAGGGCTAAAGGCAGGTGTCACGGGAGGGCTCCGGTTAGTCCTAGGACTTGAAACAGGTGTAGGGCTGGATTCGTGTGTGGCTAAGTGTGGGTCCAGGGTGATTCCGTAGGACACGGGTTAGTCCTCTGGCTAACGGTAGGGCAAGGTGTACTGTTCGGTGACGGGCAAGTGCTAGGCCTCGGACTGGAGTGAGCACCTGGCGTTGGTCTAGGGCCCGAGCTAGGGCTAGTGGGAGCGGTAGGCGTAGCGCTGGGGTAGGCATAGGGCAAGAGTTGGGTGTCGGGGTAAACCTAGGAGTAGTCCTAGGGCCAGGAGTTGGAGCTGTGGCTAGGGGTAGGGATGGGGGTGGGCCTGTGGGTAGGTTAGCTGTAGGGCCAGGTGTAGGGGTAGGACTAGAGGTAGTGCTAGGCGTAGGCCTAGGGCGAGGGGGAGTGCTCGGGGTAGGGTTAGGTGAAGGGCTAGTGGTTGGCAGAGGCCTACGGGCAGTTTTAGTGTTAGGGCTCATGTTAGGCCTAAAATTAGTGGTAGTGGTAGGGATTGGCCAAGGGTTAGGGGTAGGTGTCAAGGTAGGGCTCCGTTTAGTCCTAGAACTCGGAACAGATGTAGGGCTGGATTCTGGTGTGGCTAAGGGTGGGTCCAGGGTGATTCCGTAGGACAAGGGTTAGTTCTCTGGCTAACGGTAGGGCAAGATGTACTGGTCGGCAGCGGGCAAGTGCTAGGCCTCGGAATAGAGTGAGCACTGGGCGTTGGTCTAGGGCCCGAGCTAGTGCTACTGGGATCAGTAGGCGTAGCGCTTGGGTAGGCATAGGGCAAGAGGTGGGTGTCGGGGTAAACCTAGGAGTAGGCCTAGGGCCAGGAGTTGGAGCTGTGGCTAGGGGTAGGGATGGGGGTGTGCATATGGGTATGGGTAGCTGTAGGGCCAGGGGTAGGGGTAGGACTAGAGGTAGTGCTAGGCGTAGGCCTAGGGCGAGGGAAAGTGCTCGGGGTAGGGTTAGGTGAAGGGCTAGTGGTTGGCAGAGGCCTACGGGCAGTGTTAGTGTTAGGGCTCATGTTAGGCCTAGAATTAGTTGTAGTGGTGGGGTTGGCCGAGGGCTAGGGGCAGGTGTCACGGGAGGGCTCCGGTTAGTCCTAGGACTTGAAACAGGTGTAGGGCTGGATTCGGGTGTGGCTAAGTGTGGGTCCAGGGTAATTCCGTAGGACACGGGTTAGTCCTCTGGCTAACGGTAGGGCAAGGTGTACTGGTCAGCGACGGGCAAGTGCTAGGCCTCGAACTAGAATGAGCACTGGGCGTTGGTCTAAGACCCGAGCTAGGGCTAGTGGGAGCGGTAGGCGTAGCGCTGGGGTAGGCATAGGGCAAGAGGTGGGTGTCGGGGTAAACCTAGGAGTAGGCCTAGGGCCAGGAGTTGGAGCTGTGGCTAGGGGTAGGGATGGGGTTGGGCCTATGGGTAGGGGTAGCTGTACGGCCAGGTGTATGGGTAGGACTAGAGGTAGTGCTAGGCGTAGGCCTAGGGCGATGGGTAGTGCTCGGGGTAGGATTAGGTGAAGGGCTAGTGGTTGGCAGAGGTCACGGGCACTGTTATTGTTAGGGCTCAAGTTAGGCCTAGGATTAGTAATAATGGTAGGGGTTGGCCGAGGGCTAGGTGTAGGTGTCACGGGAGGGCTCCGTTTAGTCCTAGGACTCAAAACAGGTGTACGGCTGGATTCGGGTGTGGCTAAGGGTGGGTCCAGGGTGATTCCGTAGGACACGGGTTAATGCTCTGGCTAACGGTATGGCAAGGTGTACTGCTCGGGGACGGGCAAATGCTAGGCCTCGGACTAGAGTGAGCACTGGGCGTTGGTCTAGGGCCGAGCTAGGGCTAGTCGGAGCGGTAGGCGAAGCGATGGGGTAGGCATAGGGCAAGAGATGGGTGTCGGTGTAAACCTAGAAGTAGGCCTAGGGCCAGTAGTTGGAGCTGTGGCTAGGGGTAGGGATGGGGGTGGGCTTATGAGTAGGGGTAGCTGTAGGGCCAGGGGTAGGGGTAGGACTAGAGGTAGTGCTAGGCGTAGGCCTAGGGCGAGGGGTAGTGCTCGGGGTAGGATTAGGGGAAGGGCTAGTGGGTGGCAGAAACTCACAGGCAGTGTTAGTGTTAGGGCTCATGTTAGGCCTAGGATTAGTGGTAGTGGTAGGGGTTGGCAGAGGGCTAGGTGTAGGTGTCACGGGAGGGCTCCGTTTAGTTCTAGGACTCAGAACAGGTGTAGGGCGTTATTCGGGTGTGACTAAGGGTGGGTCCAGGGTGATTCCGTAGGACACGGGTTAGTGCTCTGGCTAACGGTAGGGCAAGGTGTACTGGTCGGAGATGGGCAAATGCTAGGCTTCGGACTAGAGTGAGCACTGGGAGTTGGTCTATGGCCCGAGCTAGGGCTAGTGGGAGCGGTAGGCGTACCGCTGGGGTAGGCATAGGGCAAGAGGTGGGTGTCGGGGTAAACTTAGGAGTAGGCCTATGGCCAGGAGTTGGAGCTGTGGCTAGGGGTAGGGATGGGGTTGGGCCTATGAGTAGGGGTAGCAGTAGGGCCAGGGGTATGTGTAGGACTAGAGATAGTGCTAGGCGTAGGCCTAGGGTGATGGGTAGTGATCGGGGGAGGATTAGGTGAATGGCTAGTGGTTGGCAGAGGCCCACGGGCAGTGTTACTGTTAGGGCTCATGTTAGGCCTAGAATTAGTTGTAGTGGTAGGGGTTGGCCGAGGGCTAGGTGCAGGTGTCACGGGAGGGCTCCGGTTAGTCCTAGGACTTGAAACAGGTGTAGGGCTGGATTCGGGTGTGGCTAAGGGTGGGTCCAGGGTGATTCCGTAGGATATGGGTTAGTGCTATGGCTAACGGTAGGGCAAAGTGTACTGGTCGGCGACGGTCAAGTGCTAGGCCTCGGACTAGAGTGAGCACTGGGCGTTGATCTAGGGCCCGAGATAGGGCTAGTGGGAGCGGTAGGTGTAGCGCTGTGGTAGGCATAGGGCAAGAGGTGGGTGTCGGGGTAAACCTAGGAGTAGGCCTAGGGCCAGGAGTTGGAGCTGTGGCTAGGGGTAGGGATGGAGTTGGGCCTATGGGTAGGGGTAGCTGTACGGCCAGGTGTATGGGTAGGACTAGAGGTAGTGCTAGGCGTAGGCCTAGGGCGATGGGTAGTGCTCGGGGTAGGATTAGGTGAAGGGCTAGTGGTTGGCAGAGGTCACGGGCACTGTTATTGTTAGGGCTCAAGTTAGGCCTAGGATTAGTAATAATGGTAGGGGTTGGCCGAGGGCTAGGTGTAGGTGTCACGGGAGGGCTCCGTTTAGTCCTAGGACTCAAAACAGGTGTACGGCTGGATTCGGGTGTGGCTAAGGGTGGGTCCAGGGTGATTCCGTAGGACACGGGTTAATGCTCTGGCTAACGGTATGGCAAGGTGTACTGGTCGGGGACGGGCAAATGCTAGGCCTCGGACTAGAGTGAGCACTGGGCGTTGGTCTAGGGCCGAGCTAGGGCTAGTCGGAGCGGTAGGCGAAGCGATGGGGTAGGCATAGGGCAAGAGATGGGTGTCGGTGTAAACCTAGAAGTAGGCCTAGGGCCAGTAGTTGGAGCTGTGGCTAGGGGTAGGGATGGGGGTGGGCTTATGAGTAGGGGTAGCTGTAGGGCCAGGGGTAGGGGTAGGACTAGAGGTAGTGCTAGGCGTAGGCCTAGGGCGAGGGGTAGTGCTCGGGGTAGGATTAGGGGAAGGGCTAGTGGGTGGCAGAAACTCACAGGCAGTGTTAGTGTTAGGGCTCATGTTAGGCCTAGGATTAGTGGTAGTGGTAGGGGTTGGCCGAGGGCTAGGTGTAGGTGTCACGGGAGGGCTCCGTTTAGTTCTAGGACTCAGAACAGGTGTAGGGCGTTATTCGGGTGTGACTAAGGGTGGGTCCAGGGTGATTCCGTAGGACACGGGTTAGTGCTCTGGCTAACGGTAGGGCAAGGTGTACTGGTCGGAGATGGGCAAATGCTAGGCTTCGGACTAGAGTGAGCACTGGGAGTTGGTCTATGGCCCGAGCTAGGGCTAGTGGGAGCGGTAGGCGTAGCGCTGGGGTAGGCATAGGGCAAGAGGTGGGTGTCGGGGTAAACTTAGGAGTAGGCCTATGGCCAGGAGTTGGAGCTGTGGCTAGGGGTAGGGATGGGGTTGGGCCTATGGGTAGGGGTAGCAGTAGGGCCAGGGGTATGTGTAGGACTAGAGATAGTGCTAGGCGTAGGCCTAGGGTGATGGGTAGTGATCGGGGGAGGATTAGGTGAATGGCTAGTGGTTGGCAGAGGCCCACGGGCAGTGTTAGTGTTAGGGCTCATGTTAGGCCTAGAATTAGTTGTAGTGGTAGGGATTGGCCGAGGGCTAGGTGCAGGTGTCACGGGAGGGCTCCGGTTAGTCCTAAGACTTGAAACAGGTGTAGGGCTGGATTCGGGTGTGGCTAAGGGTGGGTCCAGGGTGATTCCGTAGGATATGGGTTAGTGCTATGGCTAACGGTAGGGCAAAGTGTACTGGTTGGCGACGGTCAAGTGCTAGGCCTCGGACTAGAGTGAGCACTGGGCGTGGTCTAGGGCCCGAGCTAGGGCTAGTGGGAGCGGTAGGCGTAGCGCTGTGGTAGGCATAGGGCAAGAGGTGGGTGTCGGGGTAAACCTAGGAGTAGGCCTAAGGCCAGGAGTTGGAGCTGTGGCTAGGGGTAGGGATGGGGGTGTGCCTATGGGTAGCGGTAGCTGTAGGGCCAGGGGTAGGGGTAGGACTAGAGGTAGTGCTAGGCGTAGGCCTAGGGCGAGGGGCAGTGCTCGGGGTAGGTTTAGGTGAAGGGCTAGTGGTTGGCAGAGGCCTACGGGCAGTGTTAGTGTTAGGGCTCATGTTAGGCCTAGAATTAGTTATAGTGGTAGGGGTTGGCCGAGGGCTAAAGGCAGGTGTCACGGGAGGGCTCCGGTTAGTCCTAGGACTTGAAACAGGTGTAAGGCTGGATTCGGGTTGGCTAAGGGTGGGTCCAGGGTGATTCCGTAGGACACGGGTTAGTCCTCTGGCTAACGGTAGGGCAAGGTGTACTGGTCGCTGACTGGCAAGAGCTAGGCCTCGGACTAGAGTGAGCACTGGGCGTTGGTCTAGGTCCCGAGCTAGGGCTAGTGGGAGCCGTAGGCGTAGCGCTGGGGTAGGCATAGGGCAAGAGGTGGGTGTCGGGGTAAACTTAGGAGTAGGCCTAGGGCCAGGAGTTGGAGCTGTGGCTAGGGGTAGGGATGGGGGTGTGCATATGGGTATGGGTAGCTGTAGGGCCAGGGGTAGGGGTAGGACTAGAGGTAGTGCTAGGCGTAGGCCTAGGGCGAGGGAAAGTGCTCGGGGTGGGGTTAGGTGAAGGGCTAGTGGTTGGCAGAGGCCTACGGGCAGTGTTAGTGTTAGGGCTCATGTTAGGCCTAGAATTAGTTGTAGTGGTGGGGTTGGCCGAGGGCTAGGGGCAGGTGTCACGGGAGGGCTCCGGTTAGTCCTAGGACTTGAAACAGGTGTAGGGCTGGATTCGGGTGTGGCTAAGTGTGGGTCCAGGGTGATTCCGTAGGACACGGGTTAGTCCTCTGGCTAACGGTAGGGCAAGGTGTACTGGTCAGCGACGGGCAAGTGCTAGGCCTCGAACTAGAATGAGCACTGGGCGTTGGTCTAAGACCCGAGCTAGGGCTAGTGGGAGCGGTAGGCGTAGCGCTGGGGTAGGCATAGGGCAAAGGTGGGTGTCGGGGTAAACCTAAGAGTAGGCCTAGGGCCAGGAGTTGGAGCTGTGGCTAGGGGTAGGGATGGGGGTGTGCATATGGGTATGGGTAGCTGTAGGGCCAGGTGTATGGGTAGGACTAGAGGTAGTGCTAGGCGTAGGCCTAGGGCGATGGGTAGTGCTCGGGGTAGGATTAGGTGAAGGGCTAGTGGTTGGCAGAGGTCACGGGCACTGTTATTGTTAGGGCTCAAGTTAGGCCTAGGATTAGTAATAATGGTAGGGGTTGGCCGAGGGCTAGGTGTAGGTGTCACGGGAGGGCTCCGTTTAGTCCTAGGACTCAAAACAGGTGTACGGCTGGATTCGGGTTTGGCTAAGGGTGGGTCCAGGGTGATTCCGTAGGACACGGGTTAATGCTCTGGCTAACGGTATGGCAAGGTGTACTGGTCGGGGACGGGCAAATGCTAGGCCTCGGACTAGAGTGAGCACTGGGCGTTGGTCTAGGGCCGAGCTAGGGCTAGTCGGAGCGGTAGGCGAAGCGATGGGGTAGGCATAGGGCAAGAGATGGGTGTCGGTGTAAACCTAGAAGTAGGCCTAGGGCCAGTAGTTGGAGCTGTGGCTAGGGGTAGGAATGGGGGTGGGCTTATGAGTAGGGGTAGCTGTAGGGCCAGGGGTAGGGGTAGGACTAGAGGTAGTGCTAGGCGTAGGCCTAGGGCGAGGGGTAGTGCTCGGGGTAGGATTAGGGGAAGGGCTAGTGGGTGGCAGAAACTCACAGGCAGTGTTAGTGTTAGGGCTCATGTTAGGCCTAGGATTAGTGGTAGTGGTAGGGGTTGGCCGAGGGCTAGGTGTAGGTGTCACGGGAGGGCTCCGTTTAGTTCTAGGACTCAGAACAGGTGTAGGGCGTTATTCGGGTGTGACTAAGGGTGGGTCCAGGGTGATTCCGTAGGACACGGGTTAGTGCTCTGGCTAACGGTAGGGCAAGGTGTACTGGTCGGAGATGGGCAAATGCTAGGCTTCGGACTAGAATGAGCACTGGGAGTTGGTCTATGGCCCGAGCTAGGGCTAGTGGGAGCGGTAGGCGTAGCGCTGGGGTAGGCATAGGGCAAGAGGTGGGTGTCGGGGTAAACTTAGGAGTAGGCCTATGGCCAGGAGTTGGAGCTGTGGCTAGGGGTAGGGATGGGGTTGGGCCTATGGGTAGGGGTAGCAGTAGGGCCAGGGGTATGGGTAGGACTAGAGATAGTGCTAGGCGTAGGCCTAGGGTGATGGGTAGTGATCGGGGGAGGATTAGGTGAATGGCTAGTGGTTGGCAGAGGCCCACGGGCAGTGTTAGTGTTAGGGCTCATGTTAGGCCTAGAATTAGTTGTAGTGGTAGGGGTTGGCCGAGGGCTAGGTGCAGGTGTCACGGGAGGGCTCCGGTTAGTCCTAGGACTTGAAACAGGTGTAGGGCTGGATTCGGGTGTGGCTAAGGGTGGGTCCAGGGTGATTCCGTAGGATATGGGTTAGTGCTATGGCTAACGGTAGGGCAAAGTGTACTGGTCGGCGACGGTCAAGTGCTAGGCCACGGACTAGAGTGAGCACTGGGCGTTGATCTAGGGCCCGAGCTAGGGCTAGTGGGAACGGTAGGTGTAGCGCTGTGGTAGGCATAGGGCAAGAGGTGGGTTTCGGGGTAAACCTAGGTGTAGGCCTAGGGCCAGGAGTTGGAGCTGTGGCTAGGGGTAGGGATGGGGGTGTGCCTATGGGTAGGGGTAGCTGTAGGGCCAGGGGTAGGGGTAGGACTAGAGGTAGTGCTAGGCGTAGGCCTAGGGCGAGGGGCAGTGCTCGGGGTAGGTTTAGGTGAAGGGCTAGTGGTTGGCAGAGGCCTACGGGCAGTGTTAGTGTTAGGGCTCATGTTAGGCCTAGAATTAGTTATAGTGGTAGGGGTTGGCCGAGGGCTAAAGGCAGGTGTCACGGGAGGGCTCCGGTTAGTCCTAGGACTTGAAACAGGTGTAGGGCTGGATTCGTGTGTGGCTAAGTGTGGGTCCAGGGTGATTCCGTAGGACACGGGTTAGTCCTCTGGCTAACGGTAGGGCAAGGTGTACTGTTCGGTGACGGGCAAGTGCTAGGCCTCGGACTGGAGTGAGCACCTGGCGTTGGTCTAGGGACCGAGCTAGGGCTAGTGGGAGCGGTAGGCGTAGCGCTGGGGTAGGCATAGGGCAAGAGTTGGGTGTCGGGGTAAACCTAGGAGTAGTCCTAGGGCCAGGAGTTGGAGCTGTGGCTAGGGGTAGGGATGGGGGTGGGCCTGTGGGTAGGTTAGCTGTAGGGCCAGGTGTAGGGGTAGGACTAGAGGTAGTGCTAGGCGTAGGCCTAGGGCGAGGGGGAGTGCTCGGGGTAGGGTTAGGTGAAAAGCTAGTGGTTGGCAGAGGCCTACGGGCAGTGTTAGTGTTAGGGCTCATGTTAGGCCTAAAATTAGTGGTAGTGCTAGGGATTGGCCAAGGGTTAGGGGTAGGTGTCAAGGTAGGGCTCCGTTTAGTCCTAGAACTCGGAACAGATGTAGGGCTGGATTCGGGTGTGGCTAAGGGTGGGTCCAGGGTGATTCCGTAGGACACGGGTTAGTTCTCTGGCTAACGGTAGGGCAATATGTACTGGTCGGCAACGGGCAAGTGCTAGGCCTCGGAATAGAGTGAGCACTGGGCGTTGGTCTAGGTCCCGAGCTAGGGCTAGTGGGAGCCGTAGGCGTAGCGCTGGGGTAGGCATAGGGCAAGAGGTGGGTGTCGGGGTAAACTTAGGAGTAGGCCTAGGGCCAGGAGTTGGAGCTGTGGCTAGGGGTAAGGATGGGGGTGGGCCTATGGGTAGGGGTACCTATAGGGCCAGGGGTAGGGGTAGGACTAGAGGTAGTGCTAGGCGTAGGCCTAGGGGGAGGGGGACTGCTCGGGGTAGGGTTAGGTGAAGGGCTAGTGGTTGGCAGAGCCCCACGGGCAGTGTTAGTGTTAGGGCTCATGTTAGGCCTAGGATTAGTGGTAGTGGTAGGGGTTGGCCGAGGGCTAGGGGTATGTGTCAAGGTAGGGCTCCGTTTAGTCCTAGGTTTCGGAACAGATGTAGGGCTGGATTCGGGTGTGGCTAAGGGTGGGTCCAGGGTGATTCCGTAGGACACGGGTTAGTTCTCTGGCTAACGGTAGGGCAAGATGTACTGGTCGGCAACGGGCAAGTGCTAGGCCTCGGAATAGAGTGAGCACTGGGCGTTGGTCTAGGGCCCGAGCTAGTGCTACTGGGATCAGTAGGCGTAGCGCTTGGGTAGGCCTAGGGCAAGAGGTTGGTGTCGGGGTAAACCTAGGAGTAGGCCTAGGGCCAGGAGTTGGAGCTGTGGCTAGGGGTAGGGATGGGGGTGTGCATATGGGTATGGGTAGCTGTAGGGCCAGGGGTAGGGGTAGGACTAGAGGTAGTGCTAGTCTTGGCCTAGGGCGAGGGAAAGTGCTCGGGGTGGGGTTAGGTGAAGGGCTAGTGGTTGGCAGAGGCCTACGGGCAGTGTTAGTGTTAGGGCTCATGTTAGGCCTAGAATTAGTTGTAGTGGTGGGGTTGGCCGAGGGCTAGGGGCAGGTGTCACGGGAGGGCTCCGGTTAGTCCTAGGACTTGATACAGGTGTAGGGCTGGATTCGGGTGTGGCTAAGTGTGGGTCCAGGGTGATTCCGTAGGACACGGGTTAGTCCTCTGGCTAACGGTAGGGCAAGGTGTACTGGTCAGCGACGGGCAAGTGCTAGGCCTCGAACTAGAATGAGCACTGGGCGTTGGTCTAAGACCCGAGCTAGGGCTAGTGGGAGTGGTAGGCGTAGCGCTGGGGTAGGCATAGGGCAAGAGGTGGGTGTCGGGGTAAACCTAAGAGTAGGCCTAGGGCCAGGAGTTGGAGCTGTGGCTAGGGGTAGGGATGGGGGTGTGCATATGGGTATGGGTAGCTGTAGGGCCAGGTGTATGGGTAGGACTAGAGGTAGTGCTAGGCGTAGGCCTAGGGCGATGGGTAGTGCTCGGGGTAGGATTAGGTGAAGGGCTAGTGGTTGGCAGAGGTCACGGGCACTGTTATTGTTAGGGCTCAAGTTAGGCCTAGGATTAGTAATAATGGTAGGGGTTGGCCGAGGGCTAGGTGTAGGTGTCACGGGAGGGCTCCGTTTAGTCCTAGGACTCAAAACAGGTGTACGGCTGGATTCGGGTGTGGCTAAGGGTGGGTCCAGGGTGATTCCGTAGGACACGGGTTAATGCTCTGGCTAACGGTATGGCAAGGTGTACTGGTCGGGGACGGGCAAATGCTAGGCCTCGGACTAGAGTGAGCACTGGGCGTTGGTCTAGGGCCGAGCTAGGGCTAGTCGGAGCGGTAGGCGAAGCGATGGGGTAGGCATAGGGCAAGAGATGGGTGTCGGTGTAAACCTAGAAGTAGGCCTAGGGCCAGTAGTTGGAGCTGTGGCTAGGGGTAGGGATGGGGGTGGGCTTATGAGTAGGGGTAGCTGTAGGGCCAGGGGTAGGGGTAGGACTAGAGGTAGTGCTAGGCGTAGGCCTAGGGCGAGGGGTAGTGCTCGGGGTAGGATTAGGGGAAGGGCTAGTGGGTGGCAGAAACTCACAGGCAGTGTTAGTGTTAGGGCTAATGTTAGGCCTAGGATTAGTGGTAGTGGTAGGGGTTGGCCGAGGGCTAGGTGTAGGTGTCACGGGAGGGCTCCGTTTAGTTCTAGGACTCAGAACAGGTGTAGGGCGTTATTCGGGTGTGACTAAGGGTGGGTCCAGGGTGATTCCGTAGGACACGGGTTAGTGCTCTGGCTAACGGTAGGGCAAGGTGTACTGGTCGGAGATGGGCAAATGCTAGGCTTCGGACTAGAATGAGCACTGGGAGTTGGTCTATGGCACGAGCTAGGGCTAGTGGGAGCGGTAGGCGTAGCGCTGGGGTAGGCATAGGGCAAGAGGTGGGTGTCGGGGTAAACTTAGGAGTAGGCCTATGGCCAGGAGTTGGAGCTGTGGCTAGGGGTAGGGATGGGGTTGGGCCTATGGGTAGGGGTAGCAGTAGGGCCAGGGGTATGGGTAGGACTAGAGATAGTGCTAGGCGTAGGCCTAGGGTGATGGGTAGTGATCGGGGGAGGATTAGGTGAATGGCTAGTGGTTGGCAGAGGCCCACGGGCAGTGTTAGTGTTAGGGCTCATGTTAGGCCTAGAATTAGTTGTAGTGGTAGGGGTTGGCCGAGGGCTAGGTGCAGGTGTCAAGGGAGGGCTCCGGTTAGTCCTAGGACTTGAAACAGGTGTAGGGCTGGATTCGGGTGTGGCTAAGGGTGGGTCCAGGGTGATTCCGTAGGATATGGGTTAGTGCTATGGCTAACGGTAGGGCAAAGTGTACTGGTGGGCGACGGTCAAGTGCTAGGCCTCGGACTAGAGTGAGCACTGGGCGTTGATCTAGGGCCCGAGCTAGGGCTAGTGGGAGCGGTAGGTGTAGCGCTGTGGTAGGCATAGGGCAAGAGGTGGGTTTCGGGGTAAACCTAGGAGTAGGCCTAGGGCCAGGAGTTGGAGCTGTGGCTAGGGGTAGGGATGGGGGTGTGCCTATGGGTAGGGGTAGCTGTAGGGCCAGGGGTAGGGGTAGGACTAGAGGTAGTGCTAGGCGTAGGCCTAGGGCGAGGGGCAGTGCTCGGGGTAGGTTTAGGTGAAGGGCTAGTGGTTGGCAGAGGCCTACGGGCAGTGTTAGTGTTAGGGCTCATGTTAGGCCTAGAATTAGTTATAGTGGTAGGGGTTGGCCGAGGGCTAAAGGCAGGTGTCACGGGAGGGCTCCGGTTAGTCCTAGGACTTGAAACAGGTGTAGGGCTGATTCGTGTGTGGCTAAGTGTGGGTCCAGGGTGATTCCGTAGGACACGGGTTAGTCCTCTGGCTAACGGTAGGGCAAGGTGTACTGTTCGGTGACGGGCAAGTGCTAGGCCTCGGACTGGAGTGAGCACCTGGCGTTGGTCTAGGGCCCGAGCTAGGGCTAGTGGGAGCGGTAGGCGTAGCCCTGGGGTAGGCATAGGGCAAGAGTTGGGTGTCGGGGTAAACCTAGGAGTAGTCCTAGGGCCAGGAGTTGGAGCTGTGGCTAGGGGTAGGGATGGGGGTGGGCCTGTGGGTAGGTTAGCTGTAGGGCCAGGTGTAGGGGTAGGACTAGAGGTAGTGCTAGGCGTAGGCCTAGGGCGAGGGGGAGTGCTCGGGGTAGGGTTAGGTGAAGGGCTAGTGGTTGGCAGAGGCCTACGGGCAGTGTTAGTGTTAGGGCTCATGTTAGGCCTAAAATTAGTGGTAGTGGTAGGGATTGGCCAAGGGTTAGGGGTAGGTGTCAAGGTAGGGCTCCGTTTAGTCCTAGAACTCGGAACAGATGTAGGGCTGGATTCGGGTGTGGCTAAGGGTGGGTCCAGGGTGATTCCGTAGGACAAGGGTTAGTTCTCTGGCTAACGGTAGGGCAAGATGTACTGGTCGGCAGCGGGCAAGTGCTAGGCCTCGGAATAGAGTGAGCACTGGGCGTTGGTCTAGGGCCCGAGCTAGTGCTACTGGGATCAGTAGGCGTAGCGCTTGGGTAGGCATAGGGCAAGAGGTGGGTGTCGGGGTAAACCTAGGAGTAGGCCTAGGGCCAGGAGTTGGAGCTGTGGCTAGGGGTAGGGATGGGGGTGTGCATATGGGTATGGGTAGCTGTAGGGCCAGGGGTAGGGGTAGGACTAGAGGTAGTGCTAGGCGTAGGCCTAGGGTGAGGGAAAGTGCTCGGGGTAGGGTTAGGTGAAGGGCTAGTGGTTGGCAGAGGCCTACGGGCAGTGTTAGTGTTAGGGCTCATGTTAGGCCTAGAATTAGTTGTAGTGGTGGGGTTGGCCGAGGGCTAGGGGCAGGTGTCACGGGAGGGCTCCGGTTAGTCCTAGGACTTGAAACAGGTGTAGGGCTGGATTCGGGTGTGGCTAAGTGTGGGTCCAGGGTAATTCCGTAGGACACGGGTTAGTCCTCTGGCTAACGGTAGGGCAAGGTGTACTGGTCAGCGACGGGCAAGTGCTAGGCCTCGAACTAGAATGAGCACTGGGCGTTGGTCTAAGACCCGAGCTAGGGCTAGTGGGAGCGGTAGGCGTAGCGCTGGGGTAGGCATAGGGAAAGAGGTGGGTGTCGGGGTAAACCTAGGAGTAGGCCTAGGGCCAGGAGTTGGAGCTGTGGCTAGGGGTAGGGATGGGGTTGGGCCTATGGGTAGGGGTAGCTGTACGGCCAGGTGTATGGGTAGGACTAGAGGTAGTGCTAGGCGTAGGCCTAGGGCGATGGGTAGTGCTCGGGGTAGGATTAGGTGAAGGGCTAGTGGTTGGCAGAGGTCACGGGCACTGTTATTGTTAGGGCTCAAGTTAGGCCTAGGATTAGTAATAATGGTAGGGGTTGGCCGAGGGCTAGGTGTAGGTGTCACGGGAGGGCTCCGTTTAGTCCTAGGACTCAAAACAGGTGTACGGCTGGATTCGGGTGTGGCTAAGGGTGGGTCCAGGGTGATTCCGTAGGACACGGGTTAATGCTCTGGCTAACGGTATGGCAAGGTGTACTGGTCGGGGACGGGCAAATGCTAGGCCTCGGACTAGAGTGAGCACTGGGCGTTGGTCTAGGGCCGAGCTAGGGCTAGTCGGAGCGGTAGGCGAAGCGATGGTGTAGGCATAGGGCAAGAGATGGGTGTCGGTGTAAACCTAGAAGTAGGCCTAGGGCCAGTAGTTGGAGCTGTGGCTAGGGGTAGGGATGGGGGTGGGCTTATGAGTAGGGGTAGCTGTAGGGCCAGGGGTAGGGGAAGGACTAGAGGTAGTGCTAGGCGTAGGCCTAGGGCGAGGGGTAGTGCTCGGGGTAGGATTAGGGGAAGGGCTAGTGGGTGGCAGAAACTCACAGGTAGTGTTAGTGTTAGGGCTCATGTTAGGCCTAGGATTAGTGGTAGTGGTAGGGGTTGGCCGAGGGCTAGGTGTAGGTGTCACGGGAGGGCTCCGTTTAGTTCTAGGACTCAGAACAGGTGTAGGGCGTTATTCGGGTGTGACTAAGGGTGGGTCCAGGGTGATTCCGTAGGACACGGGTTAGTGCTCTGGCTAACGGTAGGGCAAGGTGTACTGGTCGGAGATGGGCAAATGCTAGGCTTCGGACTAGAGTGAGCACTGGGAGTTGGTCTATGGCCCGAGCTAGGGCTAGTGGGAGCGGTAGGCGTAGCGCTGGGGTAGGCATAGGGCAAGAGGTGGGTGTCGGGGTAAACTTAGGAGTAGGCCTATGGCCAGGAGTTGGAGCTGTGGCTAGGGGTAGGGATGGGGTTGGGCCTATGGGTAGGGGTAGCAGTAGGGCCAGGGGTATGTGTAGGACTAGAGATAGTGCTAGGCGTAGGCCTAGGGTGATGGGTAGTGATCGGGGGAGGATTAGGTGAATGGCTAGTGGTTGGCAGAGGCCCACGGGCAGTGTTAGTGTTAGGGCTCATGTTAGGCCTAGAATTAGTTGTAGTGGTAGGGGTTGGCCGAGGGCTAGGTGCAGGTGTCACGGGAGGGCTCCGGTTAGTCCTAGGACTTGAAACAGGTGTAGGGCTGGATTCGGGTGTGGCTAAGGGTGGGTCCAGGGTGATTCCGTAGGATATGGGTTAGTGCTATGGCTAACGGTAGGGCAAAGTGTACTGGTCGGCGACGGTCAAGTGCTAGGCCTCGGACTAGAGTGAGCACTGGGCGTTGATCTAGGGCCCGAGATAGGGCTAGTGGGAGCGGTAGGTGTAGCGCTGTGGTAGGCATAGGGCAAGAGGTGGGTGTCGGGGTAAACCTAGGAGTAGGCCTAGGGCCAGGAGTTGGAGCTGTGGCTAGGGGTAGGGATGGGGTTGGGCCTATGGGTAGGGGTAGCTGTACGGCCAGGTGTATGGGTAGGACTAGAGGTAGTGCTAGGCGTAGGCCTAGGGCGATGGGTAGTGCTCGGGGTAGGATTAGGTGAAGGGCTAGTGGTTGGCAGAGGTCACGGGCACTGTTATTGTTAGGGCTCAAGTTAGGCCTAGGATTAGTAATAATGGTAGGGGTTGGCCGAGGGCTAGGTGTAGGTGTCACGGGAGGGCTCCGTTTAGTCCTAGGACTCAAAACAGGTGTACGGCTGGATTCGGGTGTGGCTAAGGGTGGGTCCAGGGTGATTCCGTAGGACACGGGTTAATGCTCTGGCTAACGGTATGGCAAGGTGTACTGGTCGGGGACGGGCAAATGCTAGGCCTCGGACTAGAGTGAGCACTGGGCGTTGGTCTAGGGCCGAGCTAGGGCTAGTCGGAGCGGTAGGCGAAGCGATGGGGTAGGCATAGGGCAAGAGATGGGTGTCGGTGTAAACCTAGAAGTAGGCCTAGGGCCAGTAGTTGGAGCTGTGGCTAGGGGTAGGGATGGGGGTGGGCTTATGAGTAGGGGTAGCTGTAGGGCCAGGGGTAGGGGTAGGACTAGAGGTAGTGCTAGGCGTAGGCCTAGGGCGAGGGGTAGTGCTCGGGGTAGGATTAGGGGAAGGGCTAGTGGGTGGCAGAAACTCACAGGCAGTGTTAGTGTTAGGGCTCATGTTAGGCCTAGGATTAGTGGTAGTGGTAGGGGTTGGCCGAGGGCTAGGTGTAGGTGTCACGGGAGGGCTCCGTTTAGTTCTAGGACTCAGAACAGGTGTAGGGCGTTATTCGGGTGTGACTAAGGGTGGGTCCAGGGTGATTCCGTAGGACACGGGTTAGTGCTCTGGCTAACGGTAGGGCAAGGTGTACTGGTCGGAGATGGGCAAATGCTAGGCTTCGGACTAGAGTGAGCACTGGGAGTTGGTCTATGGCCCGAGCTAGGGCTAGTGGGAGCGGTAGGCGTAGCGCTGGGGTAGGCATAGGGCAAGAGGTGGGTGTCGGGGTAAACTTAGGAGTAGGCCTATGGCCAGGAGTTGGAGCTGTGGCTAGGGTTAGGGATGGGGTTGGGCCTATGGGTAGGGGTAGCAGTAGGGCCAGGGGTATGTGTAGGACTAGAGATAGTGCTAGGCGTAGGCCTAGGGTGATGGGTAGTGATCGGAGGAGGATTAGGTGAATGGCTAGTGGTTGTCAGAGGCCCACGGGCAGTGTTAGTGTTAGGGCTCATGTTAGGCCTAGAATTAGTTGTAGTGGTAGGGGTTGGCCGAGGGCTAGGTGCAGGTGTCACGGGAGGGCTCCGGTTAGTCCTAGGACTTGAAACAGGTGTAGGGCTGGATTCGGGTGTGGCTAAGGGTGGGTCCAGGGTGATTCCGTAGGATATGGGTTAGTGCTATGGCTAACGGTAGGGCAAAGTGTACTGGTCGGCGACGGTCAAGTGCTAGGCCTCGGACTAGAGTGAGCACTGGGCGTTGATCTAGGGCCCGAGATAGGGCTAGTGGGAGCGGTAGGTGTACCGCTGTGGTAGGCATAGGGCAAGAGGTGGGTGTCGGGGTAAACCTAGAAGTAGGCCTAGGGCCAGGAGTTGGAGCTGTGGCTAGGGGTAGGGATGGGGTTGGGCCTATGGGTAGGGGTAGCTGTACGGCCAGGGGTAGGGGTAGGACTAGAGGTAGTGCTAGGCGTAGGCCTAGGGCGATGGGTAGTGCTCGGGGTAGGATTAGGTGAAGGGCTAGTGGTTGGCAGAGGTCACGGGCACTGTTATTGTTAGGGCTCAAGTTAGGCCTAGGATTAGTAATAATGGTAGGGGTTGGCCGAGGGCTAGGTGTAGGTGTCACGGGAGGGCTCCGTTTAGTCCTAGGACTCAAAACAGGTGTACGGCTGGATTCGGGTGTGGCTAAGGGTGGGTCCAGGGTGATTCCGTAGGACACGGGTTAATGCTCTGGCTAACGGTATGGCAAGGTGTACTGGTCGGGGACGGGCAAATGCTAGGCCTCGGACTAGAGTGAGCACTGGGCGTTGGTCTAGGGCCGAGCTAGGGCTAGTCGGAGCGGTAGGCGAAGCGATGGGGTAGGCATAGGGCAAGAGATGGGTGTCGGTGTAAACCTAGAAGTAGGCCTAGGGCCAGTAGTTGGAGCTGTGGCTAGGGGTAGGGATGGGGGTGGGCTTATGAGTAGGGGTAGCTGTAGGGCCAGGGGTAGGGGTAGGACTAGAGGTAGTGCTAGGCGTAGGCCTAGGGCGAGGGGTAGTGCTCGGGGTAGGATTAGGGGAAGGGCTAGTGGGTGGCAGAAACTCACAGGCAGTGTTAGTGTTAGGGCTCATGTTAGGCCTAGGATTAGTGGTAGTGGTAGGGGTTGGCCGAGGGCTAGGTGTAGGTGTCACGGGAGGGCTCCGTTTAGTTCTAGGACTCAGAACAGGTGTAGGGCGTTATTCGGGTGTGACTAAGGGTGGGTCCAGGGTGATTCCGTAGGACATGGGTTAGTGCTCTGGCTAACGGTAGGGCAAGGTGTACTGGTCGGAGATGGGCAAATGCTAGGCTTCGGACTAGAGTGAGCACTGGGAGTTGGTCTATGGCCCGAGCTAGGGCTAGTGGGAGCGGTAGGCGTAGCGCTGGGGTCGGCATAGGGCAAGAGGTGGGTATCGGGGTCAACTTAGGAGTAGGCCTATGGCCAGGAGTTGGAGCTGTGGCTAGGGGTAGGGATGGGGTTGGGCCTATGGGTAGGGGTAGCAGTAGGGCCAGGGGTATGTGTAGGACTAGAGATAGTGCTAGGCGTAGGCCTAGGGTGATGGGTAGTGATCGGGGGAGGATTAGGTGAATGGCTAGTGGTTGGCAGAGGCCCACGGGCAGTGTTAGTGTTAGGGCTCATGTTAGGCCTAGAATTAGTTGTAGTGGTAGGGATTGGCCGAGGGCTAGGTGCAGGTGTCACGGGAGGGCTCCGGTTAGTCCTAGGACTTGAAACAGGTGTAGGGCTGGATTCGGGTGTGGCTAAGGGTGGGTCCAGGGTGATTCCGTAGGATATGGGTTAGTGCTATGGCTAACGGTAGGGCAAAGTGTACTGGTCGGCGACGGTCAAGTGCTAGGCCTCGGACTAGAGTGAGCACTGGGCGTGGTCTAGGGCCCGAGCTAGGGCTAGTGGGAGCGGTAGGCGTAGCGCTGTGGTAGGCATAGGGCAAGAAGTGGGTGTCGGGGTAAACCTAGGAGTAGGCCTAGGGCCAGGAGTTGGAGCTGTGGCTAGGGGTAGGGATGGGGGTGGGCCTGTGGGTAGGTTAGCTGTAGGGCCAGGTGTAGGGGTAGGACTAGAGGTAGTGCTAGGCGTAGGCCTAGGGCGAGGGGGAGTGCTCGGGGTAGGGTTAGGTGAAGGGCTAGTGTTTGGCAGAGGCCTACGGGCAGTGTTAGTGTTAGGGCTCATGTTAGGCCTAAAATTAGTGGTAGTGGTAGGGATTGGCCAAGGGTTAGGGGTAGGTATCACGGGAGGGCTCCGTTTAGTCCTAGGACTTGAAACAGGTGTAAGGCTGGATTCGGGTGTGGCTAAGGGTGGGTCCAGGGTGATTCCGTAGGACACGGGTTAGTCCTCTGGCTAACGGTAGGGCAAGGTGTACTGGTCGCTGACTGGCAAGTGCTAGGCCTCGGACTAGAGTGAGCACTGGGCGTTGGTCTAGGTCCCGAGCTAGGGCTAGTGAGAGCCGTAGGCGTAGCGCTGGGGTAGGCATAGGGCAAGAGGTGGGTGTCGGGGTAAACTTAGGAGTAGGCCTAGGGCCAGGAGTTGGAGCTGTGGCTAGGGGTAAGGATGGGGGTGGGCCTATGGGTAGGGGTACCTATAGGGCCAGGGGTAGGGTTAGGACTAGAGGTAGTGCTAGGCGTAGGCCTAGGGGGAGGGGGACTGCTCGGGGTAGGGTTAGGTGAAGGGCTAGTGGTTGGCAGAGGCCCACGGGCAGTGTTAGTGTTAGGGCTCATGTTAGGCCTAGGATTAGTGGTAGTGGTAGGGGTTGGCCGAGGGCTAGGGGTATGTGTCAAGGTAGGGCTCCGTTTAGTCCTAGGACTCGGAACAGATGTAGGGCTGGATTCGGGTGTGGCTAAGGGTGGGTCCAGGGTGATTCCGTAGGACACGGGTTAGTTCTCTGGCTAACGGTAGGGCAAGATGTACTGGTCGGCAACGGGCAAGTGCTAGGCCTCGGAATAGAGTGAGCACTGGGCGTTGGTCTAGGGCCCGAGCTAGTGCTACTGGGATCAGTAGGCGTAGCGCTTGGGTAGGCCTAGGGCAAGAGGTTGGTGTCGGGGTAAACCTAGGAGTAGGCCTAGGGCCAGGAGTTGGAGCTGTGGCTAGGGGTAGGGATGGGGTTGTGCATATGGGTATGGGTAGCTGTAGGGCCAGGGGTAGGGGTAGGACTAGAGGTAGTGCTAGGCGTAGGCCTAGGGCGAGGGAAAGTGCTCGGGGTAGGGTTAGGTGAAGGGCTAGTGGTTGGCAGAGGCCTACGGGCAGTGTTAGTGTTAGGCTCATGTTAGGCCTAGAATTAGTTGTAGTGGTGGGGTTGGCCGAGGGCTAGGGGCAGGTGTCACGGGAGGGCTCCGGTTAGTCCTAGGACTTGACACAGGTGTAGGGCTGGATTCGGGTGTGGCTAAGTGTGGGTCCAGGGTGATTCCGTAGGACACGGGTTAGTCCTCTGGCTAACGGTAGGGCAAGGTGTACTGGTCAGCGACGGGCAAGTGCTAGGCCTCGAACTAGAATGAGCACTGGGCGTTGGTCTAAGACCCGAGCTAGGGCTAGTGGGAGCGGTAGGCGTAGCGCTGGAGTAGGCATAGGGCAAGAGGTGGGTGTCGGGGTAAACCTAAGAGTAGGCCTAGGGCCAGGAGTTGGAGCTGTGGCTAGGGGTAGGGATGGGGGTGTGCCTATGGGTTGCGGTAGCTGTAGGGCCAGGGGTAGGGGTAGGACTAGAGGTAGTGCTAGGCGTAGGCCTAGGGCGAGGGGCAGTGCTCGGGGTAGGTTTAGGTGAAGGGCTAGTGGTTGGCAGAGGCCTACGGGCAGTGTTAGTGTTAGGGCTCATGTTAGGCCTAGAATTAGTTATAGTGGTAGGGGTTGGCCGAGGGCTAAAGGCAGGTGTCACGGGAGGGCTCCGGTTAGTCCTAGGACTTGAAACAGGTGTAAGGCTGGATTCGGGTGTGGCTAAGGGTGGGTCCAGGGTGATTCCGTAGGACACGGGTTAGTCCTCTGGCTAACGGTAGGGCAAGGTGTACTGGTCGCTGACTGGCAAGTGCTAGGCCTCGGACTAGAGTGAGCACTGGGCGTTGGTCTAGGTCCCGAGCTAGGGCTAGTGGGAGCCGTAGGCGTAGCGCTGGGGTAGGCATAGGGCAAGAGGTGGGTGTCGGGGTAAACTTAGGAGTAGGCCTAGGGCCAGGAGTTGGAGCTGTGGCTAGGGGTAAGGATGGGGGTGGGCCTATGGTTAGGGGTACCTATAGGGCCAGGGGTAGGGGTAGGACTAGAGGTAGTGCTAGGCGTAGGCCTAGGGGGAGGGGGACTGCTCGGGGTAGGGTTAGGTGAAGGGCTAGTGGTTGGCAGAGCCCCACGGGCAGTGTTAGTGTTAGGGCTCATGTTAGGCCTAGGATTAGTGGTAGTGGTAGGGGTTGGCCGAGGGCTAGGGGTATGTGTCAAGGTAGGGCTCCGTTTAGTCCTAGGTTTCGGAACAGATGTAGGGCTGGATTCGGGTGTGGCTAAGGGTGGGTCCAGGGTGATTCCGTAGGACACGGGTTAGTTCTCTGGCTAACGGTAGGGCAAGATGTACTGGTCGGCAACGGGCAAGTGCTAGGCCTCGGAATAGAGTGAGCACTGGGCGTTGGTCTAGGGCCCGAGCTAGTGCTACTGGGATCCGTAGGCGTAGCGCTTGGGTAAGCCTAGGGCAAGAGGTTGGTGTCGGGGTAAACCTAGGAGTAGGCCTAGGGCCAGGAGTTGGAGCTGTGGCTAGGGGTAGGGATGGGGGTGTGCATATGGGTATGGTTAGCTGTAGGGCCAGGGGTAGGGGTAGGACTAGAGGTAGTGCTAGGCGTAGGCCTAGGGCGAGGGAAAGTGCTCGGGGTAGGGTTAGGTGAAGGGCTAGTGGTTGGCAGAGGCCTACGGGCAGTGTTAGTGTTAGGGCTCATGTTAGGCCTAGAATTAGTTGTAGTGGTGGGGTTGGCCGAGGGCTAGGGGCAGGTGTCACGGGAGGGCTCCGGTTAGTCCTAGGACTTGACACAGGTGTAGGGCTGGATTCGGGTGTGGCTAAGTGTGGGTCCAGGGTGATTCCGTAGGACACGGGTTAGTCCTCTGGCTAACGGTAGGGCAAGGTGTACTGGTCAGCGACGGGCAAGTGCTAGGCCTCGAACTAGAATGAGCACTGGGCGTTGGTCTAAGACCCGAGCTAGGGCTAGTGGGAGCGGTAGGCGTAGCGCTGGGGTAGGCATAGGGCAAGAGGTGGGTGTCGGGGTAAACCTAAGAGTAGGCCTAGGGCCAGGAGTTGGAGCTGTGGCTAGGGGTAGGGATGGGGGTGTGCATATGGGTATGGGTAGCTGTAGGGCCAGGTGTATGGGTAGGACTAGAGGTAGTGCTAGGCGTAGGCCTAGGGCGATGGGTAGTGCTCGGGGTAGGATTAGGTGAAGGGCTAGTGGTTGGCAGAGGTCACGGGCACTGTTATTGTTAGGGCTCAAGTTAGGCCTAGGATTAGTAATAATGGTAGGGGTTGGCCGAGGGCTAGGTGTAGGTGTCACGGGAGGGCTCCGTTTAGTCCTAGGACTCAAAACAGGTGTACGGCTGGATTCGGGTGTGGCTAAGGGTGGGTCCAGGGTGATTCCGTAGGATATGGGTTAGTGCTATGGCTAACGGTAGGGCAAAGTGTACTGGTCGGCGACGGTCAAGTGCTACCTCGGACTAGAGTGAGCACTGGGCGTTGATCTAGGGCCCGAGCTAGGGCTAGTGGGAGCGGTAGGTGTAGCGCTGTGGTAGGCATAGGGCAAGAGGTGGGTTTCGGGGTAAACCTAGGAGTAGGCCTAGGGCCAGGAGTTGGAGCTGTGGCTAGGGGTAGGGATGGGGGTGTGCCTATGGGTAGGGGTAGCTGTAGGGCCAGGGGTAGGGGTAGGACTAGAGGTAGTGCTAGGCGTAGGCCTAGGGCGAGGGGCAGTGCTCGGGGTAGGTTTAGGTGAAGGGCTAGTGGTTGGCAGAGGCCTACGGGCAGTGTTAGTGTTAGGGCTCATGTTAGGCCTAGAATTAGTTATAGTGGTAGGGGTTGGCCGAGGGCTAAAGGCAGGTGTCACGGGAGGGCTCCGGTTAGTCCTAGGACTTGAAACAGGTGTAGGGCTGGATTCGTGTGTGGCTAAGTGTGGGTCCAGGGTGATTCCGTAGGACACGGGTTAGTCCTCTGGCTAACGGTAGGGCAAGGTGTACTGTTCGGTGACGGGCAAGTGCTAGGCCTCGGACTGGAGTGAGCACCTGGCGTTGGTCTAGGGCCCGAGCTAGGGCTAGTGGGAGCGGTAGGCGTAGCGCTGGGGTAGGCATAGGGCAAGAGTTGGGTGTCGGGGTAAACCTAGGAGTAGTCCTAGGGCCAGGAGTTGGAGCTGTGGCTAGGGGTAGGGATGGGGGTGGGCCTGTGGGTAGGTTAGCTGTAGGGCCAGGTGTAGGGGTAGGACTAGAGGTAGTGCTAGGCGTAGGCCTAGGGCGAGGGGGAGTGCTCGGGGTAGGGTTAGGTGAAAAGCTAGTGGTTGGCAGAGGCCTACGGGCAGTGTTAGTGTTAGGGCTCATGTTAGGCCTAAAATTAGTGGTAGTGCTAGGGATTGGCCAAGGGTTAGGGGTAGGTGTCAAGGTAGGGCTCCGTTTAGTCCTAGAATTCGGAACAGATGTAGGGCTGGATTCGGGTGTGGCTAAGGGTGGGTCCAGGGTGATTCCGTAGGACACGGGTTAGTTCTCTGGCTAACGGTAGGGCAATGTGTACTGGTCGGCAACGGGCAAGTGCTAGGCCTCGGAATAGAGTGAGCACTGGGCGTTGGTCTAGGTCCCGAGCTAGGGCTAGTGGGAGCCGTAGGCGTAGCGCTGGGGTAGGCATAGGGCAAGAGGTGGGGTCGGGGTAAACTTAGGAGTAGGCCTAGGGCCAGGAGTTGGAGCTGTGGCTAGGGGTAAGGATGGGGGTGGGCCTATGGGTAGGGGTACCTATAGGGCCAGGGGTAGGGGTAGGACTAGAGGTAGTGCTAGGCGTAGGCCTAGGGGGAGGGGGACTGCTCGGGGTAGGGTTAGGTGAAGGGCTAGTGGTTGGCAGAGGCCCACGGGCAGTGTTAGTGTTAGGGCTCATGTTAGGCCTAGAATTAGTTGTAGTGGTGGGGTTGGCCGAGGGCTAGGGGCAGGTGTCACGGGAGGGCTCCGGTTAGTCCTAGGACTTGAAACAGGTGTAGGGCTGGATTCGGGTGTGGCTAAGTGTGGGTCCAGGGTGATTCCGTAGGACACGGGTTAGTCTTCTGGCTAACGGTAGGGCAAGGTGTACTGGTCAGCGACGGTCAAGTGCTAGGCCTCGAACTAGAATGAGCACTGGGCCTTGGTCTAAGACCCGAGCTAGGGCTAGTGTGAGTGGTAGGCGTAGCGCTGGGGTAGGCATAGGGCAAGAGGTGGGTGTCGGGGTAAACCTAAGAGTAGGCCTAGGGCCAGGAGTTGGAGCAGTGGCTAGGGGTAGGGATGGGGGTGTGCATATGGGCATGGGTAGCTGTAGGGCCAGGTGTATGGGTAGGACTAGAGGTAGTGCTAGGCGTAGGCCTAGGGCGATGGGTAGTGCTCGGGGTAGGATTAGGTGAAGGGCTAGTGGTTGGCAGAGGTCACGGGCACTGTTATTGTTAGGGCTCAAGTTAGGCCTAGGATTAGTAATAATGGTAGGGGTTGGCCGAGGGCTAGGTGTAGGTGTCACGGGAGGGCTCCGTTTAGTCCTAGGACTCAAAACAGGTGTACGGCTGGATTCGGGTGTGGCTAAGGGTGGGTCCAGGGTGATTCCGTAGGACACGGGTTAATGCTCTGGCTAACGGTATGGCAAGGTGTACTGGTCGGGGACGGGCAAATGCTAGGCCTCGGACTAGAGTGAGCACTGGGCGTTGGTCTAGGGCCGAGCTAGGGCTAGTCGGAGCGGTAGGCGAAGCGATGGGGTAGGCATAGGGCAAGAGATGGGTGTCGGTGTAAACCTAGAAGTAGGCCTAGGGCCAGTAGTTGGAGCTGTGGCTAGGGGTAGGGATGGGGGTGGGCTTATGAGTAGGGGTAGCTGTAGGGCCAGGGGTAGGGGTAGGACTAGAGGTAGTGCTAGGCGTAGGCCTAGGGCGAGGGGTAGTGCTCGGGGTAGGATTAGGGGAAGGGCTAGTGGGTGGCAGAAACTCACAGGCAGTGTTAGTGTTAGGGCTAATGTTAGGCCTAGGATTAGTGGTAGTGGTAGGGGTTGGCCGAGGGCTAGGTGTAGGTGTCACGGGAGGGCTCCGTTTAGTTCTAGGACTCAGAACAGGTGTAGGGCGTTATTCGGGTGTGACTAAGGGTGGGTCCAGGGTGATTCCGTAGGACACGGGTTAGTGCTCTGGCTAACGGTAGGGCAAGGTGTACTGGTCGGAGATGGGCAAATGCTAGGCTTCGGACTAGAATGAGCACTGGGAGTTGGTCTATGGCCCGAGCTAGGGCTAGTGGGAGCGGTAGGCGTAGCGCTGGGGTAGGCATAGGGCAAGAGGTGGGTGTCGGGGTAAACTTAGGAGTAGGCCTATGGCCAGGAGTTGGAGCTGTGGCTAGGGGTAGGGATGGGGTTGGGCCTATGGGTAGGGGTAGCAGTAGGGCCAGGGGTATGGGTAGGACTAGAGATAGTGCTAGGCGTAGGCCTAGGGTGATGGGTAGTGATCGGGGGAGGATTAGGTGAATGGCTAGTGGTTGGCAGAGGCCCACGGGCAGTGTTAGTGTTAGGGCTCATGTTAGGCCTAGAATTAGTTGTAGTGGTAGGGGTTGGCCGAGGGCTAGGTGCAGGTGTCAAGGGAGGGCTCCGGTTAGTCCTAGGACTTGAAACAGGTGTAGGGCTGGATTCGGGTGTGGCTAAGGGTGGGTCCAGAGTGATTCCGTAGGATATGGGTTAGTGCTATGGCTAACGGTAGGGCAAAGTGTACTGGTCGGCGACGGTCAAGTGCTAGGCCTCGGACTAGAGTGAGCACTGGGCGTTGATCTAGGGCCCGAGCTAGGGCTAGTGGGAGCGGTAGGTGTAGCGCTGTGGTAGGCATAGGGCAAGAGGTGGGTTTCGGGGTAAACCTAGGAGTAGGCCTAGGGCCAGGAGTTGGAGCTGTGGCTAGGGGTAGGGATGGGGGTGTGCCTATGGGTAGGGGTAGTTGTAGGGCCAGGGGTAGGGGTAGGACTAGAGGTAGTGCTAGGCGTAGGCCTAGGGCGAGGAGCAGTGCTCGGGGTAGGTTTAGGTGAAGGGCTAGTGGTTGGCAGAGGCCTACGGGCAGTGTTAGTGTTAGGGCTCATGTTAGGCCTAGAATTAGTTATAGTGGTAGGGGTTGGCCGAGGGCTAAAGGCAGGTGTCACGGGAGGGCTCCGGTTAGTCCTAGGACTTGAAACAGGTGTAGGGCTGGATTCGTGTGTGGCTAAGTGTGGGTCCAGGGTGATTCCGTAGGACACGGGTTAGTCCTCTGGCTAACGGTAGGGCAAGGTGTACTGTTCGGTGACGGGCAAGTGCTAGGCCTCGGACTGGAGTGAGCACCTGGCGTTGGTCTAGGGCCCGAGCTAGGGCTAGTGGGAGCGGTAGGCGTAGCGCTGGGGTAGGCATAGGGCAAGAGTTGGGTGTCGGGGTAAACCTAGGAGTAGTCCTAGGGCCAGGAGTTGGAGCTGTGGCTAGGGGTAGGGATGGGGGTGGGCCTGTGGGTAGGTTAGCTGTAGGGCCAGGTGTAGGGGTAGGACTAGAGGTAGTGCTAGGCGTAGGCCTAGGGCGAGGGGGAGTGCTCGGGGTAGGGTTAGGTGAAGGGCTAGTGGTTGGCAGAGGCCTACGGGCAGTGTTAGTGTTAGGGCTCATGTTAGGCCTAAAATTAGTGGTAGTGGTAGGGATTGGCCAAGGGTTAGGGGTAGGTGTCAAGGTAGGGCTCCGTTTAGTCCTAGAACTCGGAACAGATGTAGGGCTGGATTCGGGTGTGGCTAAGGGTGGGTCCAGGGTGATTCCGTAGGACAAGGGTTAGTTCTCTGGCTAACGGTAGGGCAAGATGTACTGGTCGGCAGCGGGCAAGTGCTAGGCCTCGGAATAGAGTGAGCACTGGGCGTTGGTCTAGGGCCCGAGCTAGTGCTACTGGGATCAGTAGGCGTAGCGCTTGGGTAGGCATAGGGCAAGAGGTGGGTGTCGGGGTAAACCTAGGAGTAGGCCTAGGGCCAGGAGTTGGAGCTGTGGCTAGGGGTAGGGATGGGGGTGTGCATATGGGTATGGGTAGCTGTAGGGCCAGGGGTAGGGGTAGGACTAGAGGTAGTGCTAGGCGTAGGCCTAGGGCGAGGGAAAGTGCTCGGGGTAGGGTTAGGTGAAGGGCTAGTGGTTGGCAGAGGCCTACGGGCAGTGTTAGTGTTAGGGCTCATGTTAGGCCTAGAATTAGTTGTAGTGGTAGGGGTTGGCCGAGGGCTAGGTGCAGGTGTCAAGGGAGGGCTCCGGTTAGTCCTAGGACTTGAAACAGGTGTAGGGCTGGATTCGGGTGTGGCTAAGGGTGGGTCCAGGGTGATTCCGTAGGATATGGGTTAGTGCTATGGCTAACGGTAGGGCAAAGTGTACTGGTCGGCGACGGTCAAGTGCTAGGCCTCGGACTAGAGTGAGCACTGGGCGTTGATCTAGGGCCCGAGCTAGGGCTAGTGGGAGCGGTAGGTGTAGCGCTGTGGTAGGCATAGGGCAAGAGGTGGGTTTCGGGGTAAACCTAGGAGTAGGCCTAGGGCCAGGAGTTGGAGCTGTGGCTAGGGGTAGGGATGGGGGTGTGCCTATGGGTAGGGGTAGCTGTAGGGCCAGGGGTAGGGGTAGGACTAGAGGTAGTGCTAGGCGTAGGCCTAGGGCGAGGGGCAGTGCTCGGGGTAGGTTTAGGTGAAGGGCTAGTGGTTGGCAGAGGCCTACGGGCAGTGTTAGTGTTAGGGCTCATGTTAGGCCTAGAATTAGTTATAGTGGTAGGGGTTGGCCGAGGGCTAAAGGCAGGTGTCACGGGAGGGCTCCGGTTAGTCCTAGGACTTGAAACAGGTGTAGGGCTGGATTCGTGTGTGGCTAAGTGTGGGTCCAGGGTGATTCCGTAGGACACGGGTTAGTCCTCTGGCTAACGGTAGGGCAAGGTGTACTGTTCGGTGACGGGCAAGTGCTAGGCCTCGGACTCGAGTGAGCACCTGGCGTTGGTCTAGGGCCCGAGCTAGGGCTAGTGGGAGCAGTAGGCGTAGCGCTGGGGTAGGCATAGGGCAAGAGTTGGGTGTCGGGGTAAACCTAGGAGTAGTCCTAGGGCCAGGAGTTGGAGCTGTGGCTAGGGGTAGGGATGGGGGTGGGCCTGTGGGTAGGTTAGCTGTAGGGCCAGGTGTAGGGGTAGGACTAGAGGTAGTGCTAGGCGTAGGCCTAGGGCGAGGGGGAGTGCTCGGGGTAGGGTTAGGTGAAGGGCTAGTGGTTGGCAGAGGCCTACGGGCAGTGTTAGTGTTAGGGCTCATGTTAGGCCTAAAATTAGTGGTAGTGGTAGAGATTGGCCAAGGGTTAGGGGTAGGTGTCAAGGTAGGGCTCCGTTTAGTCCTAGAACTCGGAACAGATGTAGGGCTGGATTCGGGTGTGGCTAAGGGTGGGTCCAGGGTGATTCCGTAGGACAAGGGTTAGTTCTCTGGCTAACGGTAGGGCAAGATGTACTGGTCGGCAGCGGGCAAGTGCTAGGCCTCGGAATAGAGTGAGCACTGGGCGTTGGTCTAGGGCCCGAGCTAGTGCTACTGGGATCAGTAGGCGTAGCGCTTGGGTAGGCATAGGGCAAGAGGTGGGTGTCGGGGTAAACCTAGGAGTAGGCCTAGGGCCAGGAGTTGGAGCTGTGGCTAGGGGTAGGGATGGGGGTGTGCATATGGGTATGGGTAGCTGTAGGGCCAGGGGTAGGGGTAGGACTAGAGGTAGTGCTAGGCGTAGGCCTAGGGCGAGGGAAAGTGCTCGGGGTAGGGTTAGGTGAAGGGCTAGTGGTTGGCAGAGGCCTACGGGCAGTGTTAGTGTTAGGGCTCATGTTAGGCCTAGAATTAGTTGTAGTGGTGGGGTTGGCCGAGGGCTAGGGGCAGGTGTCACGGGAGGGCTCCGGTTAGTCCTAGGACTTGAAACAGGTGTAGGGCTGGATTCGGGTGTGGCTAAGTGTGGGTCCAGGGTAATTCCGTAGGACACGGGTTAGTCCTCTGGCTAACGGTAGGGCAAGGTGTACTGGTCAGCGACGGGCAAGTGCTAGGCCTCGAACTAGAATGAGCACTGGGCGTTGGTCTAAGACCCGAGCTAGGGCTAGTGGGAGCGGTAGGCGTAGCGCTGGGGTAGGCATAGGGCAAGAGGTGGGTGTCGGGGTAAACCTAGGAGTAGGCCTAGGGCCAGGAGTTGGAGCTGTAGCTAGGGGTAGGGATGGGGTTGGGCCTATGGGTAGGGGTAGCTGTACGGCCAGGTGTATGGGTAGGACTAGAGGTAGTGCTAGGCGTAGGCCTAGGGCGATGGGTAGTGCTCGGGGTAGGATTAGGTGAAGGGCTAGTGGTTGGCAGAGGTCACGGGCACTGTTATTGTTAGGGCTCAAGTTAGGCCTAGGATTAGTAATAATGGTAGGGGTTGGCCGAGGGCTAGGTGTAGGTGTCACGGGAGGGCTCCGTTTAGTCCTAGGACTCAAAACAGGTGTACGGCTGGATTCGGGTGTGGCTAAGGGTGGGTCCAGGGTGATTCCGTAGGACACGGGTTAATGCTCTGGCTAACGGTATGGCAAGGTGTACTGGTCGGGGACGGGCAAATGCTAGGCCTCGGACTAGAGTGAGCACTGGGCGTTGGTCTAGGGCCGAGCTAGGGCTAGTCGGAGCGGTAGGCGAAGCGATGGTGTAGGCATAGGGCAAGAGATGGGTGTCGGTGTAAACCTAGAAGTAGGCCTAGGGCCAGTAGTTGGAGCTGTGGCTAGGGGTAGGGATGGGGGTGGGCTTATGAGTAGGGGTAGCTGTAGGGCCAGGGGTAGGGGTAGGACTAGAGGTAGTGCTAGGCGTAGGCCTAGGGCGAGGGGTAGTGCTCGGGGTAGGATTAGGGGAAGGGCTAGTGGGTGGCAGAAACTCACAGGCAGTGTTAGTGTTAGGGCTCATGTTAGGCCTAGGATTAGTGGTAGTGGTAGGGGTTGGCCGAGGGCTAGGTGTAGGTGTCACGGGAGGGCTCCGTTTAGTTCTAGGACTCAGAACAGGTGTAGGGCGTTATTCGGGTGTGACTAAGGGTGGGTCCAGGGTGATTCCGTAGGACACGGGTTAGTGCTCTGGCTAACGGTAGGGCAAGGTGTACTGGTCGGAGATGGGCAAATGCTAGGCTTCGGACTAGAGTGAGCACTGGGAGTTGGTCTATGGCCCGAGCTAGGGCTAGTGGGAGCGGTAGGCGTAGCGCTGGGGTAGGCATAGGGCAAGAGGTGGGTGTCGGGGTAAACTTAGGAGTAGGCCTATGGCCAGGAGTTGGAGCTGTGGCTAGGGGTAGGGATGGGGTTGGGCCTATGGGTAGGGGTAGCAGTAGGGCCAGGGGTATGTGTAGGACTAGAGATAGTGCTAGGCGTAGGCCTAGGGTGATGGGTAGTGATCGGGGTAGGATTAGGTGAATGGCTAGTGGTTGGCAGAGGCCCACGGGCAGTGTTAGTGTTAGGGCTCATGTTAGGCCTAGAATTAGTTGTAGTGGTAGGGGTTGGCCGAGGGCTAGGTGCAGGTGTCACGGGAGGGCTCCGGTTAGTCCTAGGACTTGAAACAGGTGTAGGGCTGGATTCGGGTGTGGCTAAGGGTGGGTCCAGAGTGATTCCGTAGGATATGGGTTAGTGCTATGGCTAACGGTAGGGCAAAGTGTACTGGTCGGCGACGGTCAAGTGCTAGGCCTCGGACTAGAGTGAGCACTGGGCGTTGATCTAGGGCCCGAGCTAGGGCTAGTGGGAGCGGTAGGTGTAGCGCTGTGGTAGGCATAGGGCAAGAGGTGGGTTTCGGGGTAAACCTAGGAGTAGGCCTAGGGCCAGGAGTTGGAGCTGTGGCTAGGGGTAGGGATGGGGGTGTGCCTATGGGTAGAAGTAGCTGTAGGGCCAGGGGTAGGGGTAGGACTAGAGGTAGTGCTAGGCGTAGGCCTAGGGCGAGGGGCAGTGCTCGGGGTAGGTTTAGGTGAAGGGCTAGTGGTTGGCAGAGGCCTACGGGCAGTGTTAGTGTTAGGGCTCATGTTAGGCCTAGAATTAGTTATAGTGGTAGGGGTTGGCCGAGGGCTAAAGGCAGGTGTCACGGGAGGGCTCCGGTTAGTCCTAGGACTTGAAACAGGTGTAGGGCTGGATTCGTGTGTGGCTAAGTGTGGGTCCAGGGTGATTCCGTAGGACACGGGTTAGTCCTCTGGCTAACGGTAGGGCAAGGTGTACTGTTCGGTGACGGGCAAGTGCTAGGCCTCGGACTGGAGTGAGCACCTGGCGTTGGTCTAGGGCCCGAGCTAGGGCTAGTGGGAGCGGTAGGCGTAGCGCTGGGGTAGGCATAGGGCAAGAGTTGGGTGTCGGGGTAAACCTAGGAGTAGTCCTAGGGCCAGGAGTTGGAGCTGTGGCTAGGGGTAGGGATGGGGGTGGGCCTGTGGGTAGGTTAGCTGTAGGGCCAGGTGTAGGGGTAGGACTAGAGGTAGTGCTAGGCGTAGGCCTAGGGCGAGGGGGAGTGCTCGGGGTAGGGTTAGGTGAAGGGCTAGTGGTTGGCAGAGGCCTACGGGCAGTGTTAGTGTTAGGGCTCATGTTAGGCCTAAAATTAGTGGTAGTGGTAGGGATTGGCCAAGGGTTAGGGGTAGGTGTCAAGGTAGGGCTCCGTTTAGTCCTAGAACTCGGAACAGATGTAGGGCTGGATTCGGGTGTGGCTAAGGGTGGGTCCAGGGTGATTCCGTAGGACAAGGGTTAGTTCTCTGGCTAACGGTAGGGCAAGATGTACTGGTCGGCAGCGGGCAAGTGCTAGGCCTCGGAATAGAGTGAGCACTGGGCGTTGGTCTAGGGCCCGAGCTAGTGCTACTGGGATCAGTAGGCGTAGCGCTTGGGTAGGCATAGGGCAAGAGGTGGGTGTCGGGGTAAACCTAGGAGTAGGCCTAGGGCCAGGAGTTGGAGCTGTGGCTAGGGGTAGGGATGGGGGTGTGCATATGGGTATGGGTAGCTGTAGGGCCAGGGGTAGGGGTAGGACTTGAGGTAGTGCTAGGCGTAGGCCTAGGGCGAGGGAAAGTGCTCGGGGTAGGGTTAGGTGAAGGGCTAGTTGTTGGCAGAGGCCTACGGGCAGTGTTAGTGTTAGGGCTCATGTTAGGCCTAGAATTAGTTGTAGTGGTGGGGTTGGCCGAGGGCTAGGGGCAGGTGTCACGGGAGGGCTCCGGTTAGTCCTAGGACTTGAAACAGGTGTAGGGCTGGATTCGGGTGTGGCTAAGTGTGGGTCCAGGGTAATTCCGTAGGACACGGGTTAGTCCTCTGGCTAACGGTAGGGCAAGGTGTACTGGTCAGCGACGGGAAAGTGCTAGGCCTCGAACTAGAATGAGCACTGGGCGTTGGTCTAAGACCCGAGCTAGGGCTAGTGGGAGCGGTAGGCGTAGCGCTGGGGTAGGCATAGGGCAAGAGGTGGGTGTCGGGGTAAACCTAGGTGTAGGCCTAGGGCCAGGAGTTGGAGCTGTGGCTAGGGGTAGGGATGGGGTTGGGCCTATGGGTAGGGGTAGCTGTACGGCCAGGTGTATGGGTAGGACTAGAGGTAGTGCTAGGCGAAGGCCTAGGGCGATGGGTAGTGCTCGGGGTAGGATTAGGTGAAGGGCTAGTGGTTGGCAGAGGTCACGGGCACTGTTATTGTTAGGGCTCAAGTTAGGCCTAGGATTAGTAATAATGGTAGGGGTTGGCCGAGGGCTAGGTGTAGGTGTCACGGGAGGGCTCCGTTTAGTCCTAGGACTCAAAACAGGTGTACGGCTGGATTCGGGTGTGGCTAAGGGTGGGTCCAGGGTGATTCCGTAGGACACGGGTTAATGCTCTGGCTAACGGTATGGCAAGGTGTACTGGTCGGGGACGGGCAAATGCTAGGCCTCGGACTAGAGTGAGCACTGGGCGTTGGTCTAGGGCCGAGCTAGGGCTAGTCGGAGCGGTAGGCGAAGCGATGGTGTTGGCATAGGGCAAGAGATGGGTGTCGGTGTAAACCTAGAAGTAGGCCTAGGGCCAGTAGTTGGAGCTGTGGCTAGGGGTAGGGATGGGGGTGGGCTTATGAGTAGGGGTAGCTGTAGGGCCAGGGGTAGGGGTAGGACTAGAGGTAGTGCTAGGCGTAGGCCTAGGGCGAGGGGTAGTGCTCGGGGTAGGATTAGGGGAAGGGCTAGTGGGTGGCAGAAACTCACAGGCAGTGTTAGTGTTAGGGCTCATGTTAGGCCTAGGATTAGTGGTAGTGGTAGGGGTTGGCCGAGGGCTAGGTGTAGGTGTCACGGGAGGGCTCCGTTTAGTTCTAGGACTCAGAACAGGTGTAGGGCGTTATTCGGGTGTGACTAAGGGTGGGTCCAGGGTGATTCCGTAGGACACGGGTTAGTGCTCTGGCTAACGGTAGGGCAAGGTGTACTGGTCGGAGATGGGCAAATGCTAGGCTTCGGACTAGAGTGAGCACTGGGAGTTGGTCTATGGCCCGAGCTAGGGCTAGTGGGAGCGGTAGGCGTAGCGCTGGGGTAGGCATAGGGCAAGAGGTGGGTGTCGGGGTAAACTTAGGAGTAGGCCTATGGCCAGGAGTTGGAGCTGTGGCTAGGGGTAGGGATGGGGTTGGGCCTATGGGTAGGGGTAGCAGTAGGGCCAGGGGTATGTGTAGGACTAGAGATAGTGCTAGGCGTAGGCCTAGGGTGATGGGTAGTGATCGGGGGAGGATTAGGTGAATGGCTAGTGGTTGGCAGAGGCCCACGGGCAGTGTTAGTGTTAGGGCTCATGTTAGGCCTAGAATTAGTTGTAGTGGTAGGGGTTGGCCGAGGGCTAGGTGCAGGTGTCACGGGAGGGCTCCGGTTAGTCCTAGGACTTGAAACAGGTGTAGGGCTGGATTCGGGTGTGGCTAAGGGTGGGTCCAGGGTGATTCCGTAGGATATGGGTTAGTGCTATGGCTAACGGTAGGGCAAAGTGTACTGGTCGGCGACGGTCAAGTGCTAGGCCTCGGACTAGAGTGAGCACTGGGCGTTGATCTAGGGCCCGAGATAGGGCTAGTGGGAGCGGTAGGTGTAGCGCTGTGGTAGGCATAGGGCAAGAGGTGGGTTTCGGGGTAAACCTAGGAGTAGGCCTAGGGCCAGGAGTTGGAGCTGTGGCTAGGGGTAGGGATGGGGTTGGGCCTATGGGTAGGGGTAGCTGTACGGCCAGGTGTATGGGTAGGACTAGAGGTAGTGCTAGGCGTAGGCCTAGGGCGATGGGTAGTGCTCGGGGTAGGATTAGGTGAAGGGCTAGTGGTTGGCAGAGGTCACGGGCACTGTTATTGTTAGGGCTCAAGTTAGGCCTAGGATTAGTAATAATGGTAGGGGTTGGCCGAGGGCTAGGTGTAGGTGTCACGGGAGGGCTCCGTTTAGTCCTAGGACTCAAAACAGGTGTACGGCTGGATTCGGGTGTGGCTAAGGGTGGGTCCAGGGTGATTCCGTAGGACACGGGTTAATGCTCTGGCTAACGGTATGGCAAGGTGTACTGGTCGGGGACGGGCAAATGCTAGGCCTCGGACTAGAGTGAGCACTGGGCGTTGGTCTAGGGCCGAGCTAGGGCTAGTCGGAGCGGTAGGCGAAGCGATGGGGTAGGCATAGGGCAAGAGATGGGTGTCGGTGTAAACCTAGAAGTAGGCTTAGGGCCAGTAGTTGGAGCTGTGGCTAGGGGTAGGGATGGGGGTGGGCTTATGAGTAGGGGTAGCTGTAGGGCCAGGGGTAGGGGTAGGACTAGAGGTAGTGCTAGGCGTAGGCCTAGGGCGAGGGGTAGTGCTCGGGGTAGGATTAGGGGAAGGGCTAGTGGGTGGCAGAAACTCACAGGCAGTGTTAGTGTTAGGGCTCATGTTAGGCCTAGGATTAGTGGTAGTGGTAGGGGTTGGCCGAGGGCTAGGTGTAGGTGTCACGGGAGGGCTCCGTTTAGTTCTAGGACTCAGAACAGGTGTAGGGCGTTATTCGGGTGTGACTAAGGGTGGGTCCAGGGTGATTCCGTAGGACACGGGTTAGTGCTCTGGCTAACGGTAGGGCAAGGTGTACTGGTCGGAGATGGGCAAATGCTAGGCTTCGGACTAGAGTGAGCACTGGGAGTTGGTCTATGGCCCGAGCTAGGGCTAGTGGGAGCGGTAGGCGTAGCGCTGGGGTAGGCATAGGGCAAGAGGTGGGTGTCGGGGTAAACTTAGGAGTAGGCCTATGGCCAGGAGTTGGAGCTGTGGCTAGGGTTAGGGATGGGGTTGGGCCTATGGGTAGGGGTAGCAGTAGGGCCAGGGGTATGTGTAGGACTAGAGATAGTGCTAGGCGTAGGCCTAGGGTGATGGGTAGTGATCGGGGGAGGATTAGGTGAATGGCTAGTGGTTGGCAGAGGCCCACGGGCAGTGTTAGTGTTAGGGCTCATGTTAGGCCTAGAATTAGTTGTAGTGGTAGGGGTTGGCCGAGGGCTAGGTGCAGGTGTCACGGGAGGGCTCCGGTTAGTCCTAGGACTTGAAACAGGTGTAGGGCTGGATTCGGGTGTGGCTAAGGGTGGGTCCAGGGTGATTCCGTAGGATATGGGTTAGTGCTATGGCTAACGGTAGGGCAAAGTGTACTGGTCGGCGACGGTCAAGTGCTAGGCCTCGGACTAGAGTGAGCACTGGGCGTTGATCTAGGGCCCGAGCTAGGGCTAGTGGGAGCGGTAGGTGTAGCGCTGTGGTAGGCATAGGGCAAGAGGTGGGTTTCGGGGTAAACCTAGGAGTAGGCCTAGGGCCAGGAGTTGGAGCTGTGGCTAGGGGTAGGGATGGGGGTGTGCCTATGGGTAGGGGTAGCTGTAGGGCCAGGGGTACGGGTAGGACTAGAGGTAGTGCTAGGCGTAGGCCTAGGGCGAGGGGCAGTGCTCGGGGTAGGTTTAGGTGAAGGGCTAGTGGTTGGCAGAGGCCTACGGGCAGTGTTAGTGTTAGGGCTCATGTTAGGCCTAGAATTAGTTATAGTGGTAGGGGTTGGCCGAGGGCTAAAGGCAGGTGTCACGGGAGGGCTCCGGTTAGTCCTAGGACTTGAAACAGGTGTAGGGCTGGATTCGTGTGTGGCTAAGTGTGGGTCCAGGGTGATTCCGTAGGACACGGGTTAGTCCTCTGGCTAACGGTAGGGCAAGGTGTACTGTTCGGTGACGGGCAAGTGCTAGGCCTCGGACTGGAGTGAGCACCTGGCGTTGGTCTAGGGCCCGAGCTAGGGCTAGTGGGAGCGGTAGGCGTAGCGCTGGGGTAGGCATAGGGCAAGAGTTGGGTGTCGGGGTAAACCTAGGAGTAGTCCTAGGGCCAGGAGTTGGAGCTGTGGCTAGGGGTAGGGATGGGGGTGGGCCTGTGGGTAGGTTAGCTGTAGGGCCAGGTGTAGGGGTAGGACTAGAGGTAGTGCTAGGCGTAGGCCTAGGGCGAGGGGGAGTGCTCGGGGTAGGGTTAGGTGAAGGGCTAGTGGTTGGCAGAGGCCTACGGGCAGTGTTAGTGTTAGGGCTCATGTTAGGCCTAAAATTAGTGGTAGTGGTAGGGATTGGCCAAGGGTTAGGGGTAGGTGTCAAGGTAGGGCTCCGTTTAGTCCTAGAACTCGGAACAGATGTAGGGCTGGATTCGGGTGTGGCTAAGGGTGGGTCCAGGGTGATTCCGTAGGACAAGGGTTAGTTCTCTGGCTAACGGTAGGGCAAGATGTACTGGTCGGCAGCGGGCAAGTGCTAGGCCTCGGAATAGAGTGAGCACTGGGCGTTGGTCTAGGGCCCGAGCTAGTGCTACTGGGATCAGTAGGCGTAGCGCTTGGGTAGGCATAGGGCAAGAGGTGGGTGTCGGGGTAAACCTAGGAGTAGGCCTAGGGCCAGGAGTTGGAGCTGTGGCTAGGGGTAGGGATGGGGGTGTGCATATGGGTATGGGTAGCTGTAGGGCCAGGGGTAGGGGTAGGACTTGAGGTAGTGCTAGGCGTAGGCCTAGGGCGAGGGAAAGTGCTCGGGGTAGGGTTAGGTGAAGGGCTAGTTGTTGGCAGAGGCCTACGGGCAGTGTTAGTGTTAGGGCTCATGTTAGGCCTAGAATTAGTTGTAGTGGTGGGGTTGGCCGAGGGCTAGGGGCAGGTGTCACGGGAGGGCTCCGGTTAGTCCTAGGACTTGAAACAGGTGTAGGGCTGGATTCGGGTGTGGCTAAGTGTGGGTCCAGGGTAATTCCGTAGGACACGGGTTAGTCCTCTGGCTAACGGTAGGGCAAGGTGTACTGGTCAGCGACGGGAAAGTGCTAGGCCTCGAACTAGAATGAGCACTGGGCGTTGGTCTAAGACCCGAGCTAGGGCTAGTGGGAGCGGTAGGCGTAGCGCTGGGGTAGGCATAGGGCAAGAGGTGGGTGTCGGGGTAAACCTAGGAGTAGGCCTAGGGCCAGGAGTTGGAGCTGTGGCTAGGGGTAGGGATGGGGTTGGGCCTATGGGTAGGGGTAGCTGTACGGCCAGGTGTATGGGTAGGACTAGAGGTAGTGCTAGGCGAAGGCCTAGGGCGATGGGTAGTGCTCGGGGTAGGATTAGGTGAAGGGCTAGTGGTTGGCAGAGGTCACGGGCACTGTTATTGTTAGGGCTCAAGTTAGGCCTAGGATTAGTAATAATGGTAGGGGTTGGCCGAGGGCTAGGTGTAGGTGTCACGGGAGGGCTCCGTTTAGTCCTAGGACTCAAAACAGGTGTACGGCTGGATTCGGGTGTGGCTAAGGGTGGGTCCAGGGTGATTCCGTAGGACACGGGTTAATGCTCTGGCTAACGGTATGGCAAGGTGTACTGGTCGGGGACGGGCAAATGCTAGGCCTCGGACTAGAGTGAGCACTGGGCGTTGGTCTAGGGCCGAGCTAGGGCTAGTCGGAGCGGTAGGCGAAGCGATGGTGTTGGCATAGGGCAAGAGATGGGTGTCGGTGTAAACCTAGAAGTAGGCCTAGGGCCAGTAGTTGGAGCTGTGGCTAGGGGTAGGGATGGGGGTGGGCTTATGAGTAGGGGTAGCTGTAGGGCCAGGGGTAGGGGTAGGACTAGAGGTAGTGCTAGGCGTAGGCCTAGGGCGAGGGGTAGTGCTCGGGGTAGGATTAGGGGAAGGGCTAGTGGGTGGCAGAAACTCACAGGCAGTGTTAGTGTTAGGGCTCATGTTAGGCCTAGGATTAGTGGTAGTGGTAGGGGTTGGCCGAGGGCTAGGTGTAGGTGTCACGGGAGGGCTCCGTTTAGTTCTAGGACTCAGAACAGGTGTAGGGCGTTATTCGGGTGTGACTAAGGGTGGGTCCAGGGTGATTCCGTAGGACACGGGTTAGTGCTCTGGCTAACGGTAGGGCAAGGTGTACTGGTCGGAGATGGGCAAATGCTAGGCTTCGGACTAGAGTGAGCACTGGGAGTTGGTCTATGGCCCGAGCTAGGGCTAGTGGGAGCGGTAGGCGTAGCGCTGGGGTAGGCATAGGGCAAGAGGTGGGTGTCGGGGTAAACTTAGGAGTAGGCCTATGGCCAGGAGTTGGAGCTGTGGCTAGGGGTAGGGATGGGGTTGGGCCTATGGGTAGGGGTAGCAGTAGGGCCAGGGGTATGTGTAGGACTAGAGATAGTGCTAGGCGTAGGCCTAGGGTGATGGGTAGTGATCGGGGGAGGATTAGGTGAATGGCTAGTGGTTGGCAGAGGCCCACGGGCAGTGTTAGTGTTAGGGCTCATGTTAGGCCTAGAATTAGTTGTAGTGGTAGGGGTTGGCCGAGGGCTAGGTGCAGGTGTCACGGGAGGGCTCCGGTTAGTCCTAGGACTTGAAACAGGTGTAGGGCTGGATTCGGGTGTGGCTAAGGGTGGGTCCAGGGTGATTCCGTAGGATATGGGTTAGTGCTATGGCTAACGGTAGGGCAAAGTGTACTGGTCGGCGACGGTCAAGTGCTAGGCCTCGGACTAGAGTGAGCACTGGGCGTTGATCTAGGGCCCGAGATAGGGCTAGTGGGAGCGGTAGGTGTAGCGCTGTGGTAGGCATAGGGCAAGAGGTGGGTTTCGGGGTAAACCTAGGAGTAGGCCTAGGGCCAGGAGTTGGAGCTGTGGCTAGGGGTAGGGATGGGGTTGGGCCTATGGGTAGGGGTAGCTGTACGGCCAGGTGTATGGGTAGGACTAGAGGTAGTGCTAGGCGTAGGCCTAGGGCGATGGGTAGTGCTCGGGGTAGGATTAGGTGAAGGGCTAGTGGTTGGCAGAGGTCACGGGCACTGTTATTGTTAGGGCTCAAGTTAGGCCTAGGATTAGTAATAATGGTAGGGGTTGGCCGAGGGCTAGGTGTAGGTGTCACGGGAGGGCTCCGTTTAGTCCTAGGACTCAAAACAGGTGTACGGCTGGATTCGGGTGTGGCTAAGTGTGGGTCCAGGGTGATTCCGTAGGACACGGGTTAGTCCTCTGGCTAACGGTAGGGCAAGGTGTACTGTTCGGTGACGGGCAAGTGCTAGGCCTCGGACTGGAGTGAGCACCTGGCGTTGGTCTAGGGCCCGAGCTAGGGCTAGTGGGAGCGGTAGGCGTAGCGCTGGGGTAGGCATAGGGCAAGAGTTGGGTGTCGGGGTAAACCTAGGAGTAGTCCTAGGGCCAGGAGTTGGAGCTGTGGCTAGGGGTAGGGATGGGGGTGGGCCTGTGGGTAGGTTAGCTGTAGGGCCAGGTGTAGGGGTAGGACTAGAGGTAGTGCTAGGCGTAGGCCTAGGGCGAGGGGGAGTGCTCGGGGTAGGGTTAGGTGAAGGGCTAGTGGTTGGCAGAGGCCTACGGGCAGTGTTAGTGTTAGGGCTCATGTTAGGCCTAAAATTAGTGGTAGTGGTAGGGATTGGCCAAGGGTTAGGGGTAGGTGTCAAGGTAGGGCTCCGTTTAGTCCTAGAACTCGGAACAGATGTAGGGCTGGATTCGGGTGTGGCTAAGGGTGGGTCCAGGGTGATTCCGTAGGACAAGGGTTAGTTCTCTGGCTAACGGTAGGGCAAGATGTACTGGTCGGCAGCGGGCAAGTGCTAGGCCTCGGAATAGAGTGAGCACTGGGCGTTGGTCTAGGGCCCGAGCTAGTGCTACTGGGATCAGTAGGCGTAGCGCTTGGGTAGGCATAGGGCAAGAGGTGGGTGTCGGGGTAAACCTAGGAGTAGGCCTAGGGCCAGGAGTTGGAGCTGTGGCTAGGGGTAGGGATGGGGGTGTGCATATGGGTATGGGTAGCTGTAGGGCCAGGGGTAGGGGTAGGACTAGAGGTAGTGCTAGGCGTAGGCCTAGGGCGAGGGAAAGTGCTCGGGGTAGGGTTAGGTGAAGGGCTAGTGGTTGGCAGAGGCCTACGGGCAGTGTTAGTGTTAGGGCTCATGTTAGGCCTAGAATTAGTTGTAGTGGTGGGGTTGGCCGAGGGCTAGGGGCAGGTGTCACGGGAGGGCTCCGGTTAGTCCTAGGACTTGAAACAGGTGTAGGGCTGGATTCGGGTGTGGCTAAGTGTGGGTCCAGGGTAATTCCGTAGGACACGGGTTAGTCCTCTGGCTAACGGTAGGGCAAGGTGTACTGGTCAGCGACGGGCAAGTGCTAGGCCTCGAACTAGAATGAGCACTGGGCGTTGGTCTAAGACCCGAGCTAGGGCTAGTGGGAGCGGTAGGCGTAGCGCTGGGGTAGGCATAGGGCAAGAGGTGGGTGTCGGGGTAAACCTAGGAGTAGGCCTAGGGCCAGGAGTTGGAGCTGTGGCTAGGGGTAGGGATGGGGTTGGGCCTATGGGTAGGGGTAGCTGTACGGCCAGGTGTATGGGTAGGACTAGAGGTAGTGCTAGGCGAAGGCCTAGGGCGATGGGTAGTGCTCGGGGTAGGATTAGGTGAAGGGCTAGTGGTTGGCAGAGGTCACGGGCACTGTTATTGTTAGGGCTCAAGTTAGGCCTAGGATTAGTAATAATGGTAGGGGTTGGCCGAGGGCTAGGTGTAGGTGTCACGGGAGGGCTCCGTTTAGTCCTAGGACTCAAAACAGGTGTACGGCTGGATTCGGGTGTGGCTAAGGGTGGGTCCAGGGTGATTCCGTAGGACACGGGTTAATGCTCTGGCTAACGGTATGGCAAGGTGTACTGGTCGGGGACGGGCAAATGCTAGGCCTCGGACTAGAGTGAGCACTGGGCGTTGGTCTAGGGCCGAGCTAGGGCTAGTCGGAGCGGTAGGCGAAGCGATGGTGTAGGCATAGGGCAAGAGATGGGTGTCGGTGTAAACCTAGAAGTAGGCCTTGGGCCAGTAGTTGGAGCTGTGGCTAGGAGTAGGGATGGGGGTGGGCTTATGAGTAGGGGTAGCTGTAGGGCCAGGGGTAGGGGTAGGACTAGAGGTAGTGCTAGGCGTAGGCCTAGGGCGAGGGGTAGTGCTCGGGGTAGGATTAGGGGAAGGGCTAGTGGGTGGCAGAAACTCACAGGCAGTGTTAGTGTTAGGGCTCATGTTAGGCCTAGGATTAGTGGTAGTGGTAGGGGTTGGCCGAGGGCTAGGTGTAGGTGTCACGGGAGGGCTCCGTTTAGTTCTAGGACTCAGAACAGGTGTAGGGCGTTATTCGGGTGTGACTAAGGGTGGGTCCAGGGTGATTCCGTAGGACACGGGTTAGTGCTCTGGCTAACGGTAGGGCAAGGTGTACTGGTCGGAGATGGGCAAATGCTAGGCTTCGGACTAGAGTGAGCACTGGGAGTTGGTCTATGGCCCGAGCTAGGGCTAGTGGGAGCGGTAGGCGTAGCGCTGGGGTAGGCATAGGGCAAGAGGTGGGTGTCGGGGTAAACCTAGGAGTAGGCCTATGGCCAGGAGTTGGAGCTGTGGCTAGGGGTAGGGATGGGGTTGGGCCTATGGGTAGGGGTAGCAGTAGGGCCAGGGGTATGTGTAGGACTAGAGATAGTGCTAGGCGTAGGCCTAGGGTGATGGGTAGTGATCGGGGGAGGATTAGGTGAATGGCTAGTGGTTGGCAGAGGCCCACGGGCAGTGTTAGTGTTAGGGCTCATGTTAGGCCTAGAATTAGTTGTAGTGGTAGGGGTTGGCCGAGGGCTAGGTGCAGGTGTCACGGGAGGGCTCCGGTTAGTCCTAGGACTTGAAACAGGTGTAGGGCTGGATTCGGGTGTGGCTAAGGGTGGGTCCAGGGTGATTCCGTAGGATATGGGTTAGTGCTATGGCTAACGGTAGGGCAAAGTGTACTGGTCGGCGACGGTCAAGTGCTAGGCCTCGGACTAGAGTGAGCACTGGGCGTTGATCTAGGGCCCGAGATAGGGCTAGTGGGAGCGGTAGGTGTAGCGCTGTGGTAGGCATAGGGCAAGAGGTGGGTGTCGGGGTAAACCTAGGAGTAGGCCTAGGGCCATGAGTTGGAGCTGTGGCTAGGGGTAGGGATGGGGTTGGTGTAGGTGTCACGGGAGGGCTCCGTTTAGTCCTAGGACTCAAAACAGGTGTACGGCTGGATTCGGGTGTGGCTAAGTGTGGGTCCAGGGTGATTCCGTAGGACACGGGTTAGTCCTCTGGCTAACGGTAGGGCAAGGTGTACTGTTCGGTGACGGGAAAGTGCTAGGCCTCGGACTGGAGTGAGCACCTGGCGTTGGTCTAGGGCCCGAGCTAGGGCTAGTGGGAGCGGTAGGCGTAGCGCTTGGGTAGGCCTAGGGCAAGAGGTTGGTGTCGGGGTAAACCTAGGAGTAGGCCTAGGGCCAGGAGTTGGAGCTGTGGCTAGGGGTAGGGATGGGGGTGTGCATATGGGTATGGGTAGCTGTAGGGCCAGGGGTAGGGGTAGGACTAGAGGTAGTGCTAGGCGTAGGCCTAGGGCGAGGGAAAGTGCTCGGGGTAGGGTTAGGTGAAGGGCTAGTGGTTGGCAGAGGCCTACGGGCAGTGTTAGTGTTAGGGCTCATGTTAGGCCTAGAATTAGTTGTAGTGGTGGGGTTGGCCGAGGGCTAGGGGCAGGTGTCACGGGAGGGCTCCGGTTAGTCCTAGGACTTGAAACAGGTGTAGGGCTGGATTCGGGTGTGGCTAAGTGTGGGTCCAGGGTGATTCCGTAGGACACGGGTTAGTCCTCTGGCTAACGGTAGGGCAAGGTGTACTGGTCAGCGACGGGCAAGTGCTAGGCCTCGAACTAGAATGAGCACTGGGCGTTGGTCTAAGACCCGAGCTAGGGCTAGTGGGAGCGGTAGGCGTAGCGCTGGGGTAGGCATAGGGCAAGATGTGGGTGTCGGGGTAAACCTAAGAGTAGGCCTAGGGCCAGGAGTTGGAGCTGTGGCTAGGGGTAGGGATGGGGGTGTGCATATGGGTATGGGTAGCTGTAGGGCCAGGTGTATGGGTAGGACTAGAGGTAGTGCTAGGCGTAGGCCTAGGGCGATGGGTAGTGCTCGGGGTAGGATTAGGTGAAGGGCTAGTGGTTGGCAGAGGTCACGGGCACTGTTATTGTTAGGGCTCAAGTTAGGCCTAGGATTAGTAATAATGGTAGGGGTTGGCCGAGGGCTAGGTGTAGGTGTCACGGAGGGCTCCGTTTAGTCCTAGGACTCAAAACAGGTGTACGGCTGGATTCGGGTGTGGCTAAGGGTGGGTCCAGGGTGATTCCGTAGGACACGGGTTAATGCTCTGGCTAACGGTATGGCAAGGTGTACTGGTCGGGGACGGGCAAATGCTAGGCCTCGGACTAGAGTGAGCACTGGGCGTTGGTCTAAGACCCGAGCTAGGGCTAGTGGGAGCGGTAGGCGTAGCGCTGGGGTAGGCATAGGGCAAGAGGTGGGTGTCGGGGTAAACCTAGGAGTAGGCCTAGGGCCAGGAGTTGGAGCTGTGGCTAGGGGTAGGGATGGGGTTGGGCCTATGGGTAGGGGTAGCTGTACGGCCAGGTGTATGGGTAGGACTAGAGGTAGTGCTAGGCGAAGGCCTAGGGCGATGGGTAGTGCTCGGGGTAGGATTAGGTGAAGGGCTAGTGGTTGGCAGAGGTCACGGGCACTGTTATTGTTAGGGCTCAAGTTAGGCCTAGGATTAGTAATAATGGTAGGGGTTGGCCGAGGGCTAGGTGTAGGTGTCACGGGAGGGCTCCGTTTAGTCCTAGGACTCAAAACAGGTGTACGGCTGGATTCGGGTGTGGCTAAGGGTGGGTCCAGGGTGATTCCGTAGGACACGGGTTAATGCTCTGGCTAACGGTATGGCAAGGTGTACTGGTCGGGGACGGGCAAATGCTAGGCCTCGGACTAGAGTGAGCACTGGGCGTTGGTCTAGGGCCGAGCTAGGGCTAGTCGGAGCGGTAGGCGAAGCGATGGTGTAGGCATAGGGCAAGAGATGGGTGTCGGTGTAAACCTAGAAGTAGGCCTAGGGCCAGTAGTTGGAGCTGTGGCTAGGGGTAGGGATGGGGGTGGGCTTATGAGTAGGGGTAGCTGTAGGGCCAGGGGTAGGGGTAGGACTAGAGGTAGTGCTAGGCGTAGGCCTAGGGCGAGGGGTAGTGCTCGGGGTAGGATTAGGGGAAAGGCTAGTGGGTGGCAGAAACTCACAGGCAGTGTTAGTGTTAGGGCTCATGTTAGGCCTAGGATTAGTGGTAGTGGTAGGGGTTGGCCGAGGGCTAGGTGTAGGTGTCACGGGAGGGCTCCGTTTAGTTCTAGGACTCAGAACAGGTGTAGGGCGTTATTCGGGTGTGACTAAGGGTGGGTCCAGGGTGATTCCGTAGGACACGGGTTAGTGCTCTGGCTAACGGTAGGGCAAGGTGTACTGGTCGGAGATGGGCAAATGCTAGGCTTCGGACTAGAGTGAGCACTGGGAGTTGGTCTATGGCCCGAGCTAGGGCTAGTGGGAGCGGTAGGCGTAGCGCTGGGGTAGGCATAGGGCAAGAGGTGGGTGTCGGGGTAAACTTAGGAGTAGGCCTATGGCCAGGAGTTGGAGCTGTGGCTAGGGGTAGGGATGGGGTTGGGCCTATGGGTAGGGGTAGCAGTAGGGCCAGGCGTATGTGTAGGACTAGAGATAGTGCTAGGCGTAGGCCTAGGGTGATGGGTAGTGATCGGGGGAGGATTAGGTGAATGGCTAGTGGTTGGCAGAGGCCCACGGGCAGTGTTAGTGTTAGGGCTCATGTTAGGCCTAGAATTAGTTGTAGTGGTAGGGGTTGGCCGAGGGCTAGGTGCAGGTGTCACGGGAGGGCTCCGGTTAGTCCTAGGACTTGAAACAGGTGTAGGGCTGGATTCGGGTGTGGCTAAGGGTGGGTCCAGGGTGATTCCGTAGGATATGGGTTAGTGCTATGGCTAACGGTAGGGCAAAGTGTACTGGTCGGCGACGGTCAAGTGCTAGGCCTCGGACTAGAGTGAGCACTGGGCGTTGATCTAGGGCCCGAGCTAGGGCTAGTGGGAGCGGTAGGTGTAGCGCTGTGGTAGGCATAGGGCAAGAGGTGGGTTTCGGGGTAAACCTAGGAGTAGGCCTAGGGCCAGGAGTTGGAGCTGTGGCTAGGGGTAGGGATGGGGGTGTGCCTATGGGTAGGGGTAGCTGTAGGGCCAGGGGTAGGGGTAGGACTAGAGGTAGTGCTAGGCGTAGGCCTAGGGCGAGGGGCAGTGCTCGGGGTAGGTTTAGGTGAAGGGCTAGTGGTTGGCAGAGGCCTACGGGCAGTGTTAGTGTTAGGGCTCATGTTAGGCCTAGAATTAGTTATAGTGGTAGGGGTTGGCCGAGGGCTAAAGGCAGGTGTCACGGGAGGGCTCCGGTTAGTCCTAGGACTTGAAAAAGGTGTAGGGCTGGATTCGTGTGTGGCTAAGTGTGGGTCCAGGGTGATTCCGTAGGACACAAGTTAGTCCTCTGGCTAACGGTAGGGCAAGGTGTACTGTTCGGTGACGGGCAAGTGCTAGGCCTCGGACTGGAGTGAGCACCTGGCGTTGGTCTAGGGCCCGAGCTAGGGCTAGTGGGAGCGGTAGGCGTAGCGCTGGGGTAGGCATAGGGCAAGAGTTGGGTGTCGGGGTAAACCTAGGAGTAGTCCTAGGGCCAGGAGTTGGAGCTGTGGCTAGGGGTAGGGATGGGGGTGGGCCTGAGGGTAGGTTAGCTGTAGGGCCAGGTGTAGGGGTAGGACTAGAGGTAGTGCTAGGCGTAGGCCTAGGGCGAGGGGGAGTGCTCGGGGTAGGGTTAGGTGAAGGGCTAGTGGTTGGCAGAGGCCTACGGGCAGTGTTAGTGTTAGGGCTCATGTTAGGCCTAGAATTAGTTGTAGTGGTGGGGTTGGCCGAGGGCTAGGGGCAGGTGTCACGGGAGGGCTCCGGTTAGTCCTAGGACTTGAAACAGGTGTAGGGCTGGATTCGGGTGTGGCTAAGTGTGGGTCCAGGGTAATTCCGTAGGACACGGGTTAGTCCTCTGGCTAACGGTAGGGCAAGGTGTACTGGTCGGCGACGGGAAAGTGCTAGGCCTCGAACTAGAATGAGCACTGGGCGTTGGTCTAAGACCCGAGCTAGGGCTAGTGGGAGCGGTAGGCGTAGCGCTCGGGTAGGCATAGGGCAAGAGGTGGGTATCGGGGTAAACCTAGGAGTAGGCCTAGGGCCAGGAGTTGGAGCTGTGGCTAGGGGTAGGGATGGGGTTGGGCCTATGGGTAGGGGTAGCTGTACGGCCAGGTGTATGGGTAGGACTAGAGGTAGTGCTAGGCGAAGGCCTAGGGCGATGGGTAGTGCTCGGGGTAGGATTAGGTGAAGGGCTAGTGGTTGGCAGAGGTCACGGGCACTGTTATTGTTAGGGCTCAAGTTAGGCCTAGGATTAGTAATAATGGTAGGGGTTGGCCGAGGGCTAGGTGTAGGTGTCACGGGAGGGCTCCGTTTAGTCCTAGGACTCAAAACAGGTGTACGGCTGGATTCGGGTGTGGCTAAGGGTGGGTCCAGGGTGATTCCGTAGGACACGGGTTAATGCTCTGGCTAACGGTATGGCAAGGTGTACTGGTCGGGGACGGGCAAATGCTAGGCCTCGGACTAGAGTGAGCACTGGGCGTTGGTCTAGGGCCGAGCTAGGGCTAGTCGGAGCGGTAGGCGAAGCGATGGTGTTGGCATAGGGCAAGAGATGGGTGTCGGTGTAAACCTAGAAGTAGGCCTAGGGCCAGTAGTTGGAGCTGTGGCTAGGGGTAGGGATGGGGGTGGGCTTATGAGTAGGGGTAGCTGTAGGGCCAGGGGTAGGGGTAGGACTAGAGGTAGTGCTAGGCGTAGGCCTAGGGCGAGGGGTAGTGCTCGGGGTAGGATTAGGGGAAGGGCTAGTGGGTGGCAGAAACTCACAGGCAGTGTTAGTGTTAGGGCTCATGTTAGGCCTAGGATTAGTGGTAGTGGTAGGGGTTGGCCGAGGGCTAGGTGTAGGTGTCACGGGAGGGCTCCGTTTAGTTCTAGGACTCAGAACAGGTGTAGGGCGTTATTCGGGTGTGACTAAGGGTGGGTCCAGGGTGATTCCGTAGGACACGGGTTAGTGCTCTGGCTAACGGTAGGGCAAGGTGTACTGGTCGGAGATGGGCAAATGCTAGGCTTCGGACTAGAGTGAGCACTGGGAGTTGGTCTATGGCCCGAGCTAGGGCTAGTGGGAGCGGTAGGCGTAGCGCTGGGGTAGGCATAGGGCAAGAGGTGGGTGTCGGGGTAAACCTAGGAGTAGGCCTATGGCCAGGAGTTGGAGCTGTGGCTAGGGGTAGGGATGGGGTTGGGCCTATGGGTAGGGGTAGCAGTAGGGCCAGGGGTATGTGTAGGACTAGAGATAGTGCTAGGCGTAGGCCTAGGGTGATGGGTAGTGATCGGGGGAGGATTAGGTGAATGGCTAGTGGTTGGCAGAGGCCCACGGGCAGTGTTAGTGTTAGGGCTCATGTTAGGCCTAGAATTAGTTGTAGTGGTAGGGGTTGGCCGAGGGCTAGGTGCAGGTGTCACGGGAGGGCTCCGGTTAGTCCTAGGACTTGAAACAGGTGTAGGGCTGGATTCGGGTGTGGCTAAGGGTGGGTCCAGGGTGATTCCGTAGGATATGGGTTAGTGCTATGGCTAACGGTAGGGCAAAGTGTACTGGTCGGCGACGGTCAAGTGCTAGGCCTCGGACTAGAGTGAGCACTGGGCGTTGATCTAGGGCCCGAGATAGGGCTAGTGGGAGCGGTAGGTGTAGCGCTGTGGTAGGCATAGGGCAATAGGTGGGTGTCGGGGTAAACCTAGGAGTAGGCCTAGGGCCAGGAGTTGGAGCTGTGGCTAGGGGTAGGGATGGGGTTGGGCCTATGGGTAGGGGTAGCTGTACGGCCAGGTGTATGGGTAGGACTAGAGGTAGTGCTAGGCGTAGGCCTAGGGCGATGGGTAGTGCTCGGGGTAGGATTAGGTGAAGGGCTAGTGGTTGGCAGAGGTCACGGGCACTGTTATTGTTAGGGCTCAAGTTAGGCCTAGGATTAGTAATAATGGTAGGGGTTGGCCGAGGGCTAGGTGTAGGTGTCACGGGAGGGCTCCGTTTAGTCCTAGGACTCAAAACAGGTGTACGGCTGGATTCGGGTGTGGCTAAGGGTGGGTCCAGGGTGATTCCGTAGGACACGGGTTAATGCTCTGGCTAACGGTATGGCAAGGTGTACTGGTCGGGGACGGGCAAATGCTAGGCCTCGGACTAGAGTGAGCACTGGGCGTTGGTCTAGGGCCGAGCTAGGGCTAGTCGGAGCGGTAGGCGAAGCGATGGTGTAGGCATAGGGCAAGAGATGGGTGTCGGTGTAAACCTAGAAGTAGGCCTAGGGCCAGTAGTTGGAGCTGTGGCTAGGGGTAGGGATGGGGGTGGGCTTATGAGTAGGGGTAGCTGTAGGGCCAGGGGTAGGGGTAGGACTAGAGGTAGTGCTAGGCGTAGGCCTAGGGCGAGGGGTAGTGCTCGGGGTAGGATTAGGGGAAGGGCTAGTGGGTGGCAGAAACTCACAGGCAGTGTTAGTGTTAGGGCTCATGTTAGGCCTAGGATTAGTGGTAGTGGTAGGGGTTGGCCGAGGGCTAGGTGTAGGTGTCACGGGAGGGCTCCGTTTAGTTCTAGGACTCAGAACAGGTGTAGGGCGTTATTCGGGTGTGACTAAGGGTGGGTCCAGGGTGATTCCGTAGGACACGGGTTAGTGCTCTGGCTAACGGTAGGGCAAGGTGTACTGGTCGGAGATGGGCAAATGCTAGGCTTCGGACTAGAGTGAGCACTGGGAGTTGGTCTATGGCCCGAGCTAGGGCTAGTGGGAGCGGTAGGCGTAGCGCTGGGGTAGGCATAGGGCAAGAGGTGGGTGTCGGGGTAAACTTAGGAGTAGGCCTATGGCCAGGAGTTGGAGCTGTGGCTAGGGTTAGGGATGGGGTTGGGCCTATGGGTAGGGGTAGCAGTAGGGCCAGGGGTATGTGTAGGACTAGAGATAGTGCTAGGCGTAGGCCTAGGGTGATGGGTAGTGATCGGGGGAGGATTAGGTGAATGGCTAGTGGTTGGCAGAGGCCCACGGGCAGTGTTAGTGTTAGGGCTCATGTTAGGCCTAGAATTAGTTGTAGTGGTAGGGGTTGGCCGAGGGCTAGGTGCAGGTGTCACGGGAGGGCTCCGGTTAGTCCTAGGACTTGAAACAGGTGTAGGGCTGGATTCGGGTGTGGCTAAGGGTGGGTCCAGGGTGATTCCGTAGGATATGGGTTAGTGCTATGGCTAACGGTAGGGCAAAGTGTACTGGTCGGCGACGGTCAAGTGCTAGGCCTCGGACTAGAGTGAGCACTGGGCGTTGATCTAGGGCCCGAGATAGGGCTAGTGGGAGCGGTAGGTGTAGCGCTGTGGTAGGCATAGGGCAAGAGGTGGGTGTCGGGGTAAACCTAGGAGTAGGCCTAGGGCCATGAGTTGGAGCTGTGGCTAGGGGTAGGGATGGGGTTGGTGTAGGTGTCACGGGAGGGCTCCGTTTAGTCCTAGGACTCAAAACAGGTGTACGGCTGGATTCGGGTGTGGCTAAGTGTGGGTCCAGGGTGATTCCGTAGGACACGGGTTAGTCCTCTGGCTAACGGTAGGGCAAGGTGTACTGTTCGGTGACGGGCAAGTGCTAGGCCTCGGACTGGAGTGAGCACCTGGCGTTGGTCTAGGGCCCGAGCTAGGGCTAGTGGGAGCGGTAGGCGTAGCGCTTGGGTAGGCCTAGGGCAAGAGGTTGGTGTCGGGGTAAACCTAGGAGTAGGCCTAGGGCCAGGAGTTGGAGCTGTGGCTAGGGGTAGGGATGGGGGTGTGCATATGGGTATGGGTAGCTGTAGGGCCAGGGGTAGGGGTAGGACTAGAGGTAGTGCTAGGCGTAGGCCTAGGGCGAGGGAAAGTGCTCGGGGTAGGGTTAGGTGAAGGGCTAGTGGTTGGCAGAGGCCTACGGGCAGTGTTAGTGTTAGGGCTCATGTTAGGCCTAGAATTAGTTGTAGTGGTGGGGTTGGCCGAGGGCTAGGGGCAGGTGTCACGGGAGGGCTCCGGTTAGTCCTAGGACTTGAAACAGGTGTAGGGCTGGATTCGGGTGTGGCTAAGTGTGGGTCCAGGGTGATTCCGTAGGACACGGGTTAGTCCTCTGGCTAACGGTAGGGCAAGGTGTACTGGTCAGCGACGGGCAAGTGCTAGGCCTCGAACTAGAATGAGCACTGGGCGTTGGTCTAAGACCCGAGCTAGGGCTAGTGGGAGCGGTAGGCGTAGCGCTGGGGTAGGCATAGGGCAAGATGTGGGTGTCGGGGTAAACCTAAGAGTAGGCCTAGGGCCAGGAGTTGGAGCTGTGGCTAGGGGTAGGGATGGGGGTGTGCATATGGGTATGGGTAGCTGTAGGGCCAGGTGTATGGGTAGGACTAGAGGTAGTGCTAGGCGTAGGCCTAGGGCGATGGGTAGTGCTCGGGGTAGGATTAGGTGAAGGGCTAGTGGTTGGCAGAGGTCACGGGCACTGTTATTGTTAGGGCTCAAGTTAGGCCTAGGATTAGTAATAATGGTAGGGGTTGGCCGAGGGCTAGGTGTAGGTGTCACGGGAGGGCTCCGTTTAGTCCTAGGACTCAAAACAGGTGTACGGCTGGATTCGGGTGTGGCTAAGGGTGGGTCCAGGGTGATTCCGTAGGACACGGGTTAATGCTCTGGCTAACGGTATGGCAAGGTGTACTGGTCGGGGACGGGCAAATGCTAGGCCTCGGACTAGAGTGAGCACTGGGCGTTGGTCTAGGGCCGAGCTAGGGCTAGTCGGAGCGGTAGGCGAAGCGATGGGGTAGGCATAGGGCAAGAGATGGGTGTCGGTGTAAACCTAGAAGTAGGCCTAGGGCCAGTAGTTGGAGCTGTGGCTAGGGGTAGGGATGGGGGTGGGCTTATGAGTAGGGGTAGCTGTAGGGCCAGGGGTAGGGGTAGGACTAGAGGTAGTGCTAGGCGTAGGCCTAGGGCGAGGGGTAGTGCTCGGGGTAGGATTAGGGGAAGGGCTAGTGGGTGGCAGAAACTCACAGGCAGTGTTAGTGTTAGGGCTAATGTTAGGCCTAGGATTAGTGGTAGTGGTAGGGGTTGGCCGAGGGCTAGGTGTAGGTGTCACGGGAGGGCTCCGTTTAGTTCTAGGACTCAGAACATGTGTAGGGCGTTATTCGGGTGTGACTAAGGGTGGGTCCAGGGTGATTCCGTAGGACACGGGTTAGTGCTCTGGCTAACGGTAGGGCAAGGTGTACTGGTCGGAGATGGGCAAATGCTAGGCTTCGGACTAGAGTGAGCACTGGGAGTTGGTCTATGGCCCGAGCTAGGGCTAGTGGGAGCGGTAGGCGTAGCGCTGGGGTAGGCATAGGGCAAGAGGTGGGTGTCGGGGTAAACTTAGGAGTAGGCCTATGGCCAGGAGTTGGAGCTGTGGCTAGGGGTAGGGATGGGGTTGGGCCTATGGGTAGGGGTAGCAGTAGGGCCAGGGGTATGGGTAGGACTAGAGATAGTGCTAGGCGTAGGCCTAGGGTGATGGGTAGTGATCGGAGGAGGATTAGGTGAATGGCTAGTGGTTGGCAGAGGCCCACGGGCAGTGTTAGTGTTAGGGCTCATGTTAGGCCTAGAATTAGTTGTAGTGGTAGGGGTTGGCCGAGGGCTAGGTGCAGGTGTCACGGGAGGGCTCCGGTTAGTCCTAGGACTTGAAACAGGTGTAGGGCTGGATTCGGGTGTGGCTAAGGGTGGGTCCAGGGTGATTCCGTAGGATATGGGTTAGTGCTATGGCTAACGGTAGGGCAAAGTGTACTGGTCGGCGACGGTCAAGTGCTAGGCCTCGGACTAGAGTGAGCACTGGGCGTTGATCTAGGGCCCGAGCTAGGGCTAGTGGGAGCGGTAGGTGTAGCGCTGTGGTAGGCATAGGGCAAGAGGTGGGTTTCGGGGTAAACCTAGGAGTAGGCCTAGGGCCAGGAGTTGGAGCTGTGGCTAGGGGTAGGGATGGGGGTGTGCCTATGGGTAGGGGTAGCTGTAGGGCCAGGGGTAGGGGTAGGACTAGAGGTAGTGCTAGGCGTAGGCCTAGGGCGAGGGGCAGTGCTCGGGGTAGGTTTAGGTGAAGGGCTAGTGGTTGGCAGAGGCCTACGGGCAGTGTTAGTGTTAGGGCTCATGTTAGGCCTAGAATTAGTTATAGTGGTAGGGGTTGGCCGAGGGCTAAAGGCAGGTGTCACAGGAGGGCTCCGGTTAGTCCTAGGACTTGAAACAGGTGTAGGGCTGGATTCGTGTGTGGCTAAGTGTGGGTCCAGGGTGATTCCGTAGGACACGGGTTAGTCCTCTGGCTAACGGTAGGGCAAGGTGTACTGTTCGGTGACGGGCAAGTGCTAGGCCTCGGACTGGAGTGAGCACCTGGCGTTGGTCTAGGGCCCGAGCTAGGGCTAGTGGGAGGGGTAGGCGTAGCGCTGGGGTAGGCATAGGGCAAGAGTTGGGTGTCGGGTTAAACCTAGGAGTAGTCCTAGGGCCAGGAGTTGGAGCTGTGGCTAGGGGTAGGGATGGGGGTGGGCCTGTGGGTAGGTTAGCTGTAGGGCCAGGTGTAGGGGTACGACTAGAGGTAGTGCTAGGCGTAGGCCTAGGGCGAGGGGGAGTGCTCGGGGTAGGGTTAGGTGAAGGGCTAGTGGTTGGCAGAGGCCTACGGGCAGTGTTAGTGTTAGGGCTCATGTTAGGACTAAAATTAGTGGTAGTGGTAGGGATTGGCCAAGGGTTAGGGGTAGGTGTCAAGGTAGGGCTCCGTTTAGTCCTAGAACTCGGAACAGATGTAGGGCTGGATTCGGGTGTGGCTAAGGGTGGGTCCAGGGTGATTCCGTAGGACACGGGTTAGTTCTCTGGCTAACAGTAGGGCAATATATACTGGTCGGCAACGGGCAAGTGCTAGGCCTCGGAATAGAGTGAGCACTGGGCGTTGGTCTAGGGCCCGAGCTAGTGCTACTGGGATCAGTAGGCGTAGCGCTTGGGTAGGCATAGGGCAAGAGGTGGGTGTCGGGGTAAACCTAGGAGTAGGCCTAGGGCCAGGAGTTGGAGCTGTGGCTAGGGGTAGGGATGGGGGTGTGCATATGGGTATGGGTAGCTGTAGGGCCAGGGGTAGGGGTAGGACTAGAGGTAGTGCTAGGCGTAGGCCTAGGGCGAAGGAAAGTGCTCGGGGTAGGGTTAGGTGAAGGGCTAGTGGTTGGCAGAGGCCTACGGGCAGTGTTAGTGTTAGGGCTCATGTTAGGCCTAGAATTAGTTGTAGTGGTGGGGTTGGCCGAGGGCTAGGGGCAGGTGTCACGGGAGGGCTCCGGTTAGTCCTAGGACTTGAAACAGGTGTAGGGCTGGATTCGGGTGTGGCTAAGTGTGGGTCCAGGGTGATTCCGTAGGACACGGGTTAGTCCTCTGGCTAACGGTAGGGCAAGGTGTACTGGTCAGCGACGGGCAAGTGCTAGGCCTCGAACTAGAATGAGCACTGGGCGTTGGTCTAAGACCCGAGCTAGGGCTAGTCGGAGCGGTAGGCGTAGCGCTGGGGTAGGCATAGGGCAAGAGGTGGGTGTCGGGGTAAACCTAAGAGTAGGCCTAGGGCCAGGAGTTGGAGCTGTGGCTAGGGGTAGGGATGGGGGTGTGCATATGGGTATGGGTAGCTGTAGGGCCAGGTGTATGGGTAGGACTAGAGGTAGTGCTAGGCGTAGGCCTAGGGCGATGGGTAGTGCTCGGGGTAGGATTAGGTGAAGGGCTAGTGGTTGGCAGAGGTCACGGGCACTGTTATTGTTAGGGCTCAAGTTAGGCCTAGGATTAGTAATAATGGTAGGGGTTGGCCGAGGGCTAGGTGTAGGTGTCACGGGAGGGCTCCGTTTAGTCCTAGGACTCAAAACAGGTGTACGGCTGGATTCGGGTGTGGCTAAGGGTGGGTCCAGGGTGATTCCGTAGGACACGGGTTAATGCTCTGGCTAACGGTATGGCAAGGTGTACTGGTCGGGGACGGGCAAATGCTAGGCCTCGGACTAGAGTGAGCACTGGGCGTTGGTCTAGGGCCGACCTAGGGCTAGTCGGAGCGGTAGGCGAAGCGATGGGGTAGGCATAGGGCAAGAGATGGGTGTCGGTGTAAACCTAGAAGTAGGCCTAGGGCCAGTAGTTGGAGCTGTGGCTAGGGGTAGGGATGGGGGTGGGCTTATGAGTAGGGGTAGCTGTAGGGCCAGGGGTAGGGGTAGGACTAGAGGTAGTGCTAGGCGTAGGCCTAGGGCGAGGGGTAGTGCTCGGGGTAGGATTAGGGGAAGGGCTAGTGGGTGGCAGAAACTCACAGGCAGTGTTAGTGTTAGGGCTAATGTTAGGCCTAGGATTAGTGGTAGTGGTAGGGGTTGGCCGAGGGCTAGGTGTAGGTGTCACGGGAGGGCTCCGTTTAGTTCTAGGACTCAGAACATGTGTAGGGCGTTATTCGGGTGTGACTAAGGGTGGGTCCAGGGTGATTCCGTAGGACACGGGTTAGTGCTCCGGCTAACGGTAGGGCAAGGTGTACTGGTCGGAGATGGGCAAATGCTAGGCTTCGGACTAGAGTGAGCACTGGGAGTTGGTCTATGGCCCGAGCTAGGGCTAGTGGGAGCGGTAGGCGTAGCGCTGGGGTAGGCATAGGGCAAGAGGTGGGTGTCGGGGTAAACTTAGGAGTAGGCCTATGGCCAGGAGTTGGAGCTGTGGCTAGGGGTAGGGATGGGGTTGGGCCTATGGGTAGGGGTAGCAGTAGGGGCCAGGGGTATGGGTAGGACTAGAGATAGTGCTAGGCGTAGGCCTAGGGTGATGGGTAGTGATCGGAGGAGGATTAGGTGAATGGCTAGTGGTTGGCAGAGGCCCACGGGCAGTGTTAGTGTTAGGGCTCATGTTAGGCCTAGAATTAGTTGTAGTGGTAGGGGTTGGCCGAGGGCTAGGTGCAGGTGTCACGGGAGGGCTCCGGTTAGTCCTAGGACTTGAAACAGGTGTAGGGCTGGATTCGGGTGTGGCTAAGGGTGGGTCCAGGGTGATTCCGTAGGATATGGGTTAGTGCTATGGCTAACGGTAGGGCAAAGTGTACTGGTCGGCGACGGTCAAGTGCTAGGCCTCGGACTAGAGTGAGCACTGGGCGTTGATCTAGGGCCCGAGCTAGGGCTAGTGGGAGCGGTAGGTGTAGCGCTGTGGTAGGCATAGGGCAAGAGGTGGGTTTCGGGGTAAACCTAGGAGTAGGCCTAGGGCCAGGAGTTGGAGCTGTGGCTAGGGGTAGGGATGGGGGTGTGCCTATGGGTAGGGGTAGCTGTAGGGCCAGGGGTAGGGGTAGGACTAGAGGTAGTGCTAGGCGTAGGCCTAGGGCGAGGGGCAGTGCTCGGGGTAGGTTTAGGTGAAGGGCTAGTGGTTGGCAGAGGCCTACGGGCAGTGTTAGTGTTAGGGCTCATGTTAGGCCTAGAATTAGTTATAGTGGTAGGGGTTGGCCGAGGGCTAAAGGCAGGTGTCACAGGAGGGCTCCGGTTAGTCCTAGGACTTGAAACAGGTGTAGGGCTGGATTCGTGTGTGGCTAAGTGTGGGTCCAGGGTGATTCCGTAGGACACGGGTTAGTCCTCTGGCTAACGGTAGGGCAAGGTGTACTGTTCGGTGACGGGCAAGTGCTAGGCCTCGGACTGGAGTGAGCACCTGGCGTTGGTCTAGGGCCCGAGCTAGGGCTAGTGGGAGGGGTAGGCGTAGCGCTGGGGTAGGCATAGGGCAAGAGTTGGGTGTCGGGTTAAACCTAGGAGTAGTCCTAGGGCCAGGAGTTGGAGCTGTGGCTAGGGGTAGGGATGGGGGTGGGCCTGTGGGTAGGTTAGCTGTAGGGCCAGGTGTAGGGGTACGACTAGAGGTAGTGCTAGGCGTAGGCCTAGGGCGAGGGGGAGTGCTCGGGGTAGGGTTAGGTGAAGGGCTAGTGGTTGGCAGAGGCCTACGGGCAGTGTTAGTGTTAGGGCTCATGTTAGGACTAAAATTAGTGGTAGTGGTAGGGATTGGCCAAGGGTTAGGGGTAGGTGTCAAGGTAGGGCTCCGTTTAGTCCTAGAACTCGGAACAGATGTAGGGCTGGATTCGGGTGTGGCTAAGGGTGGGTCCAGGGTGATTCCGTAGGACACGGGTTAGTTCTCTGGCTAACAGTAAGGCAATATATACTGGTCGGCAACGGGCAAGTGCTAGGCCTCGGAATAGAGTGAGCACTGGGCGTTGGTCTAGGGCCCGAGCTAGTGCTACTGGGATCAGTAGGCGTAGCGCTTGGGTAGGCATAGGGCAAGAGGTGGGTGTCGGGGTAAACCTAGGAGTAGGCCTAGGGCCAGGAGTTGGAGCTGTGGCTAGGGGTAGGGATGGGGGTGTGCATATGGGTATGGGTAGCTGTAGGGCCAGGGGTAGGGGTAGGACTAGAGGTAGTGCTAGGCGTAGGCCTAGGGCGAAGGAAAGTGCTCGGGGTAGGGTTAGGTGAAGGGCTAGTGGTTGGCAGAGGCCTACGGGCAGTGTTAGTGTTAGGGCTCATGTTAGGCCTAGAATTAGTTGTAGTGGTGGGGTTGGCCGAGGGCTAGGGGCAGGTGTCACGGGAGGGCTCCGGTTAGTCCTAGGACTTGAAACAGGTGTAGGGCTGGATTCGGGTGTGGCTAAGTGTGGGTCCAGGGTGATTCCGTAGGACACGGGTTAGTCCTCTGGCTAACGGTAGGGCAAGGTGTACTGGTCAGCGACGGGCAAGTGCTAGGCCTCGAACTAGAATGAGCACTGGGCGTTGGTCTAAGACCCGAGCTAGGGCTAGTGGGAGCGGTAGGCGTAGCGCTGGGGTAGGCATAGGGCAAGATGTGGGTGTCGGGGTAAACCTAAGAGTAGGCCTAGGGCCAGGAGTTGGAGCTGTGGCTAGGGGTAGGGATGGGGGTGTGCATATGGGTATGGGTAGCTGTAGGGCCAGGTGTATGGGTAGGACTAGAGGTAGTGCTAGGCGTAGGCCTAGGGCGATGGGTAGTGCTCGGGGTAGGATTAGGTGAAGGGCTAGTGGTTGGCAGAGGTCACGGGCACTGTTATTGTTAGGGCTCAAGTTAGGCCTAGGATTAGTAATAATGGTAGGGGTTGGCCGAGGGCTAGGTGTAGGTGTCACGGGAGGGCTCCGTTTAGTCCTAGGACTCAAAACAGGTGTACGGCTGGATTCGGGTGTGGCTAAGGGTGGGTCCAGGGTGATTCCGTAGGACACGGGTTAATGCTCTGGCTAACGGTATGGCAAGGTGTACTGGTCGGGGACGGGCAAATGCTAGGCCTCGGACTAGAGTGAGCACTGGGCGTTGGTCTAGGGCCGAGCTAGGGCTAGTCGGAGCGGTAGGCGAAGCGATGGGGTAGGCATAGGGCAAGAGATGGGTGTCGGTGTAAACCTAGAAGTAGGCCTAGGGCCAGTAGTTGGAGCTGTGGCTAGGGGTAGGGATGGGGGTGGGCTTATGAGTAGGGGTAGCTGTAGGGCCAGGGGTAGGGGTAGGACTAGAGGTAGTGCTAGGCGTAGGCCTAGGGCGAGGGGTAGTGCTCGGGGTAGGATTAGGGGAAGGGCTAGTGGGTGGCAGAAACTCACAGGCAGTGTTAGTGTTAGGGCTAATGTTAGGCCTAGGATTAGTGGTAGTGGTAGGGGTTGGCCGAGGGCTAGGTGTAGGTGTCACGGGAGGGCTCCGTTTAGTTCTAGGACTCAGAACATGTGTAGGGCGTTATTCGGGTGTGACTAAGGGTGGGTCCAGGGTGATTCCGTAGGACACGGGTTAGTGCTCCGGCTAACGGTAGGGCAAGGTGTACTGGTCGGAGATGGGCAAATGCTAGGCTTCGGACTAGAGTGAGCACTGGGAGTTGGTCTATGGCCCGAGCTAGGGCTAGTGGGAGCGGTAGGCGTAGCGCTGGGGTAGGCATAGGGCAAGAGGTGGGTGTCGGGGTAAACTTAGGAGTAGGCCTATGGCCAGGAGTTGGAGCTGTGGCTAGGGGTAGGGATGGGGTTGGGCCTATGGGTAGGGGTAGCAGTAGGGGCCAGGGGTATGGGTAGGACTAGAGATAGTGCTAGGCGTAGGCCTAGGGTGATGGGTAGTGATCGGAGGAGGATTAGGTGAATGGCTAGTGGTTGGCAGAGGCCCACGGGCAGTGTTAGTGTTAGGGCTCATGTTAGGCCTAGAATTAGTTGTAGTGGTAGGGGTTGGCCGAGGGCTAGGTGCAGGTGTCACGGGAGGGCTCCGGTTAGTCCTAGGACTTGAAACAGGTGTAGGGCTGGATTCGGGTGTGGCTAAGGGTGGGTCCAGGGTGATTCCGTAGGATATGGGTTAGTGCTATGGCTAACGGTAGGGCAAAGTGTACTGGTCGGCGACGGTCAAGTGCTAGGCCTCGGACTAGAGTGAGCACTGGGCGTTGATCTAGGGCCCGAGCTAGGGCTAGTGGGAGCGGTAGGTGTAGCGCTGTGGTAGGCATAGGGCAAGAGGTGGGTTTCGGGGTAAACCTAGGAGTAGGCCTAGGGCCAGGAGTTGGAGCTGTGGCTAGGGGTAGGGATGGGGGTGTGCCTATGGGTAGGGGTAGCTGTAGGGCCAGGGGTAGGGGTAGGACTAGAGGTAGTGCTAGGCGTAGGCCTAGGGCGAGGGGCAGTGCTCGGGGTAGGTTTAGGTGAAGGGCTAGTGGTTGGCAGAGGCCTACGGGCAGTGTTAGTGTTAGGGCTCATGTTAGGCCTAGAATTAGTTATAGTGGTAGGGGTTGGCCGAGGGCTAAAGGCAGGTGTCACAGGAGGGCTCCGGTTAGTCCTAGGACTTGAAACAGGTGTAGGGCTGGATTCGTGTGTGGCTAAGTGTGGGTCCAGGGTGATTCCGTAGGACACGGGTTAGTCCTCTGGCTAACGGTAGGGCAAGGTGTACTGTTCGGTGACGGGCAAGTGCTAGGCCTCGGACTGGAGTGAGCACCTGGCGTTGGTCTAGGGCCCGAGCTAGGGCTAGTGGGAGGGGTAGGCGTAGCGCTGGGGTAGGCATAGGGCAAGAGTTGGGTGTCGGGTTAAACCTAGGAGTAGTCCTAGGGCCAGGAGTTGGAGCTGTGGCTAGGGGTAGGGATGGGGGTGGGCCTGTGGGTAGGTTAGCTGTAGGGCCAGGTGTAGGGGTACGACTAGAGGTAGTGCTAGGCGTAGGCCTAGGGCGAGGGGGAGTGCTCGGGGTAGGGTTAGGTGAAGGGCTAGTGGTTGGCAGAGGCCTACGGGCAGTGTTAGTGTTAGGGCTCATGTTAGGACTAAAATTAGTGGTAGTGGTAGGGATTGGCCAAGGGTTAGGGGTAGGTGTCAAGGTAGGGCTCCGTTTAGTCCTAGAACTCGGAACAGATGTAGGGCTGGATTCGGGTGTGGCTAAGGGTGGGTCCAGGGTGATTCCGTAGGACACGGGTTAGTTCTCTGGCTAACAGTAAGGCAATATATACTGGTCGGCAACGGGCAAGTGCTAGGCCTCGGAATAGAGTGAGCACTGGGCGTTGGTCTAGGGCCCGAGCTAGTGCTACTGGGATCAGTAGGCGTAGCGCTTGGGTAGGCATAGGGCAAGAGGTGGGTGTCGGGGTAAACCTAGGAGTAGGCCTAGGGCCAGGAGTTGGAGCTGTGGCTAGGGGTAGGGATGGGGGTGTGCATATGGGTATGGGTAGCTGTAGGGCCAGGGGTAGGGGTAGGACTAGAGGTAGTGCTAGGCGTAGGCCTAGGGCGAAGGAAAGTGCTCGGGGTAGGGTTAGGTGAAGGGCTAGTGGTTGGCAGAGGCCTACGGGCAGTGTTAGTGTTAGGGCTCATGTTAGGCCTAGAATTAGTTGTAGTGGTGGGGTTGGCCGAGGGCTAGGGGCAGGTGTCACGGGAGGGCTCCGGTTAGTCCTAGGACTTGAAACAGGTGTAGGGCTGGATTCGGGTGTGGCTAAGTGTGGGTCCAGGGTGATTCCGTAGGACACGGGTTAGTCCTCTGGCTAACGGTAGGGCAAGGTGTACTGGTCAGCGACGGGCAAGTGCTAGGCCTCGAACTAGAATGAGCACTGGGCGTTGGTCTAAGACCCGAGCTAGGGCTAGTCGGAGCGGTAGGCGTAGCGCTGGGGTAGGCATAGGGCAAGAGGTGGGTGTCGGGGTAAACCTAAGAGTAGGCCTAGGGCCAGGAGTTGGAGCTGTGGCTAGGGGTAGGGATGGGGGTGTGCATATGGGTATGGGTAGCTGTAGGGCCAGGTGTATGGGTAGGACTAGAGGTAGTGCTAGGCGTAGGCCTAGGGCGATGGGTAGTGCTCGGGGTAGGATTAGGTGAAGGGCTAGTGGTTGGCAGAGGTCACGGGCACTGTTATTGTTAGGGCTCAAGTTAGGCCTAGGATTAGTAATAATGGTAGGGGTTGGCCGAGGGCTAGGTGTAGGTGTCACGGGAGGGCTCCGTTTAGTCCTAGGACTCAAAACAGGTGTACGGCTGGATTCGGGTGTGGCTAAGGGTGGGTCCAGGGTGATTCCGTAGGACACGGGTTAATGCTCTGGCTAACGGTATGGCAAGGTGTACTGGTCGGGGACGGGCAAATGCTAGGCCTCGGACTAGAGTGAGCACTGGGCGTTGGTCTAGGGCCGACCTAGGGCTAGTCGGAGCGGTAGGCGAAGCGATGGGGTAGGCATAGGGCAAGAGATGGGTGTCGGTGTAAACCTAGAAGTAGGCCTAGGGCCAGTAGTTGGAGCTGTGGCTAGGGGTAGGGATGGGGGTGGGCTTATGAGTAGGGGTAGCTGTAGGGCCAGGAATAGGGGTAGGACTAGAGGTAGTGCTAGGCGTAGGCCTAGGGCGAGGGGTAGTGCTCGGGGTAGGATTAGGGGAAGGGCTAGTGGGTGGCAGAAACTCACAGGCAGTGTTAGTGTTAGGGCTAAGTTAGGCCTAGGATTAGTGGTAGTGGTAGGGGTTGGCCGAGGGCTAGGTGTAGGTGTCACGGGAGGGCTCCGTTTAGTTCTAGGACTCAGAACAGGTGTAGGGCGTTATTCGGGTGTGACTAAGGGTGGGTCCAGGGTGATTCCGTAGGACACGGGTTAGTGCTCTGGCTAACGGTAGGGCAAGGTGTACTGGTCGGAGATGGGCAAATGCTAGGCTTCGGACTAGAGTGAGCACTGGGAGTTGGTCTATGGCCCGAGCTAGGGCTAGTGGGAGCGGTAGGCGTAGCGCTGGGGTAGGCATAGGGCAAGAGGTGGGTGTCGGGGTAAACTTAGGAGTAGGCCTATGGCCAGGAGTTGGAGCTGTGGCTAGGGGTAGGGATGGGGTTGGGCCTATGGGTAGGGGTAGCAGTAGGGCCAGGGGTATGGGTAGGACTAGAGATAGTGCTAGGCGTAGGCCTAGGGTGATGGGTAGTGATCGGAGGAGGATTAGGTGAATGGCTAGTGGTTGGCAGAGGCCCACGGGCAGTGTTAGTGTTAGGGCTCATGTTAGGCCTAGAATTAGTTGTAGTGGTAGGGGTTGGCCGAGGGCTAGGTGCAGGTGTCACGGGAGGGCTCCGGTTAGTCCTAGGACTTGAAACAGGTGTAGGGCTGGATTCGGGTGTGGCTAAGGGTGGGTCCAGGGTGATTCCGTAGGATATGGGTTAGTGCTATGGCTAACGGTAGGGCAAAGTGTACTGGTCGGCGACGGTCAAGTGCTAGGCCTCGGACTAGAGTGAGCACTGGGCGTTGATCTAGGGCCCGAGCTAGGGCTAGTGGGAGCGGTAGGTGTAGCGCTGTGGTAGGCATAGGGCAAGAGGTGGGTTTCGGGGTAAACCTAGGAGTAGGCCTAGGGCCAGGAGTTGGAGCTGTGGCTAGGGGTAGGGATGGGGGTGTGCCTATGGGTAGGGGTAGCTGTAGGGCCAGGGGTAGGGGTAGGACTAGAGGTAGTGCTAGGCGTAGGCCTAGGGCGAGGGGCAGTGCTCGGGGTAGGTTTAGGTGAAGGGCTAGTGGTTGGCAGAGGCCTACGGGCAGTGTTAGTGTTAGGGCTCATGTTAGGCCTAGAATTAGTTATAGTGGTAGGGGTTGGCCGAGGGCTAAAGGCAGGTGTCACGGGAGGGCTCCGGTTAGTCCTAGGACTTGAAACAGGTGTAGGGCTGGATTCGTGTGTGGCTAAGTGTGGGTCCAGGGTGATTCCGTAGGACACGGGTTAGTCCTCTGGCTAACGGTAGGGCAAGGTGTACTGTTCGGTGACGGGCAAGTGCTAGGCCTCGGACTGGAGTGAGCACCTGGCGTTGGTCTAGGGCCCGAGCTAGGGCTAGTGGGAGCGGTAGGCGTAGCGCTGGGGTAGGGATAGGGCAAGAGTTGGGTGTCGGGGTAAACCTAGGAGTAGTCCTAGGGCCAGGAGTTGGAGCTGTGGCTAGGGGTAGGGATGGGGGTGGGCCTGTGGGTAGGTTAGCTGTAGGGCCAGGTGTAGGGGTACGACTAGAGGTAGTGCTAGGCGTAGGCCTAGGGCGAGGGGGAGTGCTCGGGGTAGGGTTAGGTGAAGGGCTAGTGGTTGGCAGAGGCCTACGGGCAGTGTTAGTGTTAGGGCTCATGTTAGGACTAAAATTAGTGGTAGTGGTAGGGATTGGCCAAGGGTTAGGGGTAGGTGTCAAGGTAGGGCTCCGTTTAGTCCTAGAACTCGGAACAGATGTAGGGCTGGATTCGGGTGTGGCTAAGGGTGGGTCCAGGGTGATTCCGTAGGACACGGGTTAGTTCTCTGGCTAACGGTAGGGCAATATGTACTGGTCGGCAACGGGCAAGTGCTAGGCCTCGGAATAGAGTGAGCACTGGGCGTTGGTCTAGGGCCCGAGCTAGTGCTACTGGGATCAGTAGGCGTAGCGCTTGGGTAGGCATAGGGCAAGAGGTGGGTGTCGGGGTAAACCTAGGAGTAGGCCTAGGGCCAGGAGTTGGAGCTGTGGCTAGGGGTAGGGATGGGGGTGTGCATATGGGTATGGGTAGCTGTAGGGCCAGGGGTAGGGGTAGGACTAGAGGTAGTGCTAGGCGTAGGCATAGGGCGAGGGAAAGTGCTCGGGGTAGGGTTAGGTGAAGGGCTAGTGGTTGGCAGAGGCCTACGGGCAGTGTTAGTGTTAGGGCTCATGTTAGGCCTAGAATTAGTTGTAGTGGTGGGGTTGGCCGAGGGCTAGGGGCAGGTGTCACGGGAGGGCTCCGGTTAGTCCTAGGACTTGAAACAGGTGTAGGGCTGGATTCGGGTGTGGCTAAGTGTGGGTCCAGGGTAATTCCGTAGGACACGGGTTAGTCCTCTGGCTAACGGTAGGGCAAGGTGTACTGGTCAGCGACGGGCAAGTGCTAGGCCTCGAACTAGAATGAGCACTGGGCGTTGGTCTAAGACCCGAGCTAGGGCTAGTGGGAGCGGTAGGCGTAGCGCTGGGGTAGGCATAGGGCAAGAGGTGGGTGTCGGGGTAAACCTAGGAGTAGGCCTAGGGCCAGGAGTTGGAGCGGTGGCTAGGGGTAGGGATGGGGTTGGGCCTATGGGTAGGGGTAGCTGTACGGCCAGGTGTATGGGTAGGACTAGAGGTAGTGCTAGGCGTAGGCCTAGGGCGATGGGTAGTGCTCGGGGTAGGATTAGGTGAAGGGCTAGTGGTTGGCAGAGGTCACGGGCACTGTTATTGTTAGGGCTCAAGTTAGGCCTAGGATTAGTAATAATGGTAGGGGTTGGCCGAGGGCTAGGTGTAGGTGTCACGGGAGGGCTCCGTTTAGTCCTAGGACTCAAAACAGGTGTACGGCTGGATTCGGGTGTGGCTAAGGGTGGGTCCAGGGTGATTCCGTAGGACACGGGTTAATGCTCTGGCTAACGGTATGGCAAGGTGTACTGGTCGGGGACGGGCAAATGCTAGGCCTCGGACTAGAGTGAGCACTGGGCGTTGGTCTAGGGCCGAGCTAGGGCTAGTCGGAGCGGTAGGCGAAGCGATGGGGTAGGCATAGGGCAAGAGATGGGTGTCGGTGTAAACCTAGAAGTAGGCCTAGGGCCAGTAGTTGGAGCTGTGGCTAGGGGTAGGGATGGGGGTGGGCTTATGAGTAGGGGTAGCTGTAGGGCCAGGGGTAGGGGTAGGACTAGAGGTAGTGCTAGGCGTAGGCCTAGGGCGAGGGGTAGTGCTCGGGGTAGGATTAGGGGAAGGGCTAGTGGGTGGCAGAAACTCACAGGCAGTGTTAGTGTTAGGGCTCATGTTAGGCCTAGGATTAGTGGTAGTGGTAGGGGTTGGCCGAGGGCTAGGTGTAGGTGTCACGGGAGGGCTCCGTTTAGTTCTAGGACTCAGAACAGGTGTAGGGCGTTATTCGGGTGTGACTAAGGGTGGGTCCAGGGTGATTCCGTAGGACACGGGTTAGTGCTCTGGCTAACGGTAGGGCAAGGTGTACTGGTCGGAGATGGGCAAATGCTAGGCTTCGGACTAGAATGAGCACTGGGAGTTGGTCTATGGCCCGAGCTAGGGCTAGTGGGAGCGGTAGGCGTAGCGCTGGGGTAGGCATAGGGCAAGAGGTGGGTGTCGGGGTAAACTTAGGAGTAGGCCTATGGCCAGGAGTTGGAGCTGTGGCTAGGGGTAGGGATGAGGTTGGGCCTATGGGTAGGGGTAGCAGTAGGGCCAGGGGTATGGGTAGGACTAGAGATAGTGCTAGGCGTAGGCCTAGGGTGATGGGTAGTGATCGGAGGAGGATTAGGTGAATGGCTAGTGGTTGGCAGAGGCCCACGGGCAGTGTTAGTGTTAGGGCTCATGTTAGGCCTAGAATTAGTTGTAGTGGTAGGGGTTGGCCGAGGGCTAGGTGCAGGTGTAACGGGAGGGCTCCGGTTAGTCCTAGGACTTGAAACAGGTGTAGGGCTGGATTCGGGTGTGGCTAAGGGTGGGTCCAGGGTGATTCCGTAGGATATGGGTTAGTGCTATGGCTAACGGTAGGGCAAAGTGTACTGGTCGGCGACGGTCAAGTGCTAGGCCTCGGACTAGAGTGAGCACTGGGCTTTGATCTAGGGCCCGAGCTAGGGCTAGTGGGAGCGGTAGGTGTAGCGCTGTGGTAGGCATAGGGCAAGAGGTGGGTTTCGGGGTAAACCTAGGAGTAGGCCTAGGGCCAGGAGTTGGAGCTGTGGCTAGGGGTAGGGATGGGGGTGTGCCTATGGGTAGGGGTAGCTGTAGGGCCAGGGGTAGGGGTAGGACTAGAGGTAGTGCTAGGCGTAGGCCTAGGGCGAGGGGCAGTGCTCGGGGTAGGTTTAGGTGAAGGGCTAGTGGTTGGCAGAGGCCTACGGGCAGTGTTAGTGTTAGGGCTCATGTTAGGCCTAGAATTAGTTATAGTGGTAGGGGTTGGCCGAGGGCTAAAGGCAGGTGTCACGGGAGGGCTCCGGTTAGTCCTAGGACTTGAAACAGGTGTAGGGCTGGATTCGTGTGTGGCTAAGTGTGGGTCCAGGGTGATTCCGTAGGACACGGGTTAGTCCTCTGGCTAACGGTAGGGCAAGGTGTACTGTTCGGTGACGGGCAAGTGCTAGGCCTCGGACTGGAGTGAGCACCTGGCGTTGGTCTAGGGCCCGAGCTAGGGCTAGTGGGAGCGGTAGGCGTAGCGCTGGGGTAGGGATAGGGCAAGAGTTGGGTGTCGGGGTAAACCTAGGAGTAGTCCTAGGGCCAGGAGTTGGAGCTGTGGCTAGGGGTATGGATGGGGGTGGGCCTCTGGGTAGGTTAGCTGTAGGGCCAGGTGTAGGGGTACGACTAGAGGTAGTGCTAGGCGTAGGCCTAGGGCGAGGGGGTGTGCTCGGGGTAGGGTTAGGTGAAGGGCTAGTGGTTGGCAGAGGCCTACGGGCAGTGTTAGTGTTAGGGCTCATGTTAGGACTAAAATTAGTGGTAGTGGTAGGGATTGGCCAAGGGTTAGGGGTAGGTGTCAAGGTAGGGCTCCGTTTAGTCCTAGAACTCGGAACAGATGTAGGGCTGGATTCGGGTGTGGCTAAGGGTGGGTCCAGGGTGATTCCGTAGGACACGGGTTAGTTCTCTGGCTAACGGTAGGGCAATATGTACTGGTCGGCAACGGGCAAGTGCTAGGCCTCGGAATAGAGTGAGCACTGGGCGTTGGTCTAGGGCCCGAGCTAGTGCTACTGGGATCAGTAGGCGTAGCGCTTGGGTAGGCATAGGGCAAGAGGTGGGTGTCGGGGTAAACCTAGGAGTAGGCCTAGGGCCAGGAGTTGGAGCTGTGGCTAGGGGTAGGGATGGGGGTGTGCATATGGGTATGGGTAGCTGTAGGGCCAGGGGTAGGGGTAGGACTAGAGGTAGTGCTAGGCGTAGGCCTAGGGCGAGGGAAAATGCTCGGGGTAGGGTTAGGTGAAGGGCTAGTGGTTGGCAGAGGCCTACGGGCAGTGTTAGTGTTAGGGCTCATGTTAGGCCTAGAATTAGTTGTAGTGGTGGGGTTGGCCGAGGGCTAGGGGCAGGTGTCACGGGAGGGCTCCGGTTAGTCCTAGGACTTGAAACAGGTGTAGGGCTGGATTCGGGTGTGGCTAAGTGTGGGTCCAGGGTAATTCCGTAGGACACGGGTTAGTCCTCTGGCTAACGGTAGGGCAAGGTGTACTGGTCAGCGACGGGCAAGTGCTAGGCCTCGAACTAGAATGAGCACTGGGCGTTGGTCTAAGACCCGAGCTAGGGCTAGTGGGAGCGGTAGGCGTAGCGCTGGGGTAGGCATAGGGCAAGAGGTGGGTGTCGGAGTAAACTTAGGAGTAGGCCTATGGCCAGGAGTTGGAGCTGTGGCTAGGGGTAGGGATGAGGTTGGGCCTATGGGTAGGGGTAGCAGTAGGGCCAGGGGTATGGGTAGGACTAGAGATAGTGCTAGGCGTAGGCCTAGGGTGATGGGTAGTGATCGGAGGAGGATTAGGTGAATGGCTAGTGGTTGGCAGAGGCCCACGGGCAGTGTTAGTGTTAGGGCTCATGTTAGGCCTAGAATTAGTTGTAGTGGTAGGGGTTGGCCGAGGGCTAGGTGCAGGTGTAACGGGAGGGCTCCGGTTAGTCCTAGGACTTGAAACAGGTGTAGGGCTGGATTCGGGTGTGGCTAAGGGTGGGTCCAGGGTGATTCCGTAGGATATGGGTTAGTGCTATGGCTAACGGTAGGGCAAAGTGTACTGGTCGGCGACGGTCAAGTACTAGGCCTCGGACTAGAGTGAGCACTGGGCTTTGATCTAGGGCCCGAGCTAGGGCTAGTGGGAGCGGTAGGTGTAGCGCTGTGGTAGGCATAGGGCAAGAGGTGGGTTTCGGGGTAAACCTAGGAGTAGGCCTAGGGCCAGGAGTTGGAGCTGTGGCTAGGGGTAGGGATGGGGGTGTGCCTATGGGTAGGGGTAGCTGTAGGGCCAGGGGTAGGGGTAGGACTAGAGGTAGTGCTAGGCGTAGGCCTAGGGCGAGGGGCAGTGCTCGGGGTAGGTTTAGGTGAAGGGCTAGTGGTTGGCAGAGGCCTACGGGCAGTGTTAGTGTTAGGGCTCATGTTAGGCCTAGAATTAGTTATAGTGGTAGGGGTTGGCCGAGGGCTAAAGGCAGGTGTCACGGGAGGGCTCCGGTTAGTCCTAGGACTTGAAACAGGTGTAGGGCTGGATTCGTGTGTGGCTAAGTGTGGGTCCAGGGTGATTCCGTAGGACACGGGTTAGTCCTCTGGCTAACGGTAGGGCAAGGTGTACTGTTCGGTGACGGGCAAGTGCTAGGCCTCGGACTGGAGTGAGCACCTGGCGTTGGTCTAGGGCCCGAGCTAGGGCTAGTGGGAGCGGTAGGCGTAGCGCTGGGGTAGGGATAGGGCAAGAGTTGGGTGTCGGGGTAAACCTAGGAGTAGTCCTAGGGCCAGGAGTTGGAGCTGTGGCTAGGGGTATGGATGGGGGTGGGCCTCTGGGTAGGTTAGCTGTAGGGCCAGGTGTAGGGGTACGACTAGAGGTAGTGCTAGGCGTAGGCCTAGGGCGAGGGGGTGTGCTCGGGGTAGGGTTAGGTGAAGGGCTAGTGGTTGGCAGAGGCCTACGGGCAGTGTTAGTGTTAGGGCTCATGTTAGGACTAAAATTAGTGGTAGTGGTAGGGATTGGCCAAGGGTTAGGGGTAGGTGTCAAGGTAGGGCTCCGTTTAGTCCTAGAACTCGGAACAGATGTAGGGCTGGATTCGGGTGTGGCTAAGGGTGGGTCCAGGGTGATTCCGTAGGACACGGGTTAGTTCTCTGGCTAACGGTAGGGCAATATGTACTGGTCGGCAACGGGCAAGTGCTAGGCCTCGGAATAGAGTGAGCACTGGGCGTTGGTCTAGGGCCCGAGCTAGTGCTACTGGGATCAGTAGGCGTAGCGCTTGGGTAGGCATAGGGCAAGAGGTGGGTGTCGGGGTAAACCTAGGAGTAGGCCTAGGGCCAGGAGTTGGAGCTGTGGCTAGGGGTAGGGATGGGGGTGTGCATATGGGTATGGGTAGCTGTAGGGCCAGGGGTAGGGGTAGGACTAGAGGTAGTGCTAGGCGTAGGCCTAGGGCGAGGGAAAATGCTCGGGGTAGGGTTAGGTGAAGGGCTAGTGGTTGGCAGAGGCCTACGGGCAGTGTTAGTGTTAGGGCTCATGTTAGGCCTAGAATTAGTTGTAGTGGTGGGGTTGGCCGAGGGCTAGGGGCAGGTGTCACGGGAGGGCTCCGGTTAGTCCTAGGACTTGAAACAGGTGTAGGGCTGGATTCGGGTGTGGCTAAGTGTGGGTCCAGGGTAATTCCGTAGGACACGGGTTAGTCCTCTGGCTAACGGTAGGGCAAGGTGTACTGGTCAGCGACGGGCAAGTGCTAGGCCTCGAACTAGAATGAGCACTGGGCGTTGGTCTAAGACCCGAGCTAGGGCTAGTGGGAGCGGTAGGCGTAGCGCTGGGGTAGGCATAGGGCAAGAGGTGGGTGTCGGAGTAAACTTAGGAGTAGGCCTATGGCCAGGAGTTGGAGCTGTGGCTAGGGGTAGGGATGAGGTTGGGCCTATGGGTAGGGGTAGCAGTAGGGCCAGGGGTATGGGTAGGACTAGAGATAGTGCTAGGCGTAGGCCTAGGGTGATGGGTAGTGATCGGAGGAGGATTAGGTGAATGGCTAGTGGTTGGCAGAGGCCCACGGGCAGTGTTAGTGTTAGGGCTCATGTTAGGCCTAGAATTAGTTGTAGTTGTAGGGGTTGGCCGAGGGCTAGGTGCAGGTGTCACGGGAGGGCTCCGGTTAGTCCTAGGACTTGAAACAGGTGTACGGCTGGATTCGGGTGTGGCTAAGGGTGGGTCCAGGGTGATTCCGTAGGATATGGGTTAGTGCTATGGCTAACGGTAGGGCAAAGTGTACTGGTCGGCGACGGTCAAGTGCTAGGCCTCGGACTAGAGTGAGCACTGGGCGTTGATCTAGGGCCCGAGCTAGGGCTAGTGGGAGCGGTAGGTGTAGCGCTGTGGTAGGCATAGGGCAAGAGGTGGGTTTCGGGGTAAACCTAGGAGTAGGCCTAGGGCCAGGAGTTGGAGCTGTGGCTAGGGGTAGGGATGGGGGTGTGCCATGGGTAGGGGTAGCTGTAGGGCCAGGGGTAGGGGTAGGACTAGAGGTAGTGCTAGGCGTAGGCCTAGGGCGAGGGGCAGTGCTCGGGGTAGGTTTAGGTGAAGGGCTAGTGGTTGGCAGAGGCCTACGGGCAGTGTTAGTGTTAGGGCTCATGTTAGGCCTAGAATTAGTTATAGTGGTAGGGGTTGGCCGAGGGCTAAAGGCAGGTGTCACGGGAGGGCTCCGGTTAGTCCTAGGACTTGAAACAGGTGTAGGGCTGGATTCGTGTGTGGCTAAGTGTGGGTCCAGGGTGATTCCGTAGGACACGGGTTAGTCCTCTGGCTAACGGTAGGGCAAGGTGTACTGTTCGGTGACGGGCAAGTGCTAGGCCTCGGACTGGAGTGAGCACCTGGCGTTGGTCTAGGGCCCGAGCTAGGGCTAGTGGGAGCGGTAGGCGTAGCGCTGGGGTAGGCATAGGGCAAGAGTTGGGTGTCGGGGTAAACCTAGGAGTAGTCCTAGGGCCAGGAGTTGGAGCTGTGGCTAGGGGTAGGGATGGGGGTGGGCCTGTGGGTAGGTTAGCTGTAGGGCCAGGTGTAGGGGTACGACTAGAGGTAGTGCTAGGCGTAGGCCTAGGGCGAGGGGGAGTGCTCGGGGTAGGGTTAGGTGAAGGGCTAGTGGTTGGCAGAGGCCTACGGGCAGTGTTAGTGTTAGGGCTCATGTTAGGACTAAAATTAGTGGTAGTGGTAGGGATTGGCCAAGGGTTAGGGGTAGGTGTCAAGGTAGGGCTCCGTTTAGTCCTAGAACTCGGAACAGATGTAGGGCTGGATTCGGGTGTGGCTAAGGGTGGGTCCAGGGTGATTCCGTAGGACACGGGTTAGTTCTCTGGCTAACGGTAGGGCAATATGTACTGGTCGGCAACGGGCAAGTGCTAGGCCTCGGAATAGAGTGAGCACTGGGCGTTGGTCTAGGGCCCGAGCTAGTGCTACTGGGATCAGTAGGCGTAGCGCTTGGGTAGGCATAGGGCAAGAGGTGGGTGTCGGGGTAAACCTAGGAGTAGGCCTAGGGCCAGGAGTTGGAGATGTGGCTAGGGGTAGGGATGGGGGTGTGCATATGGGTATGGGTAGCTGTAGGGCCAGGGGTAGGGGTAGGACTAGAGGTAGTGCTAGGCGTAGGCCTAGGGCGAGGGAAAGTGCTCGGGGTAGGGTTAGGTGAAGGGCTAGTGGTTGGCAGAGGCCTACGGGCAGTGTTAGTGTTAGGGCTCATGTTAGGCCTAGAATTAGTTGTAGTGGTGGGGTTGGCCGAGGGCTAGGGGCAGGTGTCACGGGAGGGCTCCGGTTAGTCCTAGGACTTGAAACAGGTGTAGGGCTGGATTCGGGTGTGGCTAAGTGTGGGTCCAGGGTAATTCCGTAGGACACGGGTTAGTCCTCTGGCTAACGGTAGGGCAAGGTGTACTGGTCAGCGACGGGCAAGTGCTAGGCCTCGAACTAGAATGAGCACTGGGCGTTGGTCTAAGACCCGAGCTAGGGCTAGTGGGAGCGGTAGGCGTAGCGCTGGGGTAGGCATAGGGCAAGAGGTGGGTGTCGGGGTAAACCTAGGAGTAGGCCTAGGGCCAGGAGTTGGAGCGGTGGCTAGGGGTAGGGATGGGGTTGGGCCTATGGGTAGGGGTAGCTGTACGGCCAGGTGTATGGGTAGGACTAGAGGTAGTGCTAGGCGTAGGCCTAGGGCGATGGGTAGTGCTCGGGGTAGGATTAGGTGAAGGGCTAGTGGTTGGCAGAGGTCACGGGCACTGTTATTGTTAGGGCTCAAGTTAGGCCTAGGATTAGTAATAATGGTAGGGGTTGGCCGAGGGCTAGGTGTAGGTGTCACGGGAGGGCTCCGTTTAGTCCTAGGACTGAAAACAGGTGTACGGCTGGATTCGGGTGTGGCTAAGGGTGGGTCCAGGGTGATTCCGTAGGACACGGGTTAATGCTCTGGCTAACGGTATGGCAAGGTGTACTGGTCGGGGACGGGCAAATGCTAGGCCTCGGACTAGAGTGAGCACTGGGCGTTGGTCTAGGGCCGAGCTAGGGCTAGTCGAAGCGGTAGGCGAAGCGATGGGGTAGGCATAGGGCAAGAGATGGGTGTCGGTGTAAACCTAGAAGTAGGCCTAGGGCCAGTAGTTGGAGCTGTGGCTAGGGGTAGGGATGGGGGTGGGCTTATGAGTAGGGGTAGCTGTAGGGCCAGGGGTAGGGGTAGGACTAGAGGTAGTGCTAGGCGTAGGCCTAGGGCGAGGGGTAGTGCTCGGGGTAGGATTAGGGGAAGGGCTAGTGGGTGGCAGAAACTCACAGGCAGTGTTAGTGTTAGGGCTCATGTTAGGCCTAGGATTAGTGGTAGTGGTAGGGGTTGGCCGAGGGCTAGGTGTAGGTGTCACGGGAGGGCTCCGTTTAGTTCTAGGACTCAGAACAGGTGTAGGGCGTTATTCGGGTGTGACTAAGGGTGGGTCCAGGGTGATTCCGTAGGACACGGGTTAGTGCTCTGGCTAACGGTAGGGCAAGGTGTACTGGTCGGAGATGGGCAAATGCTAGGCTTCGGACTAGAGTGAGCACTGGGAGTTGGTCTATGGCCCGAGCTAGGGCTAGTGGGAGCGGTAGGCGTAGCGCTGGGGTAGGCATAGGGCAAGAGGTGGGTGTCGGGGTAAACTTAGGAGTAGGCCTATGGCCAGGAGTTGGAGCTGTGGCTAGGGGTAGGGATGGGGTTGGGCCTATGGGTAGGGGTAGCAGTAGGGCCAGGGGTATGTGTAGGACTAGAGATAGTGCTAGGCGTAGGCCTAGGGTGATGGGTAGTGATCGGGGGAGGATTAGGTGAATGGCTAGTGGTTGGCAGAGGCCCACGGGCAGTGTTAGTGTTAGGGCTCATGTTAGGCCTAGAATTAGTTGTAGTGGTAGGGGTTGGCCGAGGGCTAGGTGCAGGTGTCACGGGAGGGCTCCGGTTAGTCCTAGGACTTGACACAGGTGTAGGGCTGGATTCGGGTGTGGCTAAGTGTGGGTCCAGGGTGATTCCGTAGGACACGGGTTAGTCCTCTTGCTAACGGTAGGGCAAGGTGTACGGGTCAGCGACGGGCAAGTGCTAGGCCTCGAACTAGAATGAGCACTGGGCGTTGGTCTAAGACCCGAGCTAGGGCTAGTGGGAGCGGTAGGCGTAGCGCTGTGGTAGGCATAGGGCAAGAGGTGGGTGTCGGGGTAAACCTAAGAGTAGGCCTAGGGCCAGGAGTTGGAGCTGTGGCTAGGGGTAGGGATGGGGGTGTGCATATGGGTATGGGTAGCTGTAGGGCCAGGTGTATGGGTAGGACTAGAGGTAGTGCTAGGCGTAGGCCTAGGGCGATGGGTAGTGCTCGGGGTAGGATTAGGTGAAGGGCTAGTGGTTGGCAGAGGTCACGGGCACTGTTATTGTTAGGGCTCAAGTTAGGCCTAGGATTAGTAATAATGGTAGGGGTTGGCCGAGGGCTAGGTGTAGGTGTCACGGGAGGGCTCCGTTTAGTCCTAGGACTCAAAACAGGTGTACGGCTGGATTCGGGTGTGGCTAAGGGTGGGTCCAGGGTGATTCCGTAGGACACGGGTTAATGCTCTGGCTAACGGTAGGGCAAGGTGTACTGTTCGGTGACGGGCAAGTGCTAGGCCTCGGACTGGAGTGAGCACCTGGCGTTGGTCTAGGGCCCGAGCTAGGGCTAGTGGGAGCGGTAGGCGTAGCGCTGGGGTAGGCATAGGGCAAGAGGTGGGTGTCGGGGTAAACTTAGGAGTAGGCCTATGGCCAGGAGTTGGAGCTGTGGCTAGGGGTAGGGATGAGGTTGGGCCTATGGGTAGGGGTAGCAGTAGGGCCAGGGGTATGGGTAGGACTAGAGATAGTGCTAGGCGTAGGCCTAGGGTGATGGGTAGTGATCGGAGGAGGATTAGGTGAATGGCTAGTGGTTGGCAGAGGCCCACGGGCAGTGTTAGTGTTAGGGCTCATGTTAGGCCTAGAATTAGTTGTAGTGGTAGGGGTTGGCCGAGGGCTAGGTGCAGGTGTCACGGGAGGGCTCCGGTTAGTCCTAGGACTTGAAACAGGTGTAGGGCTGGATTCGGGTGTGGCTAAGGGTGGGTCCAGGGTGATTCCGTAGGATATGGGTTAGTGCTATGGCTAACGGTAGGGCAAAGTGTACTGGTCGGCGACGGTCAAGTGCTAGGCCTCGGACTAGAGTGAGCACTGGGCGTTGATCTAGGGCCCGAGCTAGGGCTAGTGGGAGCGGTAGGTGTAGCGCTGTGGTAGGCATAGGGCAAGAGGTGGGTTTCGGGGTAAACCTAGGAGTAGGCCTAGGGCCAGGAGTTGGAGCTGTGGCTAGGGGTAGGGATGGGGGTGTGCCTATGGGTAGGGGTAGCTGTAGGGCCAGGGGTAGGGGTAGGATTAGAGGTAGTGCTAGGCGTAGGCCGAGGGCGAGGGGCAGTGCTCGGGGTAGGTTTAGGTGAAGGGCTAGTGGTTGGCAGAGGCCTACGGGCAGTGTTAGTGTTAGGGCTCATGTTAGGCCTAGAATTAGTTATAGTGGTAGGGGTTGGCCGAGGGCTAAAGGCAGGTGTCACGGGAGGGCTCCGGTTAGTCCTAGGACTTGAAACAGGTGTAGGGCTGGATTCGTGTGTGGCTAAGTGTGGGTCCAGGGTGATTCCGTAGGACACGGGTTAGTCCTCTGGCTAACGGTAGGGCAAGGTGTACTGTTCGGTGACGGGCAAGTGCTAGGCCTCGGACTGGAGTGAGCACCTGGCGTTGGTCTAGGGCCCGAGCTAGGGCTAGTGGGAGCGGTAGGCGTAGCGCTGGGGTAGGCATACGGCAAGAGTTGGGTGTCGGGGTAAACCTAGGAGTAGTCCTAGGGCCAGGAGTTGGAGCTGTGGCTAGGGATAGGGATGGGGGTGGGGCCTGTGGGTAGGTTAGCTGTAGGGCCAGGTGTAGGGGTACGACTAGAGGTAGTGCTAGGCGTAGGCCTAGGGCGAGGGGGAGTGCTCGGGGTAGGGTTAGGTGAAGGGCTAGTGGTTGGCAGAGGCCTACGGGCAGTGTTAGTGTTAGGGCTCATGTTAGGACTAAAATTAGTGGTAGTGGTAGGGATTGGCCAAGGGTTAGGGGTAGGTGTCAAGGTAGGGCTCCGTTTAGTCCTAGAACTCGGAACAGATGTAGGGCTGGATTCGGGTGTGGCTAAGGGTGGGTCCAGGGTGATTCCGTAGGACACGGGTTAGTTCTCTGGCTAACGGTAGGGCAATATGTACTGGTCGGCAACGGGCAAGTGCTAGGCCTCGGAATAGAGTGAGCACTGGGCGTTGGTCTAGGGCCCGAGCTAGTGCTACTGGGATCAGTAGGCGTAGCGCTTGGGTAGGCATAGGGCAAGAGGTGGGTGTCGGGGTAAACCTAGGAGTAGGCCTAGGGCCAGGAGTTGGAGCTGTGGCTAGGGGTAGGGATGGGGGTGTGCATATGGGTATGGGTAGCTGTAGGGCCAGGGGTAGGGGTAGGACTAGAGGTAGTGCTAGGCGTAGGCCTAGGGCGAGGGAAAGTGCTCGGGGTAGGGTTAGGTGAAGGGCTAGTGGTTGGCAGAGGCCTACGGGCAGTGTTAGTGTTAGGGCTCATGTTAGGCCTAGAATTAGTTGTAGTGGTGGGGTTGGCCGAGGGCTAGGGGCAGGTGTCACGGGAGGGCTCCGGTTAGTCCTAGGACTTGAAACAGGTGTAGGGCTGGATTCGGGTGTGGCTAAGTGTGGGTCCAGGGTAATTCCGTAGGACACGGGTTAGTCCTCTGGCTTACGGTAGGGCAAGGTGTACTGGTCAGCGACGGGCAAGTGCTAGGCCTCGAACTAGAATGAGCACTGGGCGTTGGTCTAAGACCCGAGCTAGGGCTAGTGGGAGCGGTAGGCGTACCGCTGGGGTAGGCATAGGGCAAGAGGTGGGTGTCGGGGTAAACCTAGGAGTAGGCCTAGGGCCAGGAGTTGGAGCGGTGGCTAGGGGAAGGGATGGGGTTGGGCCTATGGGTAGGGGTAGCTGTACGGCCAGGTGTATGGGTAGGACTAGAGGTAGTGCTAGGCGTAGGCCTAGGGCGATGGGTAGTGCTCGGGGTAGGATTAGGTGAAGGGCTAGTGGTTGGCAGAGGTCACGGGCACTGTTATTGTTAGGGCTCAAGTTAGGCCTAAAATTAGTAATAATGGTAGGGGTTGGCCGAGGGCTAGGTGTAGGTGTCACGGGAGGGCTCCGTTTAGTCCTAGGACTCAAAACAGGTGTACGGCTGGATTCGGGTGTGGCTAAGGGTGGGTCCAGGGTGATTCCGTAGGACACGGGTTAATGCTCTGGCTAACGGTATGGCAAGGTGTACTGGTCGGGGACGGGCAAATGCTAGGCCTCGGACTAGAGTGAGCACTGGGCGTTGGTCTAGGGCCGAGCTAGGGCTAGTCGGAGCGGTAGGCGAAGCGATGGGGTAGGCATAGGGCAAGAGATGGGTGTCGGTGTAAACCTAGAAGTAGGCCTAGGGCCAGTAGTTGGAGCTGTGGCTAGGATTAGGGATGGGGGTGGGCTTATGAGTAGGGGTAGCTGTAGGGCCAGGGGTAGGGGTAGGACTAGAGGTAGTGCTAGGCGTAGGCCTAGGACGAGGGGTAGTGCTCGGGGTAGGATTAGGGGAAGGGCTAGTGGGTGGCAGAAACTCACAGGCAGTGTTAGTGTTAGGGCTCATGTTAGGCCTAGGATTAGTGGTAGTTGTAGGGGTTGGCCGAGGGCTAGGTGTAGGTGTCACGGGAGGGCTCCGTTTAGTTCTAGGACTCAGAACAGGTGTAGGGCGTTATTCGGGTGTGACTAAGGGTGGGTCCAGGGTGATTCCGTAGGACACGGGTTAGTGCTCTGGCTAACGGTAGGGCAAGGTGTACTGGTCGGAGATGGGCAAATGCTAGGCTTCGGACTAGAGTGAGCACTGGGAGTTGGTCTATGGCCCGAGCTAGGGCTAGTGGGAGCGGTAGGCGTAGCGCTGGGGTAGGCATAGGGCAAGAGGTGGGTGTCGGGGTAAACTTAGGAGTAGGCCTATGGCCAGGAGTTGGAGCTGTGGCTAGGGGTAGGGATGGGGTTGGGCCTATGGGTAGGGGTAGCAGTAGGGCCAGGGGTATGTGTAGGACTAGAGATAGTGCTAGGCGTAGGCCTAGGGTGATGGGTAGTGATCGGGGGAGGATTAGGTGAATGGCTAGTGGTTGGCAGAGGCCCACGGGCAGTGTTAGTGTTAGGGCTCATGTTAGGCCTAGAATTAGTTGTAGTGGTAGGGGTTGGCCGAGGGCTAGGTGCAGGTGTCACGGGAGGGCTCCGGTTAGTCCTAGGACTTGACACAGGTGTAGGGCTGGATTCGGGTGTGGCTAAGTGTGGGTCCAGGGTGATTCCGTAGGACACGGGTTAGTCCTCTGGCTAACGGTAGGGCAAGGTGTACGGGTCAGCGACGGGCAAGTGCTAGGCCTCGAACTAGAATGAGCACTGGGCGTTGGTCTAAGACCCGAGCTAGGGCTAGTGGGAGCGGTAGGCGTAGCGCTGGGGTAGGCATAGGGCAAGAGGTGGGTGTCGGGGTAAACCTAAGAGTAGGCCTAGGGCCAGGAGTTGGAGCTGTGGCTAGGGGTAGGGATGGGGGTGTGCATATGGGTATGGGTAGCTGTAGGGCCAGGTGTATGGGTAGGACTAGAGGTAGTGCTAGGCGTAGGCCTAGGGCGATGGGTAGTGCTCGGGGTAGGATTAGGTGAAGGGCTAGTGGTTGGCAGAGGTCACGGGCACTGTTATTGTTAGGGCTCAAGTTAGGCCTAGGATTAGTAATAATGGTAGGGGTTGGCCGAGGGCTAGGTGTAGGTGTCACGGGAGGGCTCCGTTTAGTCCTAGGACTCAAAACAGGTGTACGGCTGGATTCGGGTGTGGCTAAGGGTGGGTCCAGGGTGATTCCGTAGGACACGGGTTAATGCTCTGGCTAACGGTATAGCAAGGTGTACTGGTCGGGGACGGGCAAATGCTAGGCCTCGGACTAGAGTGAGCACTGGGCGTTGGTCTAGGGCCGAGCTAGGGCTAGTCGGAGCGGTAGGCGAAGCGATGGGGTAGGCATAGGGCAAGAGATGGGTGTCGGTGTAAACCTAGAAGTAGGCCTAGGGCCAGTAGTTGGAGCTGTGGCTAGGGGTAGGGATGGGGGTGGGCTTATGAGTAGGGGTAGCTGTAGGGCCAGGGGTAGGGGTAGGACTAGAGGTAGTGCTAGGCGTAGGCCTAGGGCGAGGGGTAGTGCTCGGGGTAGGATTAGGGGAAGGGCTAGTGGGTGGCAGAAACTCACAGGCAGTGTTAGTGTTAGGGCTCATGTTAGGCCTAGGATTAGTGGTAGTGGTAGGGGTTGGCCGAGGGCTAGGTGTAGGTGTCACGGGAGGGCTCCGTTTAGTTCTAGGACTCAGAACAGGTGTAGGGCGTTATTCGGGTGTGACTAAGGGTGGGTCCAGGGTGATTCCGTAGGACACGGGTTAGTGCTCTGGCTAACGGTAGGGCAAGGTGTACTGGTCGGAGATGGGCAAATGCTAGGCTTCGGACTAGAGTGAGCACTGGGAGTTGGTCTATGGCCCGAGCTAGGGCTAGTGGGAGCGGTAGGCGTAGCGCTGGGGTAGGCATAGGGCAAGAGGTGGGTGTCGGGGTAAACTTAGGAGTAGGCCTATGGCCAGGAGTTGGAGCTGTGGCTAGGGGTAGGGATGGGGTTGGGCCTATGGGTAGGGGTAGCAGTAGGGCCAGGGGTATGTGTAGGACTAGAGATAGTGCTAGGCGTAGGCCTAGGGTGATGGGTAGTGATCGGGGGAGGATTAGGTGAATGGCTAGTGGTTGGCAGAGGCCCACGGGCAGTGTTAGTGTTAGGGCTCATGTTAGGCCTAGAATTAGTTGTAGTGGTAGGGGTTGGCCGAGGGCTAGGTGCAGGTGTCACGGGAGGGCTCCGGTTAGTCCTAGGACTTGACACAGGTGTAGGGCTGGATTCGGGTGTGGCTAAGTGTGGGTCCAGGGTGATTCCGTAGGACACGGGTTAGTCCTCTGGCTAACGGTAGGGCAAGGTGTACGGGTCAGCGACGGGCAAGTGCTAGGCCTCGAACTAGAATGAGCACTGGGCGTTGGTCTAAGACCCGAGCTAGAGCTAGTGGGAGCGGTAGGCGTAGCGCTGTGGTAGGCATAGGGCAAGAGGTGGGTGTCGGGGTAAACCTAAGAGTAGGCCTAGGGCCAGGAGTTGGAGCTGTGGCTAGGGGTAGGGATGGGGGTGTGCATATGGGTATGGGTAGCTGTAGGGCCAGGTGTATGGGTAGGACTAGAGGTAGTGCTAGGCGTAGGCCTAGGGCGATGGGTAGTGCTCGGGGTAGGATTAGGTGAAGGGCTAGTGGTTGGCAGAGGTCACGGGCACTGTTATTGTTAGGGCTCAAGTTAGGCCTAGGATTAGTAATAATGGTAGGGGTTGGCCGAGGGCTAGGTGTAGGTGTCACGGGAGGGCTCCGTTTAGTCCTAGGACTCAAAACAGGTGTACGGCTGGATTCGGGTGTGGCTAAGGGTGGGTCCAGGGTGATTCCGTAGGACACGGGTTAATGCTCTGGCTAACGGTATGGCAAGGTGTACTGGTCGGGGACGGGCAAATGCTAGGCCTCGGACTAGAGTGAGCACTGGGCGTTGGTCTAGGGCCGAGCTAGGGCTAGTCGGAGCGGTAGGCGAAGCGATGGGGTAGGCATAGGGCAAGAGATGGGTGTCGGTGTAAACCTAGAAGTAGGCCTAGGGCCAGTAGTTGGAGCTGTGGCTAGGGGTAGGGATGGGGGTGGGCTTATGAGTAGGGGTAGCTGTAGGGCCAGGGGTAGGGGTAGGACTAGAGGTAGTGCTAGGCGTAGGCCTAGGGCGAGGGAAAGTGCTCGGGGTAGGGTTAGGTGAAGGGCTAGTGGTTGGCAGAGGCCTACGGGCAGTGTTAGTGTTAGGGCTCATGTTAGGCCTAGAATTAGTTGTAGTGGTGGGGTTGGCCGAGGGCTAGGGGCAGGTGTCACGGGAGGGCTCCGGTTAGTCCTAGGACTTGAAACAGGTGTAGGGCTGGATTCGGGTGTGGCTAAGTGTGGGTCCAGGGTAATTCCGTAGGACACGGGTTAGTCCTCTGGCTAACGGTAGGGCAAGGTGTACTGGTCAGCGACGGGCAAGTGCTAGGCCTCGAACTAGAATGAGCACTGGGCGTTGGTCTAAGACCCGAGCTAGGGCTAGTGGGAGCGGTAGGCGTAGCGCTGGGGTAGGCATAGGGCAAGAGGTGGGTGTCGGGGTAAACCTAGGAGTAGGCCTAGGGCCAGGAGTTGGAGCGGTGGCTAGGGGTAGGGATGGGGGTGGGCTTATGAGTAGGGGTAGCTGTAGGGCCAGGGGTAGGGGTAGGACTAGAGGTAGTGCTAGGCGTAGGCCTAGGGCGAGGGGTAGTGCTCGGGGTAGGATTAGGGGAAGGGCTAGTGGGTGGCAGAAACTCACAGGCAGTGTTAGTGTTAGGGCTCATGTTAGGCCTAGGATTAGTGGTAGTGGTAGGGGTTGGCCGAGGGCTAGGTGTAGGTGTCACGGGAGGGCTCCGTTTAGTTCTAGGACTCAGAACAGGTGTAGGGCGTTATTCGGGTGTGACTAAGGGTGGGTCCAGGGTGATTCCGTAGGACACGGGTTAGTGCTCTGGCTAACGGTAGGGCAAGGTGTACTGGTCGGAGATGGGCAAATGCTAGGCTTCGGACTAGAATGAGCACTGGGAGTTGGTCTATGGCCCGAGCTAGGGCTAGTGGGAGCGGTAGGCGTAGCGCTGGGGTAGGCATAGGGCAAGAGGTGGGTGTCGGGGTAAACTTAGGAGTAGGCCTATGGCCAGGAGTTGGAGCTGTGGCTAGGGGTAGGGATGAGGTTGGGCCTATGGGTAGGGGTAGCAGTAGGGCCAGGGGTATGGGTAGGACTAGAGATAGTGCTAGGCGTAGGCCTAGGGTGATGGGTAGTGATCGGGGGAGGATTAGGTGAATGGCTAGTGGTTGGCAGAGGCCCACGGGCAGTGTTAGTGTTAGGGCTCATGTTAGGCCTAGAATTAGTTGTAGTGGTAGGGGTTGGCCGAGGGCTAGGTGCAGGTGTCACGGGAGGGCTCTGGTTAGTCCTAGGACTTGAAACAGGTGTAGGGCTGGATTCGGGTGTGGCTAAGGGTGGGTCCAGGGTGATTCCGTAGGATATGGGTTAGTGCTATGGCTAACGGTAGGGCAAAGTGTACTGGTCGGCGACGGTCAAGTGCTAGGCCTCGGACTAGAGTGAGCACTGGGCGTTGATCTAGGGCCCGAGCTAGGGCTAGTGGGAGCGGTAGGTGTAGCGCTGTGGTAGGCATAGGGCAAGAGGTGGGTTTCGGGGTAAACCTAGGAGTAGGCCTAGGGCCAGGAGTTGGAGCTGTGGCTAGGGGTAGGGATGGGGGTGTGCCTATGGGTAGGGGTAGCTGTAGGGCCAGGGGTAGGGGTAGGACTAGAGGTAGTGCTAGGCGTAGGCCGAGGGCGAGGGGCAGTGCTCGGGGTAGGTTTAGGTGAAGGGCTAGTGGTTGGCAGAGGCCTACGGGCAGTGTTAGTGTTAGGGCTCATGTTAGGCCTAGAATTAGTTATAGTGGTAGGGGTTGGCCGAGGGCTAAAGGCAGGTGTCACGGGAGGGCTCCGGTTAGTCCTAGGACTTGAAACAGGTGTAGGGCTGGATTCGTGTGTGGCTAAGTGTGGGTCCAGGGTGATTCCGTAGGACACGGGTTAGTCCTCTGGCTAACGGTAGGGCAAGGTGTACTGTTCGGTGACGGGCAAGTGCTAGGCCTCGGACTGGAGTGAGCACCTGGCGTTGGTCTAGGGCCCGAGCTAGGGCTAGTGGGAGCGGTAGGCGTAGCGCTGGGGTAGGCATACGGCAAGAGTTGGGTGTCGGGGTAAACCTAGGAGTAGTCCTAGGGCCAGGAGTTGGAGCTGTGGCTAGGGGTAGGGATGGGGGTGGGGCCTGTGGGTAGGTTAGCTGTAGGGCCAGGTGTAGGGGTACGACTAGAGGTAGTGCTAGGCGTAGGCCTAGGGCGAGGGGGAGTGCTCGGGGTAGGGTTAGGTGAAGGGCTAGTGGTTGGCAGAGGCCTACGGGCAGTGTTAGTGTTAGGGCTCATGTTAGGACTAAAATTAGTGGTAGTGGTAGGGATTGGCCAAGGGTTAGGGGTAGGTGTCAAGGTAGGGCTCCGTTTAGTCCTAGAACTCGGAACAGATGTAGGGCTGGATTCGGGTGTGGCTAAGGGTGGGTCCAGGGTGATTCCGTAGGACACGGGTTAGTTCTCTGGCTAACGGTAGGGCAATATGTACTGGTCGGCAACGGGCAAGTGCTAGGCCTCGGAATAGAGTGAGCACTGGGCGTTGGTCTAGGGCCCGAGCTAGTGCTACTGGGATCAGTAGGCGTAGCGCTTGGGTAGGCATAGGGCAAGAGGTGGGTGTCGGAATAAACCTAGGACTAGGCCTAGGGCCAGGAGTTGGAGCTGTGGCTAGGGGTAGGGATGGGGGTGTGCATATGGGTATGGGTAGCTGTAGGGCCAGGGGTAGGGGTAGGACTAGAGGTAGTGCTAGGCATAGGCCTAGGGCGAGGGAAAGTGCTCGGGGTAGGGTTAGGTGAAGGGCTAGTGGTTGGCAGAGGCCTACGGGCAGTGTTAGTGTTAGGGCTCATGTTAGGCCTAGAATTAGTTGTAGTGGTGGGGTTGGCCGAGGGCTAGGGGCAGGTGTCACGGGAGGGCTCCGGTTAGTCCTAGGACTTGAAACAGGTGTAGGGCTGGATTCGGGTGTGGCTAAGTGTGGGTCCAGGGTAATTCCGTAGGACACGGGTTAGTCCTCTGGCTTACGGTAGGGCAAGGTGTACTGGTCAGCGACGGGCAAGTGCTAGGCCTCGAACTAGAATGAGCACTGGGCGTTGGTCTAAGACCCGAGCTAGGGCTAGTGGGAGCGGTAGGCGTAGCGCTGGGGTAGGCATAGGGCAAGAGGTGGGTGTCGGGGTAAACCTAAGAGTAGGCCTAGGGCCAGGAGTTGGAGCTGTGGCTAGGGGTAGGGATGGGGGTGTGCATATGGGTATGGGTAGCTGTAGGGCCAGGTGTATGGGTAGGACTAGAGGTAGTGCTAGGCGTAGGCCTAGGGCGATGGGTAGTGCTCGGGGTAGGATTAGGTGAAGGGCTAGTGGTTGGCAGAGGTCACGGGCACTGTTATTGTTAGGGCTCAAGTTAGGCCTAGGATTAGTAATAATGGTAGGGGTTGGCCGAGGGCTAGGTGTAGGTGTCACGGGAGGGCTCCGTTTAGTCCTAGGACTCAAAACAGGTGTACGGCTGGATTCGGGTGTGGCTAAGGGTGGGTCCAGGGTGATTCCGTAGGACACGGGTTAATGCTCTGGCTAACTGTATAGCAAGGTGTACTGGTCGGGGACGGGCAAATGCTAGGCCTCGGACTAGAGTGAGCACTGGGCGTTGGTCTAGGGCCGAGCTAGGGCTAGTCGGAGCGGTAGGCGAAGCGATGGGGTAGGCATAGGGCAAGAGATGGGTGTCGGTGTAAACCTAGAAGTAGGCCTAGGGCCAGTAGTTGGAGCTGTGGCTAGGGGTAGGGATGGGGGTGGGCTTATGAGTAGGGGTAGCTGTAGGGCCAGGGGTAGGGGTAGGACTAGAGGTAGTGCTAGGCGTAGGCCTAGGGCGAGGGGTAGTGCTCGGGGTAGGATTAGGGGAAGGGCTAGTGGGTGGCAGAAACTCACAGGCAGTGTTAGTGTTAGGGCTCATGTTAGGCCTAGGATTAGTGGTAGTGGTAGGGGTTGGCCGAGGGCTAGGTGTAGGTGTCACGGGAGGGCTCCGTTTAGTTCTAGGACTCAGAACAGGTGTAGGGCGTTATTCGGGTGTGACTAAGGGTGGGTCCAGGGTGATTCCGTAGGACACGGGTTAGTGCTCTGGCTAACGGTAGGGCAAGGTGTACTGGTCGGAGATGGGCAAATGCTAGGCTTCGGACTAGAGTGAGCACTGGGAGTTGGTCTATGGCCCGAGCTAGGGCTAGTGGGAGCGGTAGGCGTAGCGCTGGGGTAGGCATAGGGCAAGAGGTGGGTGTCGGGGTAAACTTAGGAGTAGGCCTATGGCCAGGAGTTGGAGCTGTGGCTAGGGGTAGGGATGGGGTTGGGCCTATGGGTAGGGGTAGCAGTAGGGCCAGGGGTATGTGTAGGACTAGAGATAGTGCTAGGCGTAGGCCTAGGGTGATGGGTAGTGATCGGGGGAGGATTAGGTGAATGGCTAGTGGTTGGCAGAGGCCCACGGGCAGTGTTAGTGTTAGGGCTCATGTTAGGCCTAGAATTAGTTGTAGTGGTAGGGGTTGGCCGAGGGCTAGGTGCAGGTGTCACGGGAGGGCTCCGGTTAGTCCTAGGACTTGACACAGGTGTAGGGCTGGATTCGGGTGTGGCTAAGTGTGGGTCCAGGGTGATTCCGTAGGACACGGGTTAGTCCTCTGGCTAACGGTAGGGCAAGGTGTACGGGTCAGCGACGGGCAAGTGCTAGGCCTCGAACTAGAATGAGCACTGGGCGTTGGTCTAAGACCCGAGCTAGAGCTAGTGGGAGCGGTAGGCGTAGCGCTGTGGTAGGCATAGGGCAAGAGGTGGGTGTCGGGGTAAACCTAAGAGTAGGCCTAGGGCCAGGAGTTGGAGCTGTGGCTAGGGGTAGGGATGGGGGTGTGCATATGGGTATGGGTAGCTGTAGGGCCAGGTGTATGGGTAGGACTAGAGGTAGTGCTAGGCGTAGGCCTAGGGCGATGGGTAGTGCTCGGGGTAGGATTAGGTGAAGGGCTAGTGGTTGGCAGAGGTCACGGGCACTGTTATTGTTAGGGCTCAAGTTAGGCCTAGGATTAGTAATAATGGTAGGGGTTGGCCGAGGGCTAGGTGTAGGTGTCACGGGAGGGCTCCGTTTAGTCCTAGGACTCAAAACAGGTGTACGGCTGGATTCGGGTGTGGCTAAGGGTGGGTCCAGGGTGATTCCGTAGGACACGGGTTAATGCTCTGGCTAACGGTATGGCAAGGTGTACTGGTCGGGGACGGGCAAATGCTAGGCCTCGGACTAGAGTGAGCACTGGGCGTTGGTCTAGGGCCGAGCTAGGGCTAGTCGGAGCGGTAGGCGAAGCGATGGGGTAGGCATAGGGCAAGAGATGGGTGTCGGTGTAAACCTAGAAGTAGGCCTAGGGCCAGTAGTTGGAGCTGTGGCTAGGGGTAGGGATGGGGGTGGGCTTATGAGTAGGGGTAGCTGTAGGGCCAGGGGTAGGGGTAGGACTAGAGGTAGTGCTAGGCGTAGGCCTAGGGCGAGGGAAAGTGCTCGGGGTAGGGTTAGGTGAAGGGCTAGTGGTTGGCAGAGGCCTACGGGCAGTGTTAGTGTTAGGGCTCATGTTAGGCCTAGAATTAGTTGTAGTGGTGGGGTTGGCCGAGGGCTAGGGGCAGGTGTCACGGGAGGGCTCCGGTTAGTCCTAGGACTTGAAACAGGTGTAGGGCTGGATTCGGGTGTGGCTAAGTGTGGGTCCAGGGTAATTCCGTAGGACACGGGTTAGTCCTCTGGCTAACGGTAGGGCAAGGTGTACTGGTCAGCGACGGGCAAGTGCTAGGCCTCGAACTAGAATGAGCACTGGGCGTTGGTCTAAGACCCGAGCTAGGGCTAGTGGGAGCGGTAGGCGTAGCGCTGGGGTAGGCATAGGGCAAGAGGTGGGTGTCGGGGTAAACCTAGGAGTAGGCCTAGGGCCAGGAGTTGGAGCGGTGGCTAGGGGTAGGGATGGGGGTGGGCTTATGAGTAGGGGTAGCTGTAGGGCCAGGGGTAGGGGTAGGACTAGAGGTAGTGCTAGGCGTAGGCCTAGGGCGAGGGGTAGTGCTCGGGGTAGGATTAGGGGAAGGGCTAGTGGGTGGCAGAAACTCACAGGCAGTGTTAGTGTTAGGGCTCATGTTAGGCCTAGGATTAGTGGTAGTGGTAGGGGTTGGCCGAGGGCTAGGTGTAGGTGTCACGGGAGGGCTCCGTTTAGTTCTAGGACTCAGAACAGGTGTAGGGCGTTATTCGGGTGTGACTAAGGGTGGGTCCAGGGTGATTCCGTAGGACACGGGTTAGTGCTCTGGCTAACGGTAGGGCAAGGTGTACTGGTCGGAGATGGGCAAATGCTAGGCTTCGGACTAGAATGAGCACTGGGAGTTGGTCTATGGCCCGAGCTAGGGCTAGTGGGAGCGGTAGGCGTAGCGCTGGGGTAGGCATAGGGCAAGAGGTGGGTGTCGGGGTAAACTTAGGAGTAGGCCTATGGCCAGGAGTTGGAGCTGTGGCTAGGGGTAGGGATGAGGTTGGGCCTATGGGTAGGGGTAGCAGTAGGGCCAGGGGTATGGGTAGGACTAGAGATAGTGCTAGGCGTAGGCCTAGGGTGATGGGTAGTGATCGGGGGAGGATTAGGTGAATGGCTAGTGGTTGGCAGAGGCCCACGGGCAGTGTTAGTGTTAGGGCTCATGTTAGGCCTAGAATTAGTTGTAGTGGTAGGGGTTGGCCGAGGGCTAGGTGCAGGTGTCACGGGAGGGCTCTGGTTAGTCCTAGGACTTGAAACAGGTGTAGGGCTGGATTCGGGTGTGGCTAAGGGTGGGTCCAGGGTGATTCCGTAGGATATGGGTTAGTGCTATGGCTAACGGTAGGGCAAAGTGTACTGGTCGGCGACGGTCAAGTGCTAGGCCTCGGACTAGAGTGAGCACTGGGCGTTGATCTAGGGCCCGAGCTAGGGCTAGTGGGAGCGGTAGGTGTAGCGCTGTGGTAGGCATAGGGCAAGAGGTGGGTTTCGGGGTAAACCTAGGAGTAGGCCTAGGGCCAGGAGTTGGAGCTGTGGCTAGGGGTAGGGATGGGGGTGTGCCTATGGGTAGGGGTAGCTGTAGGGCCAGGGGTAGGGGTAGGACTAGAGGTAGTGCTAGGCGTAGGCCGAGGGCGAGGGGCAGTGCTCGGGGTAGGTTTAGGTGAAGGGCTAGTGGTTGGCAGAGGCCTACGGGCAGTGTTAGTGTTAGGGCTCATGTTAGGCCTAGAATTAGTTATAGTGGTAGGGGTTGGCCGAGGGCTAAAGGCAGGTGTCACGGGAGGGCTCCGGTTAGTCCTAGGACTTGAAACAGGTGTAGGGCTGGATTCGTGTGTGGCTAAGTGTGGGTCCAGGGTGATTCCGTAGGACACGGGTTAGTCCTCTGGCTAACGGTAGGGCAAGGTGTACTGTTCGGTGACGGGCAAGTGCTAGGCCTCGGACTGGAGTGAGCACCTGGCGTTGGTCTAGGGCCCGAGCTAGGGCTAGTGGGAGCGGTAGGCGTAGCGCTGGGGTAGGCATACGGCAAGAGTTGGGTGTCGGGGTAAACCTAGGAGTAGTCCTAGGGCCAGGAGTTGGAGCTGTGGCTAGGGGTAGGGATGGGGGTGGGGCCTGTGGGTAGGTTAGCTGTAGGGCCAGGTGTAGGGGTACGACTAGAGGTAGTGCTAGGCGTAGGCCTAGGGCGAGGGGGAGTGCTCGGGGTAGGGTTAGGTGAAGGGCTAGTGGTTGGCAGAGGCCTACGGGCAGTGTTAGTGTTAGGGCTCATGTTAGGACTAAAATTAGTGGTAGTGGTAGGGATTGGCCAAGGGTTAGGGGTAGGTGTCAAGGTAGGGCTCCGTTTAGTCCTAGAACTCGGAACAGATGTAGGGCTGGATTCGGGTGTGGCTAAGGGTGGGTCCAGGGTGATTCCGTAGGACACGGGTTAGTTCTCTGGCTAACGGTAGGGCAATATGTACTGGTCGGCAACGGGCAAGTGCTAGGCCTCGGAATAGAGTGAGCACTGGGCGTTGGTCTAGGGCCCGAGCTAGTGCTACTGGGATCAGTAGGCGTAGCGCTTGGGTAGGCATAGGGCAAGAGGTGGGTGTCGGAATAAACCTAGGAGTAGGCCTAGGGCCAGGAGTTGGAGCTGTGGCTAGGGGTAGGGATGGGGGTGTGCATATGGGTATGGGTAGCTGTAGGGCCAGGGGTAGGGGTAGGACTAGAGGTAGTGCTAGGCATAGGCCTAGGGCGAGGGAAAGTGCTCGGGGTAGGGTTAGGTGAAGGGCTAGTGGTTGGCAGAGGCCTACGGGCAGTGTTAGTGTTAGGGCTCATGTTAGGCCTAGAATTAGTTGTAGTGGTGGGGTTGGCCGAGGGCTAGGGGCAGGTGTCACGGGAGGGCTCCGGTTAGTCCTAGGACTTGAAACAGGTGTAGGGCTGGATTCGGGTGTGGCTAAGTGTGGGTCCAGGGTAATTCCGTAGGACACGGGTTAGTCCTCTGGCTTACGGTAGGGCAAGGTGTACTGGTCAGCGACGGGCAAGTGCTAGGCCTCGAACTAGAATGAGCACTGGGCGTTGGTCTAAGACCCGAGCTAGGGCTAGTGGGAGCGGTAGGCGTAGCGCTGGGGTAGGCATAGGGCAAGAGGTGGGTGTCGGGGTAAACCTAGGAGTAGGCCTAGGGCCAGGAGTTGGAGCGGTGGCTAGGGGAAGGGATGGGGTTGGGCCTATGGGTAGGGGTAGCTGTACGGCCAGGTGTATGGGTAGGACTAGAGGTAGTGCTAGGCGTAGGCCTAGGGCGATGGGTAGTGCTCGGGGTAGGATTAGGTGAAGGGCTAGTGGTTGGCAGAGGTCACGGGCACTGTTATTGTTAGGGCTCAAGTTAGGCCTAGGATTAGTAATAATGGTAGGGGTTGGCCGAGGGCTAGGTGTAGGTGTCACGGGAGGGCTCCGTTTAGTCCTAGGACTCAAAACAGGTGTACGGCTGGATTCGGGTGTGGCTAAGGGTGGGTCCAGGGTGATTCCGTAGGACACGGGTTAATGCTCTGGCTAACGGTATGGCAAGGTGTACTGGTCGGGGACGGGCAAATGCTAGGCCTCGGACTAGAGTGAGCACTGGGCGTTGGTCTAGGGCCGAGCTAGGGCTAGTCGGAGCGGTAGGCGAAGCGATGGGGTAGGCATAGGGCAAGAGATGGGTGTCGGTGTAAACCTAGAAGTAGGCCTAGGGCCAGTAGTTGGAGCTGTGGCTAGGGGTAGGGATGGGGGTGGGCTTATGAGTAGGGGTAGCTGTAGGGCCAGGGGTAGGGGTAGGACTAGAGGTAGTGCTAGGCGTAGGCCTAGGGCGAGGGGTAGTGCTCGGGGTAGGATTAGGGGAAGGGCTAGTGGGTGGCAGAAACTCACAGGCAGTGTTAGTGTTAGGGCTCATGTTAGGCCTAGGATTAGTGGTAGTGGTAGGGGTTGGCCGAGGGCTAGGTGTAGGTGTCACGGGAGGGCTCCGTTTAGTTCTAGGACTCAGAACAGGTGTAGGGCGTTATTCGGGTGTGACTAAGGGTGGGTCCAGGGTGATTCCGTAGGACACGGGTTAGTGCTCTGGCTAACGGTAGGGCAAGGTGTACTGGTCGGAGATGGGCAAATGCTAGGCTTCGGACTAGAGTGAGCACTGGGAGTTGGTCTATGGCCCGAGCTAGGGCTAGTGGGAGCGGTAGGCGTAGCGCTGGGGTAGGCATAGGGCAAGAGGTGGGTGTCGGGGTAAACTTAGGAGTAGGCCTATGGCCAGGAGTTGGAGCTGTGGCTAGGGGTAGGGATGGGGTTGGGCCTATGGGTAGGGGTAGCAGTAGGGCCAGGGGTATGTGTAGGACTAGAGATAGTGCTAGGCGTAGGCCTAGGGTGATGGGTAGTGATCGGGGGAGGATTAGGTGAATGGCTAGTGGTTGGCAGAGGCCCACGGGCAGTGTTAGTGTTAGGGCTCATGTTAGGCCTAGAATTAGTTGTAGTGGTAGGGGTTGGCCGAGGGCTAGGTGCAGGTGTCACGGGAGGGCTCCGGTTAGTCCTAGGACTTGACACAGGTGTAGGGCTGGATTCGGGTGTGGCTAAGTGTGGGTCCAGGGTGATTCCGTAGGACACGGGTTAGTCCTCTGGCTAACGGTAGGGCAAGGTGTACGGGTCAGCGACGGGCAAGTGCTAGGCCTCGAACTAGAATGAGCACTGGGCGTTGGTCTAGGGCCGAGCTAGGGCTAGTCGGAGCGGTAGGCGAAGCGATGGGGTAGGCATAGGGCAAGAGATGGGTGTCGGTGTAAACCTAGAAGTAGGCCTAGGGCCAGTAGTTGGAGCTGTGGCTAGGGGTAGGGATGGGGGTGGGCTTATGAGTAGGGGTAGCTGTAGGGCCAGGGGTAGGGGTAGGACTAGAGGTAGTGCTAGGCGTAGGCCTAGGGCGAGGGGTAGTGCTCGGGGTAGGATTAGGGGAAGGGCTAGTGGGTGGCAGAAACTCACAGGCAGTGTTAGTGTTAGGGCTAATGTTAGGCCTAGGATTAGTGGTAGTGGTAGGGGTTGGCCGAGGGCTAGGTGTAGGTGTCACGGGAGGGCTCCGTTTAGTTCTAGGACTCAGAACAGGTGTAGGGCGTTATTCGGGTGTGACTAAGGGTGGGTCCAGGGTGATTCCGTAGGACACGGGTTAGTTCTCTGGCTAACGGTAGGGCAATATGTACTGGTCGGCAACGGGCAAGTGCTAGGCCTCGGAATAGAGTGAGCACTGGGCGTTGGTCTAGGGCCCGAGCTAGTGCTACTGGGATCAGTAGGCGTAGCGCTTGGGTAGGCATAGGGCAAGAGGTGGGTGTCGGGGTAAACCTAGGAGTAGGCCTAGGGCCAGGAGTTGGAGCTGTGGCTAGGGGTAGGGATGGGGGTGTGCATATGGGTATGGGTAGCTGTAGGGCCAGGGGTAGGGGTAGGACTAGAGGTAGTGCTAGGCGTAGGCCTAGGGCGAGGGAAAGTGCTCGGGGTAGGGTTAGGTGAAGGGCTAGTGGTTGGCAGAGGCCTACGGGCAGTGTTAGTGTTAGGGCTCATGTTAGGCCTAGAATTAGTTGTAGTGGTGGGGTTGGCCGAGGGCTAGGGGCAGGTGTCACGGGAGGGCTCCGGTTAGTCCTAGGACTTGAAACAGGTGTAGGGCTGGATTCGGGTGTGGCTAAGTGTGGGTCCAGGGTAATTCCGTAGGACACGGGTTAGTCCTCTGGCTAACGGTAGGGCAAGGTGTACTGGTCAGCGACGGGCAAGTGCTAGGCCTCGAACTAGAATGAGCACTGGGCGTTGGTCTAAGACCCGAGCTAGGGCTAGTGGGAGCGGTAGGCGTAGCGCTGGGGTAGGCATAGGGCAAGAGGTGGGTGTCGGGGTAAACCTAGGAGTAGGCCTAGGGCCAGGAGTTGGAGCGGTGGCTAGGGGTAGGGATGGGGGTGGGCTTATGAGTAGGGGTAGCTGTAGGGCCAGGGGTAGGGGTAGGACTAGAGGTAGTGCTAGGCGTAGGCCTAGGGCGAGGGGTAGTGCTCGGGGTAGGATTAGGGGAAGGGCTAGTGGGTGGCAGAAACTCACAGGCAGTGTTAGTGTTAGGGCTCATGTTAGGCCTAGGATTAGTGGTAGTGGTAGGGGTTGGCCGAGGGCTAGGTGTAGGTGTCACGGGAGGGCTCCGTTTAGTTCTAGGACTCAGAACAGGTGTAGGGCGTTATTCGGGTGTGACTAAGGGTGGGTCCAGGGTGATTCCGTAGGACACGGGTTAGTGCTCTGGCTAACGGTAGGGCAAGGTGTACTGGTCGGAGATGGGCAAATGCTAGGCTTCGGACTAGAATGAGCACTGGGAGTTGGTCTATGGCCCGAGCTAGGGCTAGTGGGAGCGGTAGGCGTAGCGCTGGGGTAGGCATAGGGCAAGAGGTGGGTGTCGGGGTAAACTTAGGAGTAGGCCTATGGCCAGGAGTTGGAGCTGTGGCTAGGGGTAGGGATGAGGTTGGGCCTATGGGTAGGGGTAGCAGTAGGGCCAGGGGTATGGGTAGGACTAGAGATAGTGCTAGGCGTAGGCCTAGGGTGATGGGTAGTGATCGGGGGAGGATTAGGTGAATGGCTAGTGGTTGGCAGAGGCCCACGGGCAGTGTTAGTGTTAGGGCTCATGTTAGGCCTAGAATTAGTTGTAGTGGTAGGGGTTGGCCGAGGGCTAGGTGCAGGTGTCACGGGAGGGCTCCGGTTAGTCCTAGGACTTGAAACAGGTGTAGGGCTGGATTCGGGTGTGGCTAAGGGTGGGTCCAGGGTGATTCCGTAGGATATGGGTTAGTGCTATGGCTAACGGTAGGGCAAAGTGTACTGGTCGGCGACGGTCAAGTGCTAGGCCTCGGACTAGAGTGAGCACTGGGCGTTGATCTAGGGCCCGAGCTAGGGCTAGTGGGAGCGGTAGGTGTAGCGCTGTGGTAGGCATAGGGCAAGAGGTGGGTTTCGGGGTAAACCTAGGAGTAGGCCTAGGGCCAGGAGTTGGAGCTGTGGCTAGGGGTAGGGATGGGGGTGTGCCTATGGGTAGGGGTAGCTGTAGGGCCAGGGGTAGGGGTAGGACTAGAGGTAGTGCTAGGCGTAGGCCGAGGGCGAGGGGCAGTGCTCGGGGTAGGTTTAGGTGAAGGGCTAGTGGTTGGCAGAGGCCTACGGGCAGTGTTAGTGTTAGGGCTCATGTTAGGCCTAGAATTAGTTATAGTGGTAGGGGTTGGCCGATGGCTAAAGGCAGGTGTCACGGGAGGGCTCCGGTTAGTCCTAGGACTTGAAACAGGTGTAGGGCTGGATTCGTGTGTGGCTAAGTGTGGGTCCAGGGTGATTCTGTAGGACACGGGTTAGTCCTCTGGCTAACGGTAGGGCAAGGTGTACTGTTCGGTGACGGGCAAGTGCTAGGCCTCGGACTGGAGTGAGCACCTGGCGTTGGTCTAGGGCCCGAGCTAGGGCTAGTGGGAGCGGTAGGCGTAGCGCTGGGGTAGGCATAGGGCAAGAGTTGGGTGTCGGGGTAAACCTAGGAGTAGTCCTAGGGTCAGGAGTTGGAGCTGTGGCTAGGGGTAGGGATGGGGGTGGGCCTGTGGGTAGGTTAGCTGTAGGGCCAGGTGTAGGGGTACGACTAGAGGTAGTGCTAGGCGTAGGCCTAGGGCGAGGGGGAGTGCTCGGGGTAGGATTAGGTGAAGGGCTAGTGGTTGGCAGAGGTCACGGGCACTGTTATTGTTAGGGCTCAAGTTAGGCCTAGGATTAGTAATAATGGTAGGGGTTGGCCGAGGGCTAGGTGTAGGTGTCACGGGAGGGCTCCGTTTAGTCCTAGGACTCAAAACAGGTGTACGGCTGGATTCGGGTGTGGCTAAGGGTGGGTCCAGGGTGATTCCGTAGGACACGGGTTAATGCTCTGGCTAACGGTATGGCAAGGTGTACTGGTCGGGGACGGGCAAATGCTAGGCCTCGGACTAGAGTGAGCACTGGGCGTTGGTCTAGGGCCGAGCTAGGGCTAGTCGGAGCGGTAGGCGAAGCGATGGGGTAGGCATAGGGCAAGAGATGGGTGTCGGTGTAAACCTAGAAGTAGGCCTAGGGCCAGTAGTTGGAGCTGTGGCTAGGGGTAGGGATGGGGGTGGGCTTATGAGTAGGGGTAGCTGTAGGGCCAGGGGTAGGGGTAGGACTAGAGGTAGTGCTAGGCGTAGGCCTAGGGCGAGGGGTAGTGCTCGGGGTAGGATTAGGGGAAGGGCTAGTGGGTGGCAGAAACTCACAGGCAGTGTTAGTGTTAGGGCTCATGTTAGGCCTAGGATTAGTGGTAGTGGTAGGGGTTGGCCGAGGGCTAGGTGTAGGTGTCACGGGAGGGCTCCGTTTAGTTCTAGGACTCAGAACAGGTGTAGGGCGTTATTCGGGTGTGACTAAGGGTGGGTCCAGCGTGATTCCGTAGGACACGGGTTAGTGCTCTGGCTAACGGTAGGGCAAGGTGTACTGGTCGGAGATGGGCAAATGCTAGGCTTCGGACTAGAGTGAGCACTGGGAGTTGGTCTATGGCCAGAGCTAGGGCTAGTGGGAGCGGTAGGCGTAGCGCTGGGGTAGGCATAGGGCAAGAGGTGGGTGTCGGGGTAAACTTAGGAGTAGGCCTATGGCCAGGAGTTGGAGCTGTGGCTAGGGGTAGGGATGGGGTTGGGCCTATGGGTAGGGGTAGCAGTAGGGCCAGGGGTATGTGTAGGACTAGAGATAGTGCTAGGCGTAGGCCTAGGGTGATGGGTAGTGATCGGGGGAGGATTAGGTGAATGGCTAGTGGTTGGCAGAGGCCCACGGGCAGTGTTAGTGTTAGGGCTCATGTTAGGCCTAGAATTAGTTGTAGTGGTAGGGGTTGGCCGAGGGCTAGGTGCAGGTGTCACGGGAGGGCTCCGGTTAGTCCTAGGACTTGAAACAGGTGTAGGGCTGGATTCGGGTGTGGCTAAGTGTGGGTCCAGGGTAATTCCGTAGGACACGGGTTAGTCCTCTGGCTAACGGTAGGGCAAGGTGTACTGGTCAGCGATGGGCAAGTGCTAGGCCTCGAACTAGAATGAGCACTGGGCGTTGGTCTAAGACCAGAGCTAGGGCTAGTGGGAGCGGTAGGCGTAGCGCTGGGGTAGGCATAGGGCAAGAGGTGGGTGTCGGGGTAAACCTAGGAGTAGGCCTAGGGCCAGGAGTTGGAGCTGTGGCTAGGGGTAGGGATGGGGTTGGGCCTATGGGTAGGGGTAGCTGTACGGCCAGGTGTATGGGTTGGACTAGAGGTAGTGCTAGGCGTAGGCCTAGGGCGATGGGTAGTGCTCGGGGTAGGATTAGGTGAAGGGCTAGTGGTTGGCAGAGGTCACGGGCACTGTTATTGTTAGGGCTCAAGTTAGGCCTAGGATTAGTAATAATGGTAGGGGTTGGCCGAGGGCTAGGTGTAGGTGTCACGGGAGGGCTCCGTTTAGTCCTAGGACTCAAAACAGGTGTACGGCTGGATTCGGGTGTGGCTAAGGGTGGGTCCAGGGTGATTCCGTAGGACACGGGTTAATGCTCTGGCTAACGGTATGGCAAGGTGTACTGGTCGGGGACGGGCAAATGCTAGGCCTCGGACTAGAGTGAGCACTGGGCGTTGGTCTAGGGCCGAGCTAGGGCTAGTCGGAGCGGTAGGCGAAGCGATGGGGTAGGCATAGGGCAAGAGATGGGTGTCGGTGTAAACCTAGAAGTAGGCCTAGGGCCAGTAGTTGGAGCTGTGGCTAGGGGTAGGGATGGGGGTGGGCTTATGAGTAGGGGTAGCTGTAGGGCCAGGGGTAGGGGTAGGACTAGAGGTAGTGCTAGGCGTAGGCCTAGGGCGAGGGGTAGTGCTCGGGGTAGGATTAGGGGAAGGGCTAGTGGGTGGCAGAAACTCACAGGCAGTGTTAGTGTTAGGGCTAATGTTAGGCCTAGGATTAGTGGTAGTGGTAGGGGTTGGCCGAGGGCTAGGTGTAGGTGTCACGGGAGGGCTCCGTTTAGTTCTAGGACTCAGAACAGGTGTAGGGCGTTATTCGGGTGTGACTAAGGGTGGGTCCAGGGTGATTCCGTAGGACACGGGTTAGTTCTCTGGCTAACGGTAGGGCAATATGTACTGGTCGGCAACGGGCAAGTGCTAGGCCTCGGAATAGAGTGAGCACTGGGCGTTGGTCTAGGGCCCGAGCTAGTGCTACTGGGATCAGTAGGCGTAGCGCTTGGGTAGGCATAGGGCAAGAGGTGGGTGTCGGGGTAAACCTAGGAGTAGGCCTAGGGCCAGGAGTTGGAGCTGTGGCTAGGGGTAGGGATGGGGGTGTGCATATGGGTATGGGTAGCTGTAGGGCCAGGGGTAGGGGTAGGACTAGAGGTAGTGCTAGGCGTAGGCCTAGGGCCAGGGAAAGTGCTCGGGGTAGGGTTAGGTGAAGGGCTAGTGGTTGGCAGAGGCCTACGGGCAGTGTTAGTGTTAGGGCTCATGTTAGGCCTAGAATTAGTTGTAGTGGTGGGGTTGGCCGAGGGCTAGGGGCAGGTGTCACGGGAGGGCTCCGGTTAGTCCTAGGACTTGAAACAGGTGTAGGGCTGGATTCGGGTGTGGCTAAGTGTGGGTCCAGGGTAATTCCGTAGGACACGGGTTAGTCCTCTGGCTAACGGTAGGGCAAGGTGTACTGGTCAGCGACGGGCATGTGCTAGGCCTCGAACTAGAATGAGCACTGGGCGTTGGTCTAAGACCCGAGCTAGGGCTAGTGGGAGCGGTAGGCGTAGCGCTGGGGTAGGCATAGGGCAAGAGGTGGGTGTCGGGGTAAACCTAGGAGTAGGCCTAGGGCCAGGAGTTGGAGCGGTGGCTAGGGGTAGGGATGGGGGTGGGCTTATGAGTAGGGGTAGCTGTAGGGCCAGGGGTAGGGGTAGGACTAGAGGTAGTGCTAGGCGTAGGCCTAGGGCGAGGGGTAGTGCTCGGGGTAGGATTAGGGGAAGGGCTAGTGGGTGGCAGAAACTCACAGGCAGTGTTAGTGTTAGGGCTCATGTTAGGCCTAGGATTAGTGGTAGTGGTAGGGGTTGGCCGAGGGCTAGGTGTAGGTGTCACGGGAGGGCTCCGTTTAGTTCTAGGACTCAGAACAGGTGTAGGGCGTTATTCGGGTGTGACTAAGGGTGGGTCCAGGGTGATTCCGTAGGACACGGGTTAGTGCTCTGGCTAACGGTAGGGCAAGGTGTACTGGTCGGAGATGGGCAAATGCTAGGCTTCGGACTAGAATGAGCACTGGGAGTTGGTCTATGGCCCGAGCTAGGGCTAGTGGGAGCGGTAGGCGTAGCGCTGGGGTAGGCATAGGGCAAGAGGTGGGTGTCGGGGTAAACTTAGGAGTAGGCCTATGGCCAGGAGTTGGAGCTGTGGCTAGGGGTAGGGATGAGGTTGGGCCTATGGGTAGGGGTAGCAGTAGGGCCAGGGGTATGGGTAGGACTAGAGATAGTGCTAGGCGTAGGCCTAGGGTGATGGGTAGTGATCGGGGGAGGATTAGGTGAATGGCTAGTGGTTGGCAGAGGCCCACGGGCAGTGTTAGTGTTAGGGCTCATGTTAGGCCTAGAATTAGTTGTAGTGGTAGGGGTTGGCCGAGGGCTAGGTGCAGGTGTCACGGGAGGGCTCCGGTTAGTCCTAGGACTTGAAACAGGTGTAGGGCTGGATTCGGGTGTGGCTAAGGGTGGGTCCAGGGTGATTCCGTAGGATATGGGTTAGTGCTATGGCTAACGGTAGGGCAAAGTGTACTGGTCGGCGACGGTCAAGTGCTAGGCCTCGGACTAGAGTGAGCACTGGGCGTTGATCTAGGGCCCGAGCTAGGGCTAGTGGGAGCGGTAGGTGTAGCGCTGTGGTAGGCATAGGGCAAGAGGTGGGTTTCGGGGTAAACCTAGGAGTAGGCCTAGGGCCAGGAGTTGGAGCTGTGGCTAGGGGTAGGGATGGGGGTGTGCCTATGGGTAGGGGTAGCTGTAGGGCCAGGGGTAGGGGTAGGACTAGAGGTAGTGCTAGGCGTAGGCCGAGGGCGAGGGGCAGTGCTCGGGGTAGGATTAGGTGAAGGGCTAGTGGTTGGCAGAGGTCACGGGCACTGTTATTGTTAGGGCTCAAGTTAGGCCTAGGATTAGTAATAATGGTAGGGGTTGGCCGAGGGCTAGGTGTAGGTGTCACGGGAGGGCTCCGTTTAGTCCTAGGACTCAAAACAGGTGTACGGCTGGATTCGGGTGTGGCTAAGGGTGGGTCCAGGGTGATTCCGTAGGACACGGGTTAATGCTCTGGCTAACGGTATGGCAAGGTGTACTGGTCGGGGACGGGCAAATGCTAGGCCTCGGACTAGAGTGAGCACTGGGCGTTGGTCTAGGGCCGAGCTAGGGCTAGTCGGAGCGGTAGGCGAAGCGATGGGGTAGGCATAGGGCAAGAGATGGGTGTCGGTGTAAACCTAGAAGTAGGCCTAGGGCCAGTAGTTGGAGCTGTGGCTAGGGGTAGGGATGGGGGTGGGCTTATGAGTAGGGGTAGCTGTAGGGCCAGGGGTAGGGGTAGGACTAGAGGTAGTGCTAGGCGTAGGCCTAGGGCGAGGGGTAGTGCTCGGGGTAGGATTAGGGGAAGGGCTAGTGGGTGGCAGAAACTCACAGGCAGTGTTAGTGTTAGGGCTAATGTTAGGCCTAGGATTAGTGGTAGTGGTAGGGGTTGGCCGAGGGCTAGGTGTAGGTGTCACGGGAGGGCTCCGTTTAGTTCTAGGACTCAGAACAGGTGTAGGGCGTTATTCGGGTGTGACTAAGGGTGGGTCCAGGGTGATTCCGTAGGACACGGGTTAGTTCTCTGGCTAACGGTAGGGCAATATGTACTGGTCGGCAACGGGCAAGTGCTAGGCCTCGGAATAGAGTGAGCACTGGGCGTTGGTCTAGGGCCCGAGCTAGTGCTACTGGGATCAGTAGGCGTAGCGCTTGGGTAGGCATAGGGCAAGAGGTGGGTGTCGGGGTAAACCTAGGAGTAGGCCTAGGGCCAGGAGTTGGAGCTGTGGCTAGGGGTAGGGATGGGGGTGTGCATATGGGTATGGGTAGCTGTAGGGCCAGGGGTAGGGGTAGGACTAGAGGTAGTGCTAGGCGTAGGCCTAGGGCGAGGGAAAGTGCTCGGGGTAGGGTTAGGTGAAGGGCTAGTGGTTGGCAGAGGCCTACGGGCAGTGTTAGTGTTAGGGCTCATGTTAGGCCTAGAATTAGTTGTAGTGGTGGGGTTGGCCGAGGGCTAGGGGCAGGTGTCACGGGAGGGCTCCGGTTAGTCCTAGGACTTGAAACAGGTGTAGGGCTGGATTCGGGTGTGGCTAAGTGTGGGTCCAGGGTAATTCCGTAGGACACGGGTTAGTCCTCTGGCTAACGGTAGGGCAAGGTGTACTGGTAAGCGACGGGCAAGTGCTAGGCCTCGAACTAGAATGAGCACTGGGCGTTGGTCTAAGACCCGAGCTAGGGCTAGTGGGAGCGGTAGGCGTAGCGCTGGGGTAGGCATAGGGCAAGAGGTGGGTGTCGGGGTAAACCTAGGAGTAGGCCTAGGGCCAGGAGTTGGAGCTGTGGCTAGGGGTAGGGATGGGGTTGGGCCTATGGGTAGGGGTAGCTGTACGGCCAGGTGTATGGGTAGGACTAGAGGTAGTGCTAGGCGTAGGCCTAGGGCGATGGGTAGTGCTCGGGGTAGGATTAGGTGAAGGGCTAGTGGTTGGCAGAGGTCACGGGCACTGTTATTGTTAGGGCTCAAGTTAGGCCTAGGATTAGTAATAATGGTAGGGGTTGGCCGAGGGCTAGGTGTAGGTGTCACGGGAGGGCTCCGTTTAGTCCTAGGACTCAAAACAGGTGTACGGCTGGATTCGGGTGTGGCTAAGGGTGGGTCCAGGGTGATTCCGTAGGACACGGGTTAATGCTCTGGCTAACGGTATGGCAAGGTGTACTGGTCGGGGACGGGCAAATGCTAGGCCTCGGACTAGAGTGAGCACTGGGCGTTGGTCTAGGGCCGAGCTAGGGCTAGTCGGAGCGGTAGGCGAAGCGATGGGGTAGGCATAGGGCAAGAGATGGGTGTCGGTGTAAACCTAGAAGTAGGCCTAGGGCCAGTAGTTGGAGCTGTGGCTAGGGGTAGGGATGGGGGTGGGCTTATGAGTAGGGGTAGCTGTAGGGCCAGGGGTAGGGGTAGGACTAGAGGTAGTGCTAGGCGTAGGCCTAGGGCGAGGGGTAGTGCTCGGGGTAGGATTAGGGGAAGGGCTAGTGGGTGGCAGAAACTCACAGGCAGTGTTAGTGTTAGGGCTCATGTTAGGCCTAGGATTAGTGGTAGTGGTAGGGGTTGGCCGAGGGCTAGGTGTAGGTGTCACGGGAGGGCTCCGTTTAGTTCTAGGACTCAGAACAGGTGTAGGGCGTTATTCGGGTGTGACTAAGGGTGGGTCCAGGGTGATTCCGTAGGACACGGGTTAGTGCTCTGGCTAACGGTAGGGCAAGGTGTACTGGTCGGAGATGGGCAAATGCTAGGCTTCGGACTAGAATGAGCACTGGGAGTTGGTCTATGGCCCGAGCTAGGGCTAGTGGGAGCGGTAGGCGTAGCGCTGGGGTAGGCATAGGGCAAGAGGTGGGTGTCGGGGTAAACTTAGGAGTAGGCCTATGGCCAGGAGTTGGAGCTGTGGCTAGGGGTAGGGATGAGGTTGGGCCTATGGGTAGGGGTAGCAGTAGGGCCAGGGGTATGGGTAGGACTAGAGATAGTGCTAGGCGTAGGCCTAGGGTGATGGGTAGTGATCGGGGGAGGATTAGGTGAATGGCTAGTGGTTGGCAGAGGCCCACGGGCAGTGTTAGTGTTAGGGCTCATGTTAGGCCTAGAATTAGTTGTAGTGGTAGGGGTTGGCCGAGGGCTAGGTGCAGGTGTCACGGGAGGGCTCCGGTTAGTCCTAGGACTTGAAACAGGTGTAGGGCTGGATTCGGGTGTGGCTAAGGGTGGGTCCAGGGTGATTCCGTAGGATATGGGTTAGTGCTATGGCTAACGGTAGGGCAAAGTGTACTGGTCGGCGACGGTCAAGTGCTAGGCCTCGGACTAGAGTGAGCACTGGGCGTTGATCTAGGGCCCGAGCTAGGGCTAGTGGGAGCGGTAGGTGTAGCGCTGTGGTAGGCATAGGGCAAGAGGTGGGTTTCGGGGTAAACCTAGGAGTAGGCCTAGGGCCAGGAGTTGGAGCTGTGGCTAGGGGTAGGGATGGGGGTGTGCCTATGGGTAGGGGTAGCTGTAGGGCCAGGGGTAGGGGTAGGACTAGAGGTAGTGCTAGGCGTAGGCCGAGGGCGAGGGGCAGTGCTCGGGGTAGGATTAGGTGAAGGGCTAGTGGTTGGCAGAGGTCACGGGCACTGTTATTGTTAGGGCTCAAGTTAGGCCTAGGATTAGTAATAATGGTAGGGGTTGGCCGAGGGCTAGGTGTAGGTGTCACGGGAGGGCTCCGTTTAGTCCTAGGACTCAAAACAGGTGTACGGCTGGATTCGGGTGTGGCTAAGGGTGGGTCCAGGGTGATTCCGTAGGACACGGGTTAATGCTCTGGCTAACGGTATGGCAAGGTGTACTGGTCGGGGACGGGCAAATGCTAGGCCTCGGACTAGAGTGAGCACTGGGCGTTGGTCTAGGGCCGAGCTAGGGCTAGTCGGAGCGGTAGGCGAAGCGATGGGGTAGGCATAGGGCAAGAGATGGGTGTCGGTGTAAACCTAGAAGTAGGCCTAGGGCCAGTAGTTGGAGCTGTGGCTAGGGGTAGGGATGGGGGTGGGCTTATGAGTAGGGGTAGCTGTAGGGCCAGGGGTAGGGGTAGGACTAGAGGTAGTGCTAGGCGTAGGCCTAGGGCGAGGGGTAGTGCTCGGGGTAGGATTAGGGGAAGGGCTAGTGGGTGGCAGAAACTCACAGGCAGTGTTAGTGTTAGGGCTAATGTTAGGCCTAGGATTAGTGGTAGTGGTAGGGGTTGGCCGAGGGCTAGGTGTAGGTGTCACGGGAGGGCTCCGTTTAGTTCTAGGACTCAGAACAGGTGTAGGGCGTTATTCGGGTGTGACTAAGGGTGGGTCCAGGGTGATTCCGTAGGACACGGGTTAGTTCTCTGGCTAACGGTAGGGCAATATGTACTGGTCGGCAACGGGCAAGTGCTAGGCCTCGGAATAGAGTGAGCACTGGGCGTTGGTCTAGGGCCCGAGCTAGTGCTACTGGGATCAGTAGGCGTAGCGCTTGGGTAGGCATAGGGCAAGAGGTGGGTGTCGGGGTAAACCTAGGAGTAGGCCTAGGGCCAGGAGTTGGAGCTGTGGCTAGGGGTAGGGATGGGGGTGTGCATATGGGTATGGGTAGCTGTAGGGCCAGGGGTAGGGGTAGGACTAGAGGTAGTGCTAGGCGTAGGCCTAGGGCGAGGGAAAGTGCTCGGGGTAGGGTTAGGTGAAGGGCTAGTGGTTGGCAGAGGCCTACGGGCAGTGTTAGTGTTAGGGCTCATGTTAGGCCTAGAATTAGTTGTAGTGGTGGGGTTGGCCGAGGGCTAGGGGCAGGTGTCACGGGAGGGCTCCGGTTAGTCCTAGGACTTGAAACAGGTGTAGGGCTGGATTCGGGTGTGGCTAAGTGTGGGTCCAGGGTAATTCCGTAGGACACGGGTTAGTCCTCTGGCTAACGGTAGGGCAAGGTGTACTGGTCAGCGACGGGCAAGTGCTAGGCCTCGAACTAGAATGAGCACTGGGCGTTGGTCTAAGACCCGAGCTAGGGCTAGTGGAAGCGGTAGGCGTAGCGCTGGGGTAGGCATAGGGCAAGAGGTGGGTGTCGGGGTAAACCTAGGAGTAGGCCTAGGGCCAGGAGTTGGAGCTGTGGCTAGGGGTAGGGATGGGGTTGGGCCTATGGGTAGGGGTAGCTCTACGGCCAGGTGTATGGGTAGGACTAGAGGTAGTGCTAGGCGTAGGCCTAGGGCGATAGGTAGTGCTCGGGGTAGGATTAGGTGAAGGGCTAGTGGTTGGCAGAGGTCACGGGCACTGTTATTGTTAGGGCTCAAGTTAGGCCTAGGATTAGTAATAATGGTAGGGGTTGGCCGAGGGCTAGGTGTAGGTGTCACGGGAGGGCTCCGTTTAGTCCTAGGACTCAAAACAGGTGTACGGCTGGATTCGGGTGTGGCTAAGGGTGGGTCCAGGGTGATTCCGTAGGACACGGGTTAATGCTCTGGCTAACGGTATGGCAAGGTGTACTGGTCGGGGACGGGCAAATGCTAGGCCTCGGACTAGAGTGAGCACTGGGCGTTGGTCTAGGGCCGAGCTAGGGCTAGTCGGAGCGGTAGGCGAAGCGATGGGGTAGGCATAGGGCAAGAGATGGGTGTCGGTGTAAACCTAGAAGTAGGCCTAGGGCCAGTAGTTGGAGCTGTGGCTAGGGGTAGGGATGGGGGTGGGCTTATGAGTAGGGGTAGCTGTAGGGCCAGGGGTAGGGGTAGGACTAGAGGTAGTGCTAGGCGTAGGCCTAGGGCGAGGGGTAGTGCTCGGGGTAGGATTAGGGGAAGGGCTAGTGGGTGGCAGAAACTCACAGGCAGTGTTAGTGTTAGGGCTCATGTTAGGCCTAGGATTAGTGGTAGTGGTAGGGGTTGGCCGAGGGCTAGGTGTAGGTGTCACGGGAGGGCTCCGTTTAGTTCTAGGACTCAGAACAGGTGTAGGGCGTTATTCGGGTGTGACTAAGGGTGGGTCCAGGGTGATTCCGTAGGACACGGGTTAGTGCTCTGGCTAACGGTAGGGCAAGGTGTACTGGTCGGAGATGGGCAAATGCTAGGCTTCGGACTAGAGTGAGCACTGGGAGTTGGTCTATGGCCAGAGCTAGGGCTAGTGGGAGCGGTAGGCGTAGCGCTGGGGTAGGCATAGGGCAAGAGGTGGGTGTCGGGGTAAACTTAGGAGTAGGCCTATGGCCAGGAGTTGGAGCTGTGGCTAGGGGTAGGGATGGGGTTGGGCCTATGGGTAGGGGTAGCAGTAGGGCCAGGGGTATGTGTAGGACTAGAGATAGTGCTAGGCGTAGGCCTAGGGTGATGGGTAGTGATCGGGGGAGGATTAGGTGAATGGCTAGTGGTTGGCAGAGGCCCACGGGCAGTGTTAGTGTTAGGGCTCATGTTAGGCCTAGAATTAGTTGTAGTGGTAGGGGTTGGCCGAGGGCTAGGTGCAGGTGTCACGGGAGGGCTCCGGTTAGTCCTAGGACTTGAAACAGGTGTAGGGCTGGATTCGGGTGTGGCTAAGTGTGGGTCCAGGGTAATTCCGTAGGACACGGGTTAGTCCTCTGGCTAACGGTAGGGCAAGGTGTACTGGTCAGCGATGGGCAAGTGCTAGGCCTCGAACTAGAATGAGCACTGGGCGTTGGTCTAAGACCCGAGCTAGGGCTAGTGGGAGCGGTAGGCGTAGCGCTGGGGTAGGCATAGGGCAAGAGGTGGGTGTCGGGGTAAACCTAGGAGTAGGCCTAGGGCCAGGAGTTGGAGCTGTGGCTAGGGGTAGGGATGGGGTTGGGCCTATGGGTAGGGGTAGCTGTACGGCCAGGTGTATGGGTTGGACTAGAGGTAGTGCTAGGCGTAGGCCTAGGGCGATGGGTAGTGCTCGGGGTAGGATTAGGTGAAGGGCTAGTGGTTGGCAGAGGTCACGGGCACTTTAATTGTTAGGGCTCAAGTTAGGCCTAGGATTAGTAATAATGGTAGGGGTTGGCCGAGGGCTAGGTGTAGGTGTCACGGGAGGGCTCCGTTTAGTCCTAGGACTCAAAACAGGTGTACGGCTGGATTCGGGTGTGGCTAAGGGTGGGTCCAGGGTGATTCCGTAGGACACGGGTTAATGCTCTGGCTAACGGTATGGCAAGGTGTACTGGTCGGGGACGGGCAAATGCTAGGCCTCGGACTAGAGTGAGCACTGGGCGTTGGTCTAGGGCCGAGCTAGGGCTAGTCGGAGCGGTAGGCGAAGCGATGGGGTAGGCATAGGGCAAGAGATGGGTGTCGGTGTAAACCTAGAAGTAGGCCTAGGGCCAGTAGTTGGAGCTGTGGCTAGGGGTAGGGATGGGGGTGGGCTTATGAGTAGGGGTAGCTGTAGGGCCAGGGGTAGTGGTAGGACTAGAGGTAGTGCTAGGCGTAGGCCTAGGGCGAGGGGTAGTGCTCGGGGTAGGATTAGGGGAAGGGCTAGTGGGTGGCAGAAACTCACAGGCAGTGTTAGTGTTAGGGCTCATGTTAGGCCTAGGATTAGTGGTAGTGGTAGGGGTTGGCTGAGGGCTAGGTGTAGGTGTCACGGGAGGGCTCCGTTTAGTTCTAGGACTCAGAACAGGTGTAGGGCGTTATTCGGGTGTGACTAAGGGTGGGTCCAGGGTGATTCCGTAGGACACGGGTTAGTGCTCTGGCTAACGGTAGGGCAAGGTGTACTGGTCGGAGATGGGCAAATGCTAGGCTTCGGACTAGAGTGAGCACTGGGAGTTGGTCTATGGCCCGAGCTAGGGCTAGTGGGAGCGGTAGGCGTGGCGCTGGGGTAGGCATAGGGCAAGAGGTGGGTGTCGGGGTAAACTTAAGAGTAGGTCTATGGCCAGGAGTTGGAGCTGTGGCTAGGGGTAGGGATGGGGTTGGGCCTATGGGTAGGGGTAGCAGTAGGGCCAGGGGTATGTGTAGGACTAGAGATAGTGCTAGGCGTAGGCCTAGGGTGATGGGTAGTGATCGGGGGAGGATTAGGTGAATGGCTAGTGGTTGGCAGAGGCCCACGGGCAGTGTTAGTGTTAGGGCTCAAGTTAGGCCTAGGATTAGTAATAATGGTAGGGGTTGGCCGAGGGCTAGGTGTAGGTGTCACGGGAGGGCTCCGTTTAGTCCTAGGACTCAAAACAGGTGTACGGCTGGATTCGGGTGTGGCTAAGGGTGGGTCCAGGGTGATTCCGTAGGACACGGGTTAATGCTCTGGCTAACGGTATGGCAAGGTGTACTGGTCGGGGACGGGCAAATGCTAGGCCTCGGACTAGAGTGAGCACTGGGCGTTGGTCTAGGGCCGAGCTAGGGCTACTCGGAGCGGTAGGCGAAGCGATGGGGTAGGCATAGGGCAAGAGATGGGTGTCGGTGTAAACCTAGAAATAGGCCTAGGGCCAGTAGTTGGAGCTGTGGCTAGGGGTAGGGATGGGGGTGGGCTTATGAGTAGGGGTAGCTGTAGGGCCAGGGGTAGTGGTAGGACTAGAGGTAGTGCTAGGCGTAGGCCTAGGGCGAGGGGTAGTGCTCGGGGTAGGATTAGGGGAAGGGCGAGTGGGTGGCAGAAACTCACAGGCAGTGTTAGTGTTAGGGCTCATGTTAGGCCTAGGATTAGTGGTAGTGGTAGTGGTTGGCTGAGGGCTAGGTGTAGGTGTCACGGGAGGGCTCCGTTTAGTTCTAGGACTCAGAACAGGTGTAGGGCGTTATTCGGGTGTGACTAAGGGTGGGTCCAGGGTGATTCCGTAGGACACGGGTTAGTGCTCTGGCTAACGGTAGGGCAAGGTGTACTGGTCGGCGACGGTCAAGTGCTAGGCCTCGGACAAGAGTGAGCACTGGGCGTGGTCTAGGGCCCGAGCTAGGGCTAGTGGGAGCGGTAGGCGTAGCGCTGGGGTAGACATAGGGCAAGAGGTGGGTGTCGGGGTAAACCTAGGAGTAGGCCTAGGGCCAGGAGTTGGAGCTGTGGCTAGGGGTAGGGATGGGGTTGGGCCTATGGGTAGGGGTAGCTGTACGGCCAGGTGTATGGGTAGGACTAGAGGTAGTGCTAGGCGTAGGCCTAGGGCGATGTGAAGTGCTCGGGGTAGGATTAGGTGAAGGGCTAGTGGTTGGCAGAGGTCACGGGCACTCTTATTGTTAGGGCTCAAGTTAGGCCTAGGATTAGTAATAATGGTAGGGGTTGGCCGAGGGCTAGGTGTAGGTGTCACGGGAGGGTTCCGTTTAGTCCTAGGACTTGAAACAGGTGTACGGCTGGATTCGGGTGTGGCTAAGGGTGGGTCCAGGGTGATTCCGTAGGACACGGGTTAATGCTCTGGCTAACGGTATGGCAAGGTGTACTGGTCGGGGACGGGCAAATGCTAGGCCTCGGACTAGAGTGAGCACTGGGCGTTGGTCTAGGGCCGAGCTAGGGCTAGTCGGAGCGGTAGGCGAAGCGATGGGGTAGGCATAGGGCAAGAGATGGGTGTCGGTGTAAACCTAGAAGTAGGCCTAGGGCCAGTAGTTGGAGCTGTGGCTAGGGGTAGGGATGGGGGTGGGCTTATGAGTAGGGGTAGCTGTAGGGCCAGGGGGAAGGTAGGACTAGAGGTAGAGCTAGGCGTAGGCCTAGGGCGAGGGGCAGTGCTCGGGGTAGGTTTAGGTGAAGGGCTAGTGGTTGGCAGAGGCCTACGGGCAGTGTTAGTGTTAGGGCTCATGTTAGGCCTAGAATTAGTTATAGTGGTAGGGGTTGGCCGAGGGCTAAAGGCAGGTGTCACGGGAGGGCTCCGGTTAGTCCTAGGACTTGAAACAGGTGTAGGGCTGGATTCGTGTGTGGCTAAGTGTGGGTCCAGGGTGATTCCGTAGGACACGGGTTAGTCCTCTGGCTAACGGTAGGGCAAGGTGTACTGTTCGGTGACGGGCAAGTGCTAGGCCTCGGACTGGAGTGAGCACCTGGCGTTGGTCTAGGGCCCGAGCTAGGGCTAGTGAGAGCGGTAGGCGTAGCGCTGGGGTAGGCATAGGGCAAGAGTTGGGTGTCGGGGTAAACCTAGGAGTAGTCCTAGGGCCAGGAGTTGGAGCTGTGGCTAGGGGTAGGAATGGGGGTGGGCCTGTGGGTAGGTTAGCTGTAGGGCCAGGTGTAGGGGTAGGACTAGAGGTAGTGCTAGGCGTAGGTCTAGGGCGAGGGGGAGTGCTCGGGGTAGGGTTAGGTGAAGGGCTAGTGGTTGGCAGAGGCCTACGGGCAGTGTTAGTGTTAGGGCTCATGTTAGGCCTAAAATTAGTGGTAGTGGTAGGGATTGGCCAAGGGTTAGGGGTAGGTGTCACGGGAGGGCTCCGTTTAGTCCTAGGACTTGAAACAGGTGTAAGGCTGGATTCGGGTGTGGCTAAGGGTGGGTCCAGGGTGATTCCGTAGGACACGGGTTAGTCCTCTGGCTAACGGTAGGGCAAGGTGTACTGGTCGCTGACTGGCAAGTGCTAGGCCTCGGACTAGAGTGAGCACTGGGCGTTGGTCTAGGGCCCGAGCTAGGGCTAGTGGGAGCCGTAGGCGTAGCGCTGGGGTAGGCATAGGGCAAGAGGTGGGTGTCGGGGTAAACTTAGGAGTAGGCCTAGGGCCAGGAGTTGGAGCTGTGGCTAGGGGTAAGGATGGGGGTGGGCCTATGGGTAGGGGTACCTATAGGGCCAGGGGTAGGGGTAGGACTAGAGGTAGTGCTAGGCGTAGGCCTAGGGGGAGGGGGACTGCTCGGGGTAGGGTTAGGTGAAGGGCTAGTGGTTGGCAGAGGCCCACGGGCAGTGTTAGTGTTAGGGCTCATGTTAGGCCTAGGATTAGTGGTAGTGGTAGGGGTTGGCCGAGGGCTAGGGGTATGTGTCAAGGTAGGGCTCCGTTTAGTCCTAGGACTCGGAACAGATGTAGGGCTGGATTCGGGTGTGGCTAAGGGTGGGTCCAGGGTGATTCCGTAGGACACGGGTTAGTTCTCTGGCTAACGGTAGGGCAAGATGTACTGGTCGGCAACGGGCAAGTGCTAGGCCTCGGAATAGAGTGAGCACTGGGCGTTGGTCTAGGGCCCGAGCTAGTGCTACTGGGATCAGTAGGCGTAGCGCTTGGGTAGGCCTAGGGCAAGAGGTGGGTGTCGGGGTAAACCTAGGAGTAGGCCTAGGGCCAGGAGTTGGAGCTGTGGCTAGGGGTAGGGATGGGGGTGTGCATATGGGTATGGGTAGCTGTAGGGCCAGCTGTAGGGGTAGGACTAGAGGTAGTGCTAGGCGTAGGCCTAGGGCGAGGGAAAGTGCTCGGGGTAGGGTTAGGTGAACGGCTAGTGGTTGGCAGAGGCCTACGGGCAGTGATAGTGTTAGGGCTCATGTTAGGCCTAGAATTAGTTGTAGTGGTGGGGTTGGCCGAGGGCTAGGGGCAGGTGTCACGGGAGGGCTCCGGTTAGTCCTAGGACTTGAAACAGGTGTAGGGCTGGATTCGGGTGTGGCTAAGTGTGGGTCCAGGGTGATTCCGTAGGACACGGGTTAGTCCTCTGGCTAACGGTAGGGCAAGGTGTACTGGTCAGCGACGGGCAAGTGCTAGGCCTCGAACTAGAATGAGCACTGGGCGTTGGTCTAAGACCCGAGCTAGGGCTAGTGGGAGCGGTAGGCGTAGCGCTGGGGTAGGCATAGGGCAAGAGGTGGGTGTCGGGGTAAACCTAAGAGTAGGCCTAGGGCCAGGAGTTGGAGCTGTGGCTAGGGGTAGGGATGGGGGTGTGCATATGGGTATGGGTAGCTGTAGGGCCAGGTGTATGGGTAGGACTAGAGGTAGTGCTAGGCGTAGGCCTAGGGCGATGGGTAGTGCTCGGGGTAGGATTAGGTGAAGGGCTAGTGGTTGGCAGAGGTCACGGGCACTGTTATTGTTAGGCTCAAGTTAGGCCTAGGATTAGTAATAATGGTAGGGGTTGGCCGAGGGCTAGGTGTAGGTGTCACGGGAGGGCTCCGTTTAGTCCTAGGACTCAAAACAGGTGTACGGCTGGATTCGGGTGTGGCTAAGGGTGGGTCCAGGGTGATTCCGTAGGACACGGGTTAATGCTCTGGCTAACGGTATGGCAAGGTGTACTGGTCGGGGACGGGCAAATGCTAGGCCTCGGACTAGAGTGAGCACTGGGCGTTGGTCTAGGGCCGAGCTAGGGCTAGTCGGAGCGGTAGGCGAAGCGATGGGGTAGGCATAGGGCAAGAGACGGGTGTCGGTGTAAACCTAGAAGTAGGCCTAGGGCCAGTAGTTGGAGCTGTGGCTAGGGGTAGGGATGGGGGTGGGCTTATGAGTAGGGGTAGCTGTAGGGCCAGGGGTAGGGGTAGGACTAGAGGTAGTACTAGGCGTAGGCCTAGGGCGAGGGGTAGTGCTCGGGGTAGGATTAGGGGAAGGGCTAGTGGGTGGCAGAAACTCACAGGCAGTGTTAGTGTTAGGGCTCATGTTAGGCCTAGGATTAGTGGTAGTGGTAGGGGTTGGCTGAGGGCTAGGTGTAGGTGTCACGGGAGGGCTCCGTTTAGTTCTAGGACTCAGAACAGGTGTAGGGCGTTATTCGGGTGTGACTACGGGTGGGTCCGGGGTGATTCCGTAGGACACGGGTTAGTGCTCTGGCTAACGGTAGGGCAAGGTGTACTGGTCGGAGATGGGCAAATGCTAGGCTTCGGACTAGAGTGAGCACTGGGAGTTGGTCTATGGCCCGAGCTAGGGCTAGTGGGAGCGGTAGGCGTAGCGCTGGGGTAGGCATAGGGCAAGAGGTGGGTGTCGGGGTAAACTTAGGAGTAGGCCTATGGCCAGGAGTTGGAGCTGTGGCTAGGGGTAGGGATGGGGTTGGGCCTATGGGTAGGGGTAGCAGTAGGGCCAGGGGTATGTGTAGGACTAGAGATAGTGCTAGGCGTAGGCCTAGGGTGATGGGTAGTGATCGGGGGAGGATTAGGTGAATGGCTAGTGGTTGGCAGAGGCCCACGGGCAGTGTTAGTGTTAGGGCTCATGTTAGGCCTAGAATTAGTTGTAGTGGTAGGGGTTGGCCGAGGGCTAGGTGCAGGTGTCACGGGAGGGCTCCGGTTAGTCCTAGGACTTGAAACAGGTGTAGGGCTGGATTCGGGTGTGGCTAAGGGTGGGTCCAGGGTGATTCCGTAGGACACGGGTTAGTCCTCTGGCTAACGGTAGGGCAAGGTGTACTGGTCGCTGACTGGCAAGTGCTAGGCCTCGGACTAGAGTGAGCACTGGGCGTTAGTCTAGGTCCCGAGCTAGGGCTAGTGGGAGCCGTAGGCGTAGCGCTGGGGTAGGCATAGGGCAAGAGGTGGGTGTCGGGGTAAACTTAGGAGTAGGCCTAGGGCCAGGAGTTGGAGCTGTGGCTAGGGGTAAGGATGGGGGTGGGCCTATGGGTAGGGGTACCTATAGGGCCAGGGGTAGGGGTAGGACTAGAGGTAGTGCTAGGCGTAGGCCTAGGGGGAGGGGGACTGCTCGGCGTAGGGTTAGGTGAAGGGCTAGTGGTTGGCAGAGGCCCACGGGCAGTGTTAGTGTTAGGGCTCATGTTAGGCCTAGGATTAGTGGTAGTGGTAGGGGTTGGCCGAGGGCTAGGGGTATGTGTCAAGGTAGGGCTCCGTTTAGTCCTAGGACTCGGAACAGATGTAGGGCTGGATTCGGGTGTGGCTAAGGGTGGGTCCAGGGTGATTCCGTAGGACACGGGTTAGTTCTCTGGCTAACGGTAGGGCAAGATGTATTGGTCGGCAACGGGCAAGTGCTAGGCCTCGGAATAGAGTGAGCACTGGGCGTTGGTCTAGGGCCCGAGCTAGTGCTACTGGGATCAGTAGGCGTAGCGCTTGGGTAGGCCTAGGGCAAGAGGTGGGTGTCGGGGTAAACCTAGGAGTAGGCCTAGGGCCAGGAGTTGGAGCTGTGGCTAGGGGTAGGGATGGGGGTGTGCATATGGGTATGGGTAGCTGTAGGGCCAGGGGTAGGGGTAGGACTAGAGGTAGTGCTAGGCGTAGGCCTAGGGCGAGGGAAAGTGCTCGGGGTAGGGTTAGGTGAAGGGCTAGTGGTTGGCAGAGGCCTACGGGCAGTGTTAGTGTTAGGGCTCATGTTAGGCCTAGAATTAGTTGTAGTGGTGGGGTTGGCCGAGGGCTAGGGGCAGGTGTCACGGGAGGGCTCCGGTTAGTCCTAGGACTTGAAACAGGTGTAGGGCTGGATTCGGGTGTGGCTAAGTGTGGGTCCAGGGTGATTCCGTAGGACACGGGTTAGTCCTCTGTCTAACGGTAGGGCAAGGTGTACTGGTCAGCGACGGGCAAGTGCTAGGCCTCGAACTAGAATGAGCACTGGGCGTTGGTCTAAGACCCGAGCTAGGGCTACTGGGAGCGGTAGGCGTAGCGCTGGGGTAGGCATAGGGCAAGAGGTGGTTGTCGGGGTAAACCTAAGAGTAGGCCTAGGGCCAGGAGTTGGAGCTGTGGCTAGGGGTAGGGATGGGGGTGTGCATATGGGTATGGGTAGCTGTAGGGCCAGGTGTATGGGTAGGACTAGAGGTAGTGCTAGGCGTAGGCCTAGGGCGATGGGTAGTGCTCGGGGTAGGATTAGGTGAAGGGCTAGTGGTTGGCAGAGGTCACGGGCACTGTTATTGTTAGGGCTCAAGTTAGGCCTAGGATTAGTAATAATGGTAGGGGTTGGCCGAGGGCTAGGTGTAGGTGTCACGGGAGGGCTCCGTTTAGTCCTAGGACTCAAAACAGGTGTACGGCTGGATTCGGGTGTGGCTAAGGGTGGGTCCAGGGTGATTCCGTAGGACACGGGTTAATGCTCTGGCTAACGGTATGGCAAGGTGTACTGGTCGGGGACGGGCAAATGCTAGGCCTCGGACTAGAGTGAGCACTGGGCGTTGGTCTAGGGCCGAGCTAGGGCTAGTCGGAGCGGTAGGCGAAGCGATGGGGTAGGCATAGGGCAAGAGATGGGTGTCGGTGTAAACCTAGAAGTAGGCCTAGGGCCAGTAGTTGGAGCTGTGGCTAGGGGTAGGGATGGGGGTGGGCTTATGAGTAGGGGTAGCTGTAGGGCCAGGGGTAGGGGTAGGACTAGAGGTAGTGCTAGGCGTAGGCCTAGGGCGAGGGGTAGTGCTCGGGGTAGGATTAGGGGAAGGGCTAGTGGGTGGCAGAAACTCACAGGCAGTGTTAGTGTTAGGGCTAATGTTAGGCCTAGGATTAGTGGTAGTGGTAGGGGTTGGCCGAGGGCTAGGTGTAGGTGTCACGGGAGGACTCCGTTTAGTTCTAGGACTCAGAACAGGTGTAGGGCGTTATTCGGGTTTGACTAAGGGTGGGTCCAGGGTGATTCCGTAGGACACGGGTTAGTGCTCTGGCTAACGGTAGGGCAAGGTGTACTGGTCGGAGATGGGCAAATGCAAGGCTTCGGACTAGAATGAGCACTGGGAGTTGGTCTATGGCCCGAGCTAGGGCTAGTGGGAGCGGTAGGCGTAGCGCTGGGGTAGGCATAGGGCAAGAGGTGGGTGTCGGGGTAAACCTAAGAGTAGGCCTAGGGCCAGGAGTTGGAGCTGTGGCTAGGGGTAGGGATGGGGGTGTGCATATGGGTATGGGTAGCTGTAGGGCCAGGTGTATGGGTAGGACTAGAGGTAGTGCTAGGCGTAGGCCTAGGGCGATGGGTAGTGCTCGGGGTAGGATTAGGTGAAGGGCTAGTGGTTGGCAGAGGTCACGGGCACTGTTATTGTTAGGGCTCAAGTTAGGCCTAGGATTAGTAATAATGGTAGGGGTTGGCCGAGGGCTAGGTGTAGGTGTCACGGGAGGGCTCCGTTTAGTCCTAGGACTCAAAACAGGTGTACGGCTGGATTCGGGTGTGGCTAAGGGTGGGTCCAGGGTGATTCCGTAGGACACGGGTTAATGCTCTGGCTAACGGTATGGCAAGGTGTACTGGTCGGGGACGGGCAAATGCTAGGCCTCGGACTAGAGTGAGCACTGGGCGTTGGTCTAGGGCCGAGCTAGGGCTAGTCGGAGTGGTAGGCGAAGCGATGGGGTAGGCATAGGGCAAGAGATGGGTGTCGGTGTAAACCTAGAAGTAGGCCTAGGGCCAGTAGTTGGAGCTGTGGCTAGGGGTAGGGATGGGGGTGGGCTTATGAGTAGGGGTAGCTGTAGGGCCAGGGGTAGGGGTAGGACTAGAGGTAGTGCTAGGCGTAGGCCTAGGGCGAGGGGTAGTGCTCGGGGTAGGATTAGGGGAAGGGCTAGTGGGTGGCAGAAACTCACAGGCAGTGTTAGTGTTAGGGCTAATGTTAGGCCTAGGATTAGTGGTAGTGGTAGGGGTTGGCCGAGGGCTAGGTGTAGGTGTCACGGGAGGGCTCCGTTTAGTTCTAGGACTCAGAACAGGTGTAGGGCGTTATTCGGGTGTGACTAATGGTGGGTCCAGGGTGATTCCGTAGGACACGGGTTAGTGCTCTGGCTAACTGTAGGGCAAGGTGTACTGGTCGGAGATGGGCAAATGCAAGGCTTCGGACTAGAATGAGCACTGGGAGTTGGTCTATGGCCCGAGCTAGGGCTAGTGGGAGCGGTAGGCGTAGCGCTGGGGTAGGCATAGGGCAAGAGGTGGGTGTCGGGGTAAACTTAGGAGTAGGCCTATGGCCAGGAGTTGGAGCTGTGGCTAGGGGTAGGGATGGGGTTGGGCCTATGGGTAGGGGTAGCAGTAGGGCCAGGGGTATGGGTAGGACTAGAGATAGTGCTAGGCGTAGGCCTAGGGTGATGGGTAGTGATCGGGGGAGGATTAGGTGAATGGCTAGTGGTTGGCAGAGGCCCACGGGCAGTGTTAGTGTTAGGGCTCATGTTAGGCCTAGAATTAGTTGTAGTGGTAGGGGTTGGTCGAGGGCTAGGTGCAGGTGTCACGGGAGGGCTCCGGTTAGTCCTAGGACTTGAAACAGGTGTAGGGCTGGATTCGGGTGTGGCTAAGGGTGGGTCCAGGGTGATTCCGTAGGACACGGGTTAGTTCTCTGGCTAACGGTAGGGCAAGATGTACTGGTCGGCAACGGGCAAGTGCTAGGCCTCGGAATAGAGTGAGCACTGGGCGTTGGTCTAGGGCCCGAGCTAGTGCTACTGGGATCAGTAGGCGTAGCGCTTGGGTAGGCCTAAAGCAAGAGGTGGGTGTCGGGGTAAACCTAGGAGTAGGCCTAGGGCCAGGAGTTGGAGCTGTGGCTAGGGGTAGGGATGGGGGTGTGCATATGGGTATGGGTAGCTGTAGGGCCAGGGGTAGGGGTAGGACTAGAGGTAGTGCTAGGCGTAGGCCTAGGGCGAGGGAAAGTGCTCGGGGTAGGGTTAGGTGAAGGGCTAGTGGTTGGCAGAGGCCTACGGGCAGTGTTAGTGTTAGGGCTCATGTTAGGCCTAGAATTAGTTGTAGTGGTGGGGTTGGCCGAGGGCTAGGGGCAGGTGTCACGGGAGGGCTCCGGTTAGTCCTAGGACTTGAAACAGGTGTAGGGCTGGATTCGGGTGTGGCTAAGTGTGGGTCCAGGGTGATTCCGTAGGACACGGGTTAGTCCTCTGGCTAACGGTAGGGCAAGGTGTACTGGTCAGCGACGGGCAAGTGCTAGGCCTCGAACTAGAATGAGCACTGGGCGTTGGTCTAAGACCCGAGCTAGGGCTAGTGGGAGCGGTAGGCGTAGCGCTGGGGTAGGCATAGGGCAAGAGGTGGGTGTCGGGGTAAACCTAAGAGTAGGCCTAGGGCCAGGAGTTGGAGCTGTGGCTAGGGGTAGGGATGGGGGTGTGCATATGGGTATGGGTAGCTGTAGGGCCAGGTGTATGGGTAGGACTAGAGGTAGTGCTAGGCGTAGGCCTAGGGCGATGGGTAGTGCTCGGGGTAGGATTAGGTGAAGGGCTAGTGGTTGGCAGAGGTCACGGGCACTGTTATTGTTAGGGCTCAAGTTAGGCCTAGGATTAGTAATAATGGTAGGGGTTGGCCGAGGGCTAGGTGTAGGTGTCACGGGAGGGCTCCGTTTAGTCCTAGGACTCAAAACAGGTGTACGGCTGGATTCGGGTGTGGCTAAGGGTGGGTCCAGGGTGATTCCGTAGGACACGGGTTAATGCTCTGGCTAACGGTATGGCAAGGTGTACTGGTCGGGGACGGGCAAATGCTAGGCCTCGGACTAGAGTGAGCACTGGGCGTTGGTCTAGGGCCGAGCTAGGGCTAGTCGGAGTGGTAGGCGAAGCGATGGGGTAGGCATAGGGCAAGAGATGGGTGTCGGTGTAAACCTAGAAGTAGGCCTAGGGCCAGTAGTTGGAGCTGTGGCTAGGGGTAGGGATGGGGGTGGGCTTATGAGTAGGGGTAGCTGTAGGGCCAGGGGTAGGGGTAGGACTAGAGGTAGTGCTAGGCGTAGGCCTAGGGCGAGGGGTAGTACTCGGGGTAGGATTAGGGGAAGGGCTAGTGGGTGGCAGAAACTCACAGGCAGTGTTAGTGTTAGGGCTAATGTTAGGCCTAGGATTAGTGGTAGTGGTAGGGGTTGGCCGAGGGCTAGGTGTAGGTGTCACGGGAGGGCTCCGTTTAGTTCTAGGACTCAGAACAGGTGTAGGGCGTTATTCGGGTGTGACTAATGGTGGGTCCAGGGTGATTCCGTAGGACACGGGTTAGTGCTCTGGCTAACGGTAGGGCAAGGTGTACTGGTCGGAGATGGGCAAATGCAAGGCTTCGGACTAGAATGAGCACTGGGAGTTGGTCTATGGCCCGAGCTAGGGCTAGTGGGAGCGGTAGGCGTAGCGCTGGGGTAGGCATAGGGCAAGAGGTGGGTGTCGGGGTAAACTTAGGAGTAGGCCTATGGCCAGGAGTTGGAGCTGTGGCTAGGGGTAGGGATGGGGTTGGGCCTATGGGTAGGGGTAGCAGTAGGGCCAGGGGTATGGGTAGGACTAGAGATAGTGCTAGGCGTAGGCCTAGGGTGATGGGTAGTGATCGGGGGAGGATTAGGTGAATGGCTAGTGGTTGGCAGAGGCCCACGGGCAGTGTTAGTGTTAGGGCTCATGTTAGGCCTAGAATTAGTTGTAGTGGTAGGGGTTGGCCGAGGGCTAGGTGCAGGTGTCACGGGAGGGCTCCGGTTAGTCCTAGGACTTGAAACAGGTGTAGGGCTGGATTCGGGTGTGGCTAAGGGTGGGTCCAGGGTGATTCCGTAGGACACGGGTTAGTTCTCTGGCTAACGGTAGGGCAAGATGTACTGGTCGGCAACGGGCAAGTGCTAGGCCTCGGAATAGAGTGAGCACTGGGCGTTGGTCTAGGGCCCGAGCTAGTGCTACTGGGATCAGTAGGCGTAGCGCTTGGGTAGGCCTAAAGCAAGAGGTGGGTGTCGGGGTAAACCTAGGAGTAGGCCTAGGGCCAGGAGTTGGAGCTGTGGCTAGGGGTAGGGATGGGGGTGTGCATATGGGTATGGGTAGCTGTAGGGCCAGGGGTAGGGGTAGGACTAGAGGTAGTGCTAGGCGTAGGCCTAGGGCGAGGGAAAGTGCTCGGGGTAGGGTTAGGTGAAGGGCTAGTGGTTGGCAGAGGCCTACGGGCAGTGTTAGTGTTAGGGCTCATGTTAGGCCTAGAATTAGTTGTAGTTGTGGGGTTGGCCGAGGGCTAGGGGCAGGTGTCACGGGAGGGCTCCCGTTAGTCCTAGGACTTGAAACAGGTGTAGGGCTGGATTCGGGTGTGGCTAAGTGTGGGTCCAGGGTGATTCCGTAGGACACGGGTTAGTCCTCTGGCTAACGGTAGGGCAAGGTGTACTGGTCAGCGACGGGCAAGTGCTAGGCCTCGAACTAGAATGAGCACTGGGCGTTGGTCTAAGACCCGAGCTAGGGCTAGTGGGAGCGGTAGGCGTAGCGCTGGGGTAGGCATAGGGCAAGAGGTGGGTGTCGGGGTAAACCTAAGAGTAGGCCTAGGGCCAGGAGTTGGAGCTGTGGCTAGGGGTAGGGATGGGGGTGTGCATATGGGTATGGGTAGCTGTAGGGCCAGGTGTATGGGTAGGACTAGAGGTAGTGCTAGGCGTAGGCCTAGGGCGATGGGTAGTGCTCGGGGTAGGATTAGGTGAAGGGCTAGTGGTTGGCAGAGGTCACGGGCACTGTTATTGTTAGGGCTCAAGTTAGGCCTAGGATTAGTAATAATGGTAGGGGTTGGCCGAGGGCTAGGTGTAGGTGTCACGGGAGGGCTCCGTTTAGTCCTAGGACTCAAAACAGGTGTACGGCTGGATTCGGGTGTGGCTAAGGGTGGGTCCAGGGTGATTCCGTAGGACACGGGTTAATGCTCTGGCTAACGGTATGGCAAGGTGTACTGGTCGGGGACGGGCAAATGCTAGGCCTCGGACTAGAGTGAGCACTGGGCGTTGGTCTAGGGCCGAGCTAGGGCTAGTGGGAGCGGTAGGTGTAGCGCTGTGGTAGGCATAGGGCAAGAGGTGGGTTTCGGGGTAAACCTAGGAGTAGGCCTAGGGCCAGGAGTTGGAGCTGTGGCTAGGGGTAGGGATGGGGGTGTGCCTATGGGTAGGGGTAGCTGTAGGGCCAAGGGTAGGGGTAGGACTAGAGGTAGTGCTAGGCGTAGGCCTAGGGCGAGGGGCAGTGCTCGGGGTAGGTTTAGGTGAAGGGCTAGTGGTTGGCAGAGGCCTACGGGCAGTGTTAGTGTTAGGGCTCATGTTAGGCCTAGAATTAGTTATAGTGGTAGGGGTTGGCCGAGGGCTAAAGGCAGGTGTCACGGGAGGGCTCCAGTTAGTCCTAGGACTTGAAACAGGTGTAGGGCTGGATTCGTGTGTGGCTAAGTGTGGGTCCAGGGTGATTCCGTAGGACACGGGTTAGTCCTCTGGCTAACGATAGGGCAAGGTGTACTGTTCGGTGACGGGCAAGTGCTAGGCCTCGGACTGGAGTGAGCACTTGGCGTTGGTCTAGGGCCCGAGCTAGGGCTAGTGGGAGCGGTAGGCGTAGCGCTGGGGTAGGCATAGGGCAAGAGTTGGGTGTCGGGGTAAACCTAGGAGTAGTCCTAGGGCCAGGAGTTGGAGCTGTGGCTAGGGGTATGGATGGGGGTGGGCCTGTGGGTAGGTTAGCTGTAGGGCCAGGTGTAGGGGTAGGACTAGAGGTAGTGCTAGGCGTAGGCCTAGGGCGAGGGGGAGTGCTCGGGGTAGGGTTAGGTGAAGGGCTAGTGGTTGGCAGAGGCCTACGGGCAGTGTTAGTGTTAGGGATCATGTTAGGCCTAAAATTAGTGGTAGTGGTAGGGATTGGCCAAGGGTTAGGGGTAGGTGTCAAGGTAGGGCTCCGTTTAGTCCTAGAACTCGGAACAGATGTAGGGCTGGATTCGGGTGTGGCTAAGGGTGGGTCCAGGGTGATTCCGTAGGACACGGGTTAGTTCTCTGGCTAACGGTAGGGCAATATGTACTGGTCGGCAACGGGCAAGTGCTAGGCCTCGGAATAGAGTGAGCACTTGGCGTTGGTCTAGGGCCCGAGCTAGGGCTAGTGGGAGCGGTAGGCGTAGCGCTTGGGTAGGCATAGGGCAAGAGGTGGGTGTCGGGGTAAACCTAGGAGTAGGCCTAGGGCCAGGAGTTGGAGCTGTGGCTAGGGGTAGGGATGGGGGTGTGCATATGGGTATGGGTAGCTGTAGGGCCAGGGGTAGGGGTAGGACTAGAGGTAGTGCTAGGCGTAGGCCTAGGGCGAGGGAAAGTGCTCGGGGTAGGGTTAGGTGAAGGGCTAGTGGTTGGCAGAGGCCTACGGGCAGTGTTAGTGTTAGGGCTCATGTTAGGCCTAGAATTAGTTGTAGTGGTGGGGTTGGCAGAGGGCTAGGGGCAGGTGTCAAGAGAGGGCTCCGGTTAGTCCTAGGACTTGAAACAGGTGTAGGGCTGGATTCGGGTGTGGATAAGTGTGGGTCCAGGGTAATTCCGTAGGACACGGGTTAGTCCTCTGGCTAACGGTAGGGCAAGGTGTACTGGTCAGCGACGGGCAAGTGCTAGGCCTCGAACTAGAATGAGCACTGGGCGTTGGTCTAAGACCCGAGCTAGGGCTAGTGGGAGCGGTAGGCGTAGCGCTGGGGTAGGCATAGGGCAAGAGGTGGGTGTCGGGGTAAACCTAGGAGTAGGCCTAGGGCCAGGAGTTGGAGCTGTGGCTAGGGGTAGTGATGGGGTTGGGCCTATGGGTAGGGGTAGCGGTACGGCCAGGTGTATGGGTAGGACTAGAGGTAGTGCTAGGCGTAGGCCTAGGGCGATGGGTAGTGCTCGGGGTAGGATTAGGTGAAGGGCTAGTGGTTGGCAGAGGTCACGGGCACTGTTATTGTTAGGGCTCAAGTTAGGCCTAGGATTAGTAATAATGGTAGGGGTTGGCCGAGGGCTAGGTGTAGGTGTCACGGGAGGGCTCCGTTTAGTCCTAGGGTCAAAACAGGTGTACGGCTGGATTCGGGTGTGGCTAAGGGTGGGTCCAGGGTGATTCCGTAGGACACGGGTTAATGCTCTGGCTAACGGTATGGCAAGGTGTACTGGTCGGGGACGGGCAAATGCTAGGCCTCGGACTAGAGTGAGCACTGGGCGTTGGTCTAGGGCCGAGCTAGGGCTAGTCGGAGCGGTAGGCGAAGCGATGGGGTAGGCATAGGGCAAGAGATGGGTGTCGGTGTAAACCTAGAAGTAGGCCTAGGGCCAGTAGTTGGAGCTGTGGCTAGGGGTAGGGATGGGGGTGGGCTTATGAGTAGGGGTAGCTGTAGGGCCAGGGGTAGGGGTAGGACTAGAGGTAGTGCTAGGCGTAGGCCTAGGGCGAGGGGTAGTGCTCGGGGTAGGATTAGGGGAAGGGCTAGTGGGTGGCAGAAACTCACAGGCAGTGTTAGTGTTAGGGCTCATGTTAGGCCTAGGATTAGTGGTAGTGGTAGGGGTTGGCCGAGGGCTAGGTGTAGGTGTCACGGGAGGGCTCCGTTTAGTTCTAGGACTCAGAACAGGTGTAGGGCGTTATTCGGGTGTGACTAAGGGTGGGTCCAGGGTGATTCCGTAGGACACGGGTTAGTGCTCTGGCTAACGGTAGGGCAAGGTGTACTGGTCGGAGATGGGCAAATGCTAGGCTTCGGACTAGAGTGAGCACTGGGAGTTGGTCTATGGCCCAAGCTAGGGCTAGTGGGAGCGGTAGGCGTAGCGCTGGGGTAGGCATAGGGCAAGAGGTGGGTGTCGGGGTAAACTTAGGAGTAGGCCTATGGCCAGGAGTTGGAGTTGTGGCTAGGGGTAGGGATGGGGTTGGGCCTATGGGTAGGGGTAGCAGTAGGGCCAGGGGTATGTGTAGGACTAGAGATAGTGCTAGGCGTAGGCCTAGGGTGATGGGTAGTGATCGGGGGAGGATTAGGTGAATGGCTAGTGGTTGGCAGAGGCCCACGGGCAGTGTTAGTGTTAGGGCTCATGTTAGGCCTAGAATTAGTTGTAGTGGTAGGGGTTGGCCGAGGGCTAGGTGCAGGTGTCACGGGAGGGCTCCGGTTAGTCCTAGGACTTGAAACAGGTGTAGGGCTGGATTCGGGTGTGGCTAAGTGTGGGTCCAGGGTAATTCCGTAGGACACGGGTTAGTCCTCTGGCTAACGGTAGGGCAAGGTGTACTGGTCAGCGACGGGCAAGTGCTAGGCCTCGAACTAGAATGAGCACTGGGCGTTGGTCTAAGACCCGAGCTAGGGCTAGTGGGAGCGGTAGGCGTAGCGCTGGGGTAGGCATAGGGCAAGAGGTGGGAGTCGGGGTAAACCTAGGAGTAGGCCTAGGGCCAGGAGTTGGAGCAGTGGCTACTGGTAAGGATGGGGGTGGGCCTATGGGTAGGGGTACCTATAGGGCCAGGGGTAGGGGTAGGACTAGAGGTAGTGCTAGGCGTAGGCCTAGGGGGAGGGGGACTGCTCGGGGTATGGTTAGGTGAAGGGCTAGTGGTTGGCAGAGGCCCACGGGCAGTGTTAGTGTTAGGGCTCATGTTAGGCCTAGAATTAGTGGTAGTGGTAGGGGTTGGCCGAGGGCTAGGGGTATGTGACAAGGTAGGGCTCCGTTTAGTCCTAGGACTCGGAACAGATGTAGGGCTGGATTCGGGTGTGGCTAAGGGTGGGTCCAGGGTGATTCCGTAGGACACGGGTTAGTTCTCTGGCTAACGGTAGGGCAAGATGTACTGGTCGGCAACGGGCAAGTGCTAGGCCTCGGAATAGAGTGAGCACTGGGCGTTGGTCTAGGGCCCGAGCTAGTGCTACTGGGATCAGTAGGCGTAGCGCTTGGGTAGGCCTAAAGCAAGAGGTGGGTGTCGGGGTAAACCTAGGAGTAGGCCTAGGGCCAGGAGTTGGAGCTGTGGCTAGGGGTAGGGATGGGGGTGTGCATATGGGTATGGGTAGCTGTAGGGCCAGGGGTAGGGGTAGGACTAGAGGTAGTGCTAGGCGTAGGCCTAGGGCGAGGGAAAGTGCTCGGGGTAGGGTTAGGTGAAGGGCTAGTGGTTGGCAGAGGCCTACGGGCAGTGTTAGTGTTAGGGCTCATGTTAGGCCTAGAATTAGTTGTAGTGGTGGGGTTGGCCGAGGGGTAGGGGCAGGTGTCACGGGAGGGCTCCGGTTAGTCCTAGGACTTGAAACAGGTGTAGGGCTGGATTCGGGTGTGGCTAAGTGTGGGTCCAGGGTGATTCCGTAGGACACGGGTTAGTCCTCTGGCTAACGGTAGGGCAAGGTGTACTGGTCAGCGACGGGCAAGTGCTAGGCCTCGAACTAGAATGAGCACTGGGCGTTGGTCTAAGACCCGAGCTAGGGCTAGTGGGAGCGGTAGGCGTAGCGCTGGGGTAGGCATAGGGCAAGAGGTGGGTGTCGGGGTAAACCTAAGAGTAGGCCTAGGGCCAGGAGTTGGAGCTGTGGCTAGGGGTAGGGATGGGGGTGTGCATATGGGTATGGGTAGCTGTAGGGCCAGGTGTATGGGTAGGACTAGAGGTAGTGCTAGGCGTAGGCCTAGGGCGATGGGTAGTGCTCGGGGTAGGATTAGGTGAAGGGCTAGTGGTTGGCAGAGGTCACGGGCACTGTTATTGTTAGGGCTCAAGTTAGGCCTAGGATTAGTAATAATGGTAGGGGTTGGCCGAGGGCTAGGTGTAGGTGTCACGGGAGGGCTCCGTTTAGTCCTAGGACTCAAAACAGGTGTACGGCTGGATTCGGGTGTGGCTAAGGGTGGGTCCAGGGTGATTCCGTAGGACACGGGTTAATGCTCTGGCTAACGGTATGGCAAGGTGTACTGGTCGGGGACGGGCAAATGCTAGGCCTCGGACTAGAGTGAGCACTGGGCGTTGGTCTAGGGCCGAGCTAGGGCTAGTCGGAGCGGTAGGCGAAGCGATGGGGTAGGCATAGGGCAAGAGATGGGTGTCGGTGTAAACCTAGAAGTAGGCCTAGGGCCAGTAGTTGGAGCTGTGGCTAGGGGTAGGGATGGGGGTGGGCTTATGAGTAGGGGTAGCTGTAGGGCCAGGGGTAGGGGTAGGACTAGAGGTAGTGCTAGGCGTAGGCCTAGGGCGAGGGGTAGTGCTCGGGGTAGGATTAGGGGAAGGGCTAGTGGGTGGCAGAAACTCACAGGCAGTGTTAGTGTTAGGGCTAATGTTAGGCCTAGGATTAGTGGTAGTGGTAGGGGTTGGCCGAGGGCTAGGTGTAGGTGTCACGGGAGGGCTCCGTTTAGTTCTAGGACTCAGAACAGGTGTAGGGCGTTATTCGGGTGTGACTAAGGGTGGGTCCAGGGTGATTCCGTAGGACACGGGTTAGTGCTCTGGCTAACGGTAGGGCAAGGTGTACTGGTCGGAGATGGGCAAATGCAAGGCTTCGGACTAGAATGAGCACTGGGAGTTGGTCTATGGCCCGAGCTAGGGCTAGTGGGAGCGGTAGGCGTAGCGCTGGGGTAGGCATAGGGCAAGAGGTGGGTGTCGGGGTAAACTTAGGAGTAGGCCTATGGCCAGGAGTTGGAGCTGTGGCTAGGGGTAGGGATGGGGTTGGGCCTATGGGTAGGGGTAGCAGTAGGGCCAGGGGTATGGGTAGGACTAGAGATAGTGCTAGGCGTAGGCCTAGGGTGATGGGTAGTGATCGGGGGAGGATTAGGTGAATGGCTAGTGGTTGGCAGAGGCCCACGGGCAGTGTTAGTGTTAGGGCTCATGTTAGGCCTAGAATTAGTTGTAGTGGTAGGGGTTGGCCGAGGGCTAGGTGCAGGTGTCACGGGAGGGCTCCGGTTAGTCCTAGGACTTGAAACAGGTGTAGGGCTGGATTCGGGTGTGGCTAAGGGTGGGTCCAGGGTGATTCCGTAGGATATGGGTTAGTGCTATGGCTAACGGTAGGGCAAAGTGTACTGGTCGGCGACGGTCAAGTGCTAGGCCTCGGACTAGAGTGAGCACTGGGCGTTGATCTAGGGCCCGATCTAGGGCTAGTGGGAGCGGTAGGTGTAGCGCTGTGGTAGGCATAGGGCTAGAGGTGGGTTTCGGGGTAAACCTAGGAGTAGGCCTAGGGCCAGGAGTTGGAGCTGTGGCTAGGGGTAGGGATGGGGGTGTGCCTATGGGTAGGGGTAGCTGTAGGGCCAGGGGTAGGGGTAGGACTAGAGGTAGTGCTAGGCGTAGGCCTAGGGTGATGGGTAGTGATCGGGGGAGGATTAGGTGAATGGCTAGTGGTTGGCAGAGGCCCACGGGCAGTGTTAGTGTTAGGGCTCATGTTAGGCCTAGAATTAGTTGTAGTGGTAGGGGTTGGCCGAGGGCTAGGTGCAGGTGTCACGGGAGGGCTCCGGTTAGTCCTAGGACTTGAAACAGGTGTAGGGCTGGATTCGGGTGTGGCTAAGGGTGGGTCCAGGGTGATTCCGTAGGACACGGGTTAGTTCTCTGGCTAACGGTAGGGCAAGATGTACTGGTCGGCAACGGGCAAGTGCTAGGCCTCGGAATAGAGTGAGCACTGGGCGTTGGTCTAGGGCCCGAGCTAGTGCTACTGGGATCAGTAGGCGTAGCGCTTGGGTAGGCCTAAAGCAAGAGGTGGGTGTCGGGGTAAACCTAGGAGTAGGCCTAGGGCCAGGAGTTGGAGCTGTGGCTAGGGGTAGGGATGGGGGTGTGCATATGGGTATGGGTAGCTGTAGGGCCAGGGGTAGGGGTAGGACTAGAGGTAGTGCTAGGCGTAGGCCTAGGGCGAGGGAAAGTGCTCGGGGTAGGGTTAGGTGAAGGGCTAGTGGTTGGCAGAGGCCTACGGGCAGTGTTAGTGTTAGGGCTCATGTTAGGCCTAGAATTAGTTGTAGTTGTGGGGTTGGCCGAGGGCTAGGGGCAGGTGTCACGGGAGGGCTCCCGTTAGTCCTAGGACTTGAAACAGGTGTAGGGCTGGATTCGGGTGTGGCTAAGTGTGGGTCCAGGGTGATTCCGTAGGACACGGGTTAGTCCTCTGGCTAACGGTAGGGCAAGGTGTACTGGTCAGCGACGGGCAAGTGCTAGGCCTCGAACTAGAATGAGCACTGGGCGTTGGTCTAAGACCCGAGCTAGGGCTAGTGGGAGCGGTAGGCGTAGCGCTGGGGTAGGCATAGGGCAAGAGGTGGGTGTCGGGGTAAACCTAAGAGTAGGCCTAGGGCCAGGAGTTGGAGCTGTGGCTAGGGGTAGGGATGGGGGTGTGCATATGGGTATGGGTAGCTGTAGGGCCAGGTGTATGGGTAGGACTAGAGGTAGTGCTAGGCGTAGGCCTAGGGCGATGGGTAGTGCTCGGGGTAGGATTAGGTGAAGGGCTAGTGGTTGGCAGAGGTCACGGGCACTGTTATTGTTAGGGCTCAAGTTAGGCCTAGGATTAGTAATAATGGTAGGGGTTGGCCGAGGGCTAGGTGTAGGTGTCACGGGAGGGCTCCGTTTAGTCCTAGGACTCAAAACAGGTGTACGGCTGGATTCGGGTGTGGCTAAGGGTGGGTCCAGGGTGATTCCGTAGGACACGGGTTAATGCTCTGGCTAACGGTATGGCAAGGTGTACTGGTCGGGGACGGGCAAATGCTAGGCCTCGGACTAGAGTGAGCACTGGGCGTTGGTCTAGGGCCGAGCTAGGGCTAGTCGGAGCGGTAGGCGAAGCGATGGGGTAGGCATAGGGCAAGAGATGGGTGTCGGTGTAAACCTAGAAGTAGGCCTAGGGCCAGTAGTTGGAGCTGTGGCTAGGGGTAGGGATGGGGGTGGGCTTATGAGTAGGGGTAGCTGTAGGGCCAGGGGTAGGGGTAGGACTAGAGGTAGTGCTAGGCGTAGGCCTAGGGCGAGGGGTAGTGCTCGGGGTAGGATTAGGGGAAGGGCTAGTGGGTGGCAGAAACTCACAGGCAGTGTTAGTGTTAGGGCTAATGTTAGGCCTAGGATTAGTGGTAGTGGTAGGGGTTGGCCGAGGGCTAGGTGTAGGTGTCACGGGAGGGCTCCGTTTAGTTCTAGGACTCAGAACAGGTGTAGGGCGTTATTCGGGTGTGACTAAGGGTGGGTCCAGGGTGATTCCGTAGGACACGGGTTAGTGCTCTGGCTAACGGTAGGGCAAGGTGTACTGGTCGGAGATGGGCAAATGCAAGGCTTCGGACTAGAATGAGCACTGGGAGTTGGTCTATGGCCCGAGCTAGGGCTAGTGGGAGCGGTAGGCGTAGCGCTGGGGTAGGCATAGGGCAAGAGGTGGGTGTCGGGGTAAACTTAGGAGTAGGCCTATGGCCAGGAGTTGGAGCTGTGGCTAGGGGTAGGGATGGGGTTGGGCCTATGGGTAGGGGTAGCAGTAGGGCCAGGGGTATGGGTAGGACTAGAGATAGTGCTAGGCGTAGGCCTAGGGTGATGGGTAGTGATCGGGGGAGGATTAGGTGAATGGCTAGTGGTTGGCAGAGGCCCACGGGCAGTGTTAGTGTTAGGGCTCATGTTAGGCCTAGAATTAGTTGTAGTGGTAGGGGTTGGCCGAGGGCTAGGTGCAGGTGTCACGGGAGGGCTCCGGTTAGTCCTAGGACTTGAAACAGGTGTAGGGCTGGATTCGGGTGTGGCTAAGGGTGGGTCCAGGGTGATTCCGTAGGATATGGGTTAGTGCTATGGCTAACGGTAGGGCAAAGTGTACTGGTCGGCGACGGTCAAGTGCTAGGCCTCGGACTAGAGTGAGCACTGGGCGTTGATCTAGGGCCCGATCTAGGGCTAGTGGGAGCGGTAGGTGTAGCGCTGTGGTAGGCATAGGGCTAGAGGTGGGTTTCGGGGTAAACCTAGGAGTAGGCCTAGGGCCAGGAGTTGGAGCTGTGGCTAGGGGTAGGGATGGGGGTGTGCCTATGGGTAGGGGTAGCTGTAGGGCCAGGGGTAGGGGTAGGACTAGAGGTAGTGCTAGGCGTAGGCCTAGGGTGATGGGTAGTGATCGGGGGAGGATTAGGTGAATGGCTAGTGGTTGGCAGAGGCCCACGGGCAGTGTTAGTGTTAGGGCTCATGTTAGGCCTAGAATTAGTTGTAGTGGTAGGGGTTGGCCGAGGGCTAGGTGCAGGTGTCACGGGAGGGCTCCGGTTAGTCCTAGGACTTGAAACAGGTGTAGGGCTGGATTCGGGTGTGGCTAAGGGTGGGTCCAGGGTGATTCCGTAGGACACGGGTTAGTTCTCTGGCTAACGGTAGGGCAAGATGTACTGGTCGGCAACGGGCAAGTGCTAGGCCTCGGAATAGAGTGAGCACTGGGCGTTGGTCTAGGGCCCGAGCTAGTGCTACTGGGATCAGTAGGCGTAGCGCTTGGGTAGGCCTAAAGCAAGAGGTGGGTGTCGGGGTAAACCTAGGAGTAGGCCTAGGGCCAGGAGTTGGAGCTGTGGCTAGGGGTAGGGATGGGGGTGTGCATATGGGTATGGGTAGCTGTAGGGCCAGGGGTAGGGGTAGGACTAGAGGTAGTGCTAGGCGTAGGCCTAGGGCGAGGGAAAGTGCTCGGGGTAGGGTTAGGTGAAGGGCTAGTGGTTGGCAGAGGCCTACGGGCAGTGTTAGTGTTAGGGCTCATGTTAGGCCTAGAATTAGTTGTAGTTGTGGGGTTGGCCGAGGGCTAGGGGCAGGTGTCACGGGAGGGCTCCCGTTAGTCCTAGGACTTGAAACAGGTGTAGGGCTGGATTCGGGTGTGGCTAAGTGTGGGTCCAGGGTGATTCCGTAGGACACGGGTTAGTCCTCTGGCTAACGGTAGGGCAAGGTGTACTGGTCAGCGACGGGCAAGTGCTAGGCCTCGAACTAGAATGAGCACTGGGCGTTGGTCTAAGACCCGAGCTAGGGCTAGTGGGAGCGGTAGGCGTAGCGCTGGGGTAGGCATAGGGCAAGAGGTGGGTGTCGGGGTAAACCTAAGAGTAGGCCTAGGGCCAGGAGTTGGAGCTGTGGCTAGGGGTAGGGATGGGGGTGTGCATATGGGTATGGGTAGCTGTAGGGCCAGGTGTATGGGTAGGACTAGAGGTAGTGCTAGGCGTAGGCCTAGGGCGATGGGTAGTGCTCGGGGTAGGATTAGGTGAAGGGCTAGTGGTTGGCAGAGGTCACGGGCACTGTTATTGTTAGGGCTCAAGTTAGGCCTAGGATTAGTAATAATGGTAGGGGTTGGCCGAGGGCTAGGTGTAGGTGTCACGGGAGGGCTCCGTTTAGTCCTAGGACTCAAAACAGGTGTACGGCTGGATTCGGGTGTGGCTAAGGGTGGGTCCAGGGTGATTCCGTAGGACACGGGTTAATGCTCTGGCTAACGGTATGGCAAGGTGTACTGGTCGGGGACGGGCAAATGCTAGGCCTCGGACTAGAGTGAGCACTGGGCGTTGGTCTAGGGCCGAGCTAGGGCTAGTGGGAGCGGTAGGTGTAGCGCTGTGGTAGGCATAGGGCAAGAGGTGGGTTTCGGGGTAAACCTAGGAGTAGGCCTAGGGCCAGGAGTTGGAGCTGTGGCTAGGGGTAGGGATGGGGGTGTGCCTATGGGTAGGGGTAGCTGTAGGGCCAAGGGTAGGGGTAGGACTAGAGGTAGTGCTAGGCGTAGGCCTAGGGCGAGGGGCAGTGCTCGGGGTAGGTTTAGGTGAAGGGCTAGTGGTTGGCAGAGGCCTACGGGCAGTGTTAGTGTTAGGGCTCATGTTAGGCCTAGAATTAGTTATAGTGGTAGGGGTTGGCCGAGGGCTAAAGGCAGGTGTCACGGGAGGGCTCCAGTTAGTCCTAGGACTTGAAACAGGTGTAGGGCTGGATTCGTGTGTGGCTAAGTGTGGGTCCAGGGTGATTCCGTAGGACACGGGTTAGTCCTCTGGCTAACGATAGGGCAAGGTGTACTGTTCGGTGACGGGCAAGTGCTAGGCCTCGGACTGGAGTGAGCACTTGGCGTTGGTCTAGGGCCCGAGTTAGGGCTAGTGGGAGCGGTAGGCGTAGCGCTGGGGTAGGCATAGGGCAAGAGTTGGGTGTCGGGGTAAACCTAGGAGTAGTCCTAGGGCCAGGAGTTGGAGCTGTGGCTAGGGGTATGGATGGGGGTGGGCCTGTGGGTAGGTTAGCTGTAGGGCCAGGTGTAGGGGTAGGACTAGAGGTAGTGCTAGGCGTAGGCCTAGGGCGAGGGGGAGTGCTCGGGGTAGGGTTAGGTGAAGGGCTAGTGGTTGGCAGAGGCCTACGGGCAGTGTTAGTGTTAGGGATCATGTTAGGCCTAAAATTAGTGGTAGTGGTAGGGATTGGCCAAGGGTTAGGGGTAGGTGTCAAGGTAGGGCTCCGTTTAGTCCTAGAACTCGGAACAGATGTAGGGCTGGATTCGGGTGTGGCTAAGGGTGGGTCCAGGGTGATTCCGTAGGACACGGGTTAGTTCTCTGGCTAACGGTAGGGCAATATGTACTGGTCGGCAACGGGCAAGTGCTAGGCCTCGGAATAGAGTGAGCACTTGGCGTTGGTCTAGGGCCCGAGCTAGGGCTAGTGGGAGCGGTAGGCGTAGCGCTTGGGTAGGCATAGGGCAAGAGGTGGGTGTCGGGGTAAACCTAGGAGTAGGCCTAGGGCCAGGAGTTGGAGCTGTGGCTAGGGGTAGGGATGGGGGTGTGCATATGGGTATGGGTAGCTGTAGGGCCAGGGGTAGGGGTAGGACTAGAGGTAGTGCTAGGCGTAGGCCTAGGGCGAGGGAAAGTGCTCGGGGTAGGGTTAGGTGAAGGGCTAGTGGTTGGCAGAGGCCTACGGGCAGTGTTAGTGTTAGGGCTCATGTTAGGCCTAGAATTAGTTGTAGTGGTGGGGTTGGCAGAGGGCTAGGGGCAGGTGTCAAGAGAGGGCTCCGGTTAGTCCTAGGACTTGAAACAGGTGTAGGGCTGGATTCGGGTGTGGATAAGTGTGGGTCCAGGGTAATTCCGTAGGACACGGGTTAGTCCTCTGGCTAACGGTAGGGCAAGGTGTACTGGTCAGCGACGGGCAAGTGCTAGGCCTCGAACTAGAATGAGCACTGGGCGTTGGTCTAAGACCCGAGCTAGGGCTAGTGGGAGCGGTAGGCGTAGCGCTGGGGTAGGCATAGGGCAAGAGGTGGGTGTCGGGGTAAACCTAGGAGTAGGCCTAGGGCCAGGAGTTGGAGCTGTGGCTAGGGGTAGTGATGGGGTTGGGCCTATGGGTAGGGGTAGCGGTACGGCCAGGTGTATGGGTAGGACTAGAGGTAGTGCTAGGCGTAGGCCTAGGGCGATGGGTAGTGCTCGGGGTAGGATTAGGTGAAGGGCTAGTGGTTGGCAGAGGTCACGGGCACTGTTATTGTTAGGGCTCAAGTTAGGCCTAGGATTAGTAATAATGGTAGGGGTTGGCCGAGGGCTAGGTGTAGGTGTCACGGGAGGGCTCCGTTTAGTCCTAGGGTCAAAACAGGTGTACGGCTGGATTCGGGTGTGGCTAAGGGTGGGTCCAGGGTGATTCCGTAGGACACGGGTTAATGCTCTGGCTAACGGTATGGCAAGGTGTACTGGTCGGGGACGGGCAAATGCTAGGCCTCGGACTAGAGTGAGCACTGGGCGTTGGTCTAGGGCCGAGCTAGGGCTAGTCGGAGCGGTAGGCGAAGCGATGGGGTAGGCATAGGGCAAGAGATGGGTGTCGGTGTAAACCTAGAAGTAGGCCTAGGGCCAGTAGTTGGAGCTGTGGCTAGGGGTAGGGATGGGGGTGGGCTTATGAGTAGGGGTAGCTGTAGGGCCAGGGGTAGGGGTAGGACTAGAGGTAGTGCTAGGCGTAGGCCTAGGGCGAGGGGTAGTGCTCGGGGTAGGATTAGGGGAAGGGCTAGTGGGTGGCAGAAACTCACAGGCAGTGTTAGTGTTAGGGCTCATGTTAGGCCTAGGATTAGTGGTAGTGGTAGGGGTTGGCCGAGGGCTAGGTGTAGGTGTCACGGGAGGGCTCCGTTTAGTTCTAGGACTCAGAACAGGTGTAGGGCGTTATTCGGGTGTGACTAAGGGTGGGTCCAGGGTGATTCCGTAGGACACGGGTTAGTGCTCTGGCTAACGGTAGGGCAAGGTGTACTGGTCGGAGATGGGCAAATGCTAGGCTTCGGACTAGAGTGAGCACTGGGAGTTGGTCTATGGCCCAAGCTAGGGCTAGTGGGAGCGGTAGGCGTAGCGCTGGGGTAGGCATAGGGCAAGAGGTGGGTGTCGGGGTAAACTTAGGAGTAGGCCTATGGCCAGGAGTTGGAGTTGTGGCTAGGGGTAGGGATGGGGTTGGGCCTATGGGTAGGGGTAGCAGTAGGGCCAGGGGTATGTGTAGGACTAGAGATAGTGCTAGGCGTAGGCCTAGGGTGATGGGTAGTGATCGGGGGAGGATTAGGTGAATGGCTAGTGGTTGGCAGAGGCCCACGGGCAGTGTTAGTGTTAGGGCTCATGTTAGGCCTAGAATTAGTTGTAGTGGTAGGGGTTGGCCGAGGGCTAGGTGCAGGTGTCACGGGAGGGCTCCGGTTAGTCCTAGGACTTGAAACAGGTGTAGGGCTGGATTCGGGTGTGGCTAAGTGTGGGTCCAGGGTAATTCCGTAGGACACGGGTTAGTCCTCTGGCTAACGGTAGGGCAAGGTGTACTGGTCAGCGACGGGCAAGTGCTAGGCCTCGAACTAGAATGAGCACTGGGCGTTGGTCTAAGACCCGAGCTAGGGCTAGTGGGAGCGGTAGGCGTAGCGCTGGGGTAGGCATAGGGCAAGAGGTGGGAGTCGGGGTAAACCTAGGAGTAGGCCTAGGGCCAGGAGTTGGAGCAGTGGCTACTGGTAAGGATGGGGGTGGGCCTATGGGTAGGGGTACCTATAGGGCCAGGGGTAGGGGTAGGACTAGAGGTAGTGCTAGGCGTAGGCCTAGGGGGAGGGGGACTGCTCGGGGTATGGTTAGGTGAAGGGCTAGTGGTTGGCAGAGGCCCACGGGCAGTGTTAGTGTTAGGGCTCATGTTAGGCCTAGAATTAGTGGTAGTGGTAGGGGTTGGCCGAGGGCTAGGGGTATGTGACAAGGTAGGGCTCCGTTTAGTCCTAGGACTCGGAACAGATGTAGGGCTGGATTCGGGTGTGGCTAAGGGTGGGTCCAGGGTGATTCCGTAGGACACGGGTTAGTTCTCTGGCTAACGGTAGGGCAAGATGTACTGGTCGGCAACGGGCAAGTGCTAGGCCTCGGAATAGAGTGAGCACTGGGCGTTGGTCTAGGGCCCGAGCTAGTGCTACTGGGATCAGTAGGCGTAGCGCTTGGGTAGGCCTAAAGCAAGAGGTGGGTGTCGGGGTAAACCTAGGAGTAGGCCTAGGGCCAGGAGTTGGAGCTGTGGCTAGGGGTAGGGATGGGGGTGTGCATATGGGTATGGGTAGCTGTAGGGCCAGGGGTAGGGGTAGGACTAGAGGTAGTGCTAGGCGTAGGCCTAGGGCGAGGGAAAGTGCTCGGGGTAGGGTTAGGTGAAGGGCTAGTGGTTGGCAGAGGCCTACGGGCAGTGTTAGTGTTAGGGCTCATGTTAGGCCTAGAATTAGTTGTAGTGGTGGGGTTGGCCGAGGGGTAGGGGCAGGTGTCACGGGAGGGCTCCGGTTAGTCCTAGGACTTGAAACAGGTGTAGGGCTGGATTCGGGTGTGGCTAAGTGTGGGTCCAGGGTGATTCCGTAGGACACGGGTTAGTCCTCTGGCTAACGGTAGGGCAAGGTGTACTGGTCAGCGACGGGCAAGTGCTAGGCCTCGAACTAGAATGAGCACTGGGCGTTGGTCTAAGACCCGAGCTAGGGCTAGTGGGAGCGGTAGGCGTAGCGCTGGGGTAGGCATAGGGCAAGAGGTGGGTGTCGGGGTAAACCTAAGAGTAGGCCTAGGGCCAGGAGTTGGAGCTGTGGCTAGGGGTAGGGATGGGGGTGTGCATATGGGTATGGGTAGCTGTAGGGCCAGGTGTATGGGTAGGACTAGAGGTAGTGCTAGGCGTAGGCCTAGGGCGATGGGTAGTGCTCGGGGTAGGATTAGGTGAAGGGCTAGTGGTTGGCAGAGGTCACGGGCACTGTTATTGTTAGGGCTCAAGTTAGGCCTAGGATTAGTAATAATGGTAGGGGTTGGCCGAGGGCTAGGTGTAGGTGTCACGGGAGGGCTCCGTTTAGTCCTAGGACTCAAAACAGGTGTACGGCTGGATTCGGGTGTGGCTAAGGGTGGGTCCAGGGTGATTCCGTAGGACACGGGTTAATGCTCTGGCTAACGGTATGGCAAGGTGTACTGGTCGGGGACGGGCAAATGCTAGGCCTCGGACTAGAGTGAGCACTGGGCGTTGGTCTAGGGCCGAGCTAGGGCTAGTCGGAGCGGTAGGCGAAGCGATGGGGTAGGCATAGGGCAAGAGATGGGTGTCGGTGTAAACCTAGAAGTAGGCCTAGGGCCAGTAGTTGGAGCTGTGGCTAGGGGTAGGGATGGGGGTGGGCTTATGAGTAGGGGTAGCTGTAGGGCCAGGGGTAGGGGTAGGACTAGAGGTAGTGCTAGGTGTAGGCCTAGGGCGAGGGGTAGTGCTCGGGGTAGGATTAGGGGAAGGGCTAGTGGGTGGCAGAAACTCACAGGCAGTGTTAGTGTTAGGGCTAATGTTAGGCCTAGGATTAGTGGTAGTGGTAGGGGTTGGCCGAGGGCTAGGTGTAGGTGTCACGGGAGGGCTCCGTTTAGTTCTAGGACTCAGAACAGGTGTAGGGCGTTATTCGGGTGTGACTAAGGGTGGGTCCAGGGTGATTCCGTAGGACACGGGTTAGTGCTCTGGCTAACGGTAGGGCAAGGTGTACTGGTCGGAGATGGGCAAATGCAAGGCTTCGGACTAGAATGAGCACTGGGAGTTGGTCTATGGCCCGAGCTAGGGCTAGTGGGAGCGGTAGGCGTAGCGCTGGGGTAGGCATAGGGCAAGAGGTGGGTGTCGGGGTAAACTTAGGAGTAGGCCTATGGCCAGGAGTTGGAGCTGTGGCTAGGGGTAGGGATGGGGTTGGGCCTATGGGTAGGGGTAGCAGTAGGGCCAGGGGTATGGGTAGGACTAGAGATAGTGCTAGGCGTAGGCCTAGGGTGATGGGTAGTGATCGGGGGAGGATTAGGTGAATGGCTAGTGGTTGGCAGAGGCCCACGGGCAGTGTTAGTGTTAGGGCTCCTGTTAGGCCTAGAATTAGTTGTAGTGGTAGGGGTTGGCCAAGGGCTAGGTGCAGGTGTCACGGGAGGGCTCCGGTTAGTCCTAGGACATGAAACAGGTGTAGGGCTGGATTCGGGTGTGGCTAAGGGTGGGTCCAGGGTGATTCCGTAGGATATGGGTTAGTGCTATGGCTAACGGTAGGGCAAAGTGTACTGGTCGGCGACGGTCAAGTGCTAGGCCTCGGACTAGAGTGAGCACTGGGCGTTGATCTAGGGCCCGAGCTAGGGCTAGTGGGAGCGGTAGGTGTAGCGCTGTGGTAGGCATAGGGCTAGAGGTGGGTTTCGGGGTAAACCTAGGAGTAGGCCTAGGGCCAGGAGTTGGAGCTGTGGCTAGGGGTAGGGATGGGGGTGTGCCTATGGGTAGGGGTAGCTGTAGGGCCAGGGGTAGGGGTAGGACTAGAGGTAGTGCTAGGCGTAGGCCTAGGGGGAGGGGGACTGCTCGGGGTAGGGTTAGGTGAAGGGCTAGTGGTTGGCAGAGGCCCACGGGCAGTGTTAGTGTTAGGGCTCATGTTAGGCCTAGGATTAGTGGTAGTGGTAGGGGTTGGCCGAGGGCTAGGGGTATGTGTCAAGGTAGGGCTCCGTTTAGTCCTAGGACTCGGAACAGATGTAGGGCTGGATTCGGGTGTGGCTAAGGGTGGGTCCAGGGTGATTCCGTAGGATATGGGTTAGTGCTATGGCTAACGGTAGGGCAAAGTGTACTGGTCGGCGACGGTCAAGTGCTAGGCCTCGGACTAGAGTGAGCACTGGGCGTTGATCTAGGGCCCGAGCTAGGGCTAGTGGGAGCGGTAGGTGTAGCGCTGTGGTAGGCATAGGGCTAGAGGTGGGTTTCGGGGTAAACCTAGGAGTAGGCCTAGGGCCAGGAGTTGGAGCTGTGGCTAGGGGTAGGGATGGGGGTGTGCCTATGGGTAGGGGTAGCTGTAGGGCCAGGGGTAGGGGTAGGACTAGAGGTAGTGCTAGGCGTAGGCCTAGGGCGAGGGGCAGTGCTCGGGGTAGGTTTAGGTGAAGGGCTAGTGGTTGGCAGAGGCCTACGTGCAGTGTTAGTGTTAGGGCTCATGTTAGGCCTAGAATTAGTTGTAGTGGTGGGGTTGGCCGAGGGGTAGGGGCAGGTGTCACGGGAGGGCTCCGGTTAGTCCTAGGACTTGAAACAGGTGTAGGGCTGGATTCGGGTGTGGCTAAGTGTGGGTCCAGGGTGATTCCGTAGGACACGGGTTAGTCCTCTGGCTAACGGTAGGGCAAGGTGTACTGGTCAGCGACGGGCAAGTGCTAGGCCTCGAACTAGAATGAGCACTGGGCGTTGGTCTAAGACCCGAGCTAGGGCTAGTGGGAGCGGTAGGCGTAGCGCTGGGGTAGGCATAGGGCAAGAGGTGGGTGTCGGGGTAAACCTAAGAGTAGGCCTAGGGCCAGGAGTTGGAGCTGTGGCTAGGGGTAGGGATGGGGGTGTGCATATGGGTATGGGTAGCTGTAGGGCCAGGTGTATGGGTAGGACTAGAGGTAGTGCTAGGCGTAGGCCTAGGGCGATGGGTAGTGCTCGGGGTAGGATTAGGTGAAGGGCTAGTGGTTGGCAGAGGTCACGGGCACTGTTATTGTTAGGGCTCAAGTTAGGCCTAGGATTAGTAATAATGGTAGGGGTTGGCCGAGGGCTAGGTGTAGGTGTCACGGGAGGGCTCCGTTTAGTCCTAGGACTCAAAACAGGTGTACGGCTGGATTCGGTTGTGGCTAAGGGTGGGTCCAGGGTGATTCCGTAGGACACGGGTTAATGCTCTGGCTAACGGTATGGCAAGGTGTACTGGTCGGGGACGGGCAAATGCTAGGCCTCGGACTAGAGTGAGCACTGGGCGTTGGTCTAGGGCCGAGCTAGGGCTAGTCGGAGCGGTAGGCGAAGCGATGGGGTAGGCATAGGGCAAGAGATGGGTGTCGGTGTAAACCTAGAAGTAGGCCTAGGGCCAGTAGTTGGAGCTGTGGCTAGGGGTAGGGATGGGGGTGGGCTTATGAGTAGGGGTAGCTGTAGGGCCAGGGGTAGGGGTAGGACTAGAGGTAGTGCTAGGCGTAGGCCTAGGGCGAGGGGTAGTGCTCGGGGTAGGATTAGGGGAAGGGCTAGTGGGTGGCAGAAACTCACAGGCAGTGTTAGTGTTAGGGCTAATGTTAGGCCTAGGATTAGTGGTAGTGGTAGGGGTTGGCCGAGGGCTAGGTGTAGGTGTCACGGGAGGGCTCCGTTTAGTTCTAGGACTCAGAACAGGTGTAGGGCGTTATTCGGGTGTGACTAAGGGTGGGTCCAGGGTGATTCCGTAGGACACGGGTTAGTGCTCTGGCTAACGGTAGGGCAAGGTGTACTGGTCGGAGATGGGCAAATGCAAGGCTTCGGACTAGAATGAGCACTGGGAGTTGGTCTATGGCCCGAGCTAGGGCTAGTGGGAGCGGTAGGCGTAGCGCTGGGGTAGGCATAGGGCAAGAGGTGGGTGTCGGGGTAAACTTAGGAGTAGGCCTATGGCCAGGAGTTGGAGCTGTGGCTAGGGGTAGGGATGGGGTTGGGCCTATGGGTAGGGGTAGCAGTAGGGCCAGGGGTATGGGTAGGACTAGAGATAGTGCTAGGCGTAGGCCTAGGGTGATGGGTAGTGATCGGGGGAGGATTAGGTGAATGGCTAGTGGTTGGCAGAGGCCCACGGGCAGTGTTAGTGTTAGGGCTCCTGTTAGGCCTAGAATTAGTTGTAGTGGTAGGGGTTGGCCGAGGGCTAGGTGCAGGTGTCACGGGAGGGCTCCGGTTAGTCCTAGGACATGAAACAGGTGTAGGGCTGGATTCGGGTGTGGCTAAGGGTGGGTCCAGGGTGATTCCGTAGGATATGGGTTAGTGCTATGGCTAACGGTAGGGCAAAGTGTACTGGTCGGCGACGGTCAAGTGCTAGGCCTCGGACTAGAGTGAGCACTGGGCGTTGATCTAGGGCCCGAGCTAGGGCTAGTGGGAGCGGTAGGTGTAGCGCTGTGGTAGGCATAGGGCTAGAGGTGGGTTTCGGGGTAAACCTAGGAGTAGGCCTAGGGCCAGGAGTTGGAGCTGTGGCTAGGGGTAGGGATGGGGGTGTGCCTATGGGTAGGGGTAGCTGTAGGGCCAGGGGTAGGGGTAGGACTAGAGGTAGTGCTAGGCGTAGGCCTAGGGGGAGGGGGACTGCTCGGGGTAGGGTTAGGTGAAGGGCTAGTGGTTGGCAGAGGCCCACGGGCAGTGTTAGTGTTAGGGCTCATGTTAGGCCTAGGATTAGTGGTAGTGGTAGGGGTTGGCCGAGGGCTAGGGGTATGTGTCAAGGTAGGGCTCCGTTTAGTCCTAGGACTCGGAACAGATGTAGGGCTGGATTCGGGTGTGGCTAAGGGTGGGTCCAGGGTGATTCCGTAGGACACGGGTTAGTTCTCTGGCTAACGGTAGGGCAAGATGTACTGGTCGGCAACGGGCAAGTGCTAGGCCTCGGAATAGAGTGAGCACTGGGCGTTGGTCTAGGGCCCGAGCTAGTGCTACTGGGATCAGTAGGCGTAGCGCTTGGGTAGGCCTAGGGCAAGAGGTTGGTGTCGGGGTAAACCTAGGAGTAGGCCTAGGGCCAGGAGTTGGAGCTGTGGCTAGGGGTAGGGATGGGGGTGTGCATATGGGTATGGGTAGCTGTAGGGCCAGGGGTAGGGGTAGGACTAGAGGTAGTGCTAGGCGTAGGCCTAGGGCGAGGGAAAGTGCTCGGGGTAGGGTTAGGTGAAGGGCTAGTGGTTGGCAGAGGCCTACGGGCAGTGTTAGTGTTAGGGCTCATGTTAGGCCTAGAATTAGTTGTAGTGGTGGGGTTGGCCGAGGGCTAGGGGCAGGTGTCACGGGAGGGCTCCGGTTAGTCCTAGGACTTGAAACAGGTGTAGGGCTGGATTCGGGTGTGGCTAAGTGTGGGTCCAGGGTGATTCCGTAGGACACGGGTTAGTCCTCTGGCTAACGGTAGGGCAAGGTGTACTGGTCAGCGACGGGCAAGTGCTAGGCCTCGAACTAGAATGAGCACTGGGCGTTGGTCTAAGACCCGAGCTAGGGCTAGTGGGAGCGGTAGGCGTAGCGCTGGGGTAGGCATAGGGCAAGAGGTGGGTGTCGGGGTAAACCTAAGAGTAGGCCTAGGGCCAGGAGTTGGAGCTGTGGCTAGGGGTAGGGATGGGGGTGTGCATATGGGTATGGGTAGCTGTAGGGCCAGGTGTATGGGTAGGACTAGAGGTAGTGCTAGGCGTAGGCCTAGGGCGATGGGTAGTGCTCGGGGTAGGATTAGGTGAAGGGCTAGTGGTTGGCAGAGGTCACGGGCACTGTTATTGTTAGGGCTCAAGTTAGGCCTAGGATTAGTAATAATGGTAGTGGTTGGCCGAGGGCTAGGTGTAGGTGTCACGGGAGGGCTCCGTTTAGTCCTAGGACTCAAAACAGGTGTACGGCTGGATTCGGGTGTGGCTAAGGGTGGGTCCAGGGTGATTCCGTAGGACACGGGTTAATGCTCTGGCTAACGGTATGGCAAGGTGTACTGGTCGGGGACGGGCAAATGCTAGGCCTCGGACTAGAGTGAGCACTGGGCGTTGGTCTAGGGCCGAGCTAGGGCTAGTGGGAGCGGTAGGTGTAGCGCTGTGGTAGGCATAGGGCAAGAGGTGGGTTTCGGGGTAAACCTAGGAGTAGGCCTAGGGCCAGGAGTTGGAGCTGTGGCTAGGGGTAGGGATGGGGGTGTGCCTATGGGTAGGGGTAGCTGTAGGGCCAGGGGTAGGGGTAAAACTAGAGGTAGTGCTAGGCGTAGGCCTAGGGCGAGGGGCAGTGCTCGGGGTAGGTTTAGGTGAAGGGCTAGTGGTTGGCAGAGGCCTACGGGCAGTGTTAGTGTTAGGGCTCATGTTAGGCCTAGAATTAGTTATAGTGGTAGGGGTTGGCCGAGGGCTAAAGGCAGGTGTCACGGGAGGGCTCCAGTTAGTCCTAGGACTTGAAACAGGTGTAGGGCTGGATTCGTGTGTGGCTAAGTGTGGGTCCAGGGTGATTCCGTAGGACACGGGTTAGTCCTCTGGCTAACGGTAGGGCAAGGTGTACTGTTCGGTGACGGGCAAGTGCTAGGCCTCGGACTGGAGTGAGCACCTGGCGTTGGTCTAGGGCCCGAGCTAGGGCTAGTGGGAGCGGTAGGCGTAGCGCTGGGGTAGGCATAGGGCAAGAGTTGGGTGTCGGGGTAAACCTAGGAGTAGTCCTAGGGCCAGGAGTTGGAGCTGTGGCTAGGGGTATGGATGGGGGTGGGCCTGTGGGTAGGTTAGCTGTAGGGCCAGGTGTAGGGGTAGGACTAGAGGTAGTGCTAGGCGTAGGCCTAGGGCGAGGGGGAGTGCTCGGGGTAGGGTTAGGTGAAGGGCTAGTGGTTGGCAGAGGCCTACGGGCAGTGTTAGTGTTAGGGCTCATGTTAGGCCTAAAATTAGTGGTAGTGGTAGGGATTGGCCAAGGGTTAGGGGTAGGTGTCAAGGTAGGGCTCCGTTTAGTCCTAGAACTCGGAACAGATGTAGGGCTGGATTCGGGTGTGGCTAAGGGTGGGTCCAGGGTGATTCCGTAGGACACGGGTTAGTGCTCTGGCTAACGGTAGGGCAAGGTGTACTGGTCGGAGATGGGCAAATGCTAGGCTTCGGACTAGAGTGAGCACTGGGAGTTGGTCTATGGCCCAAGCTAGGGCTAGTGGGAGCGGTAGGCGTAGCGCTGGGGTAGGCATAGGGCAAGAGGTGGGTGTCGGGGTAAACTTAGGAGTAGGCCTATGGCCAGGAGTTGGAGTTGTGGCTAGGGGTAGGGATGGGGTTGGGCCTATGGGTAGGGGTAGCAGTAGGGCCAGGGGTATGTGTAGGACTAGAGATAGTGCTAGGCGTAGGCCTAGGGTGATGGGTAGTGATCGGGGGAGGATTAGGTGAATGGCTAGTGGTTGGCAGAGGCCCACGGGCAGTGTTAGTGTTAGGGCTCATGTTAGGCCTAGAATTAGTTGTAGTGGTAGGGGTTGGCCGAGGGCTAGGTGCAGGTGTCACGGGAGGGCTCCGGTTAGTCCTAGGACTTGAAACAGGTGTAGGGCTGGATTCGGGTGTGGCTAAGTGTGGGTCCAGGGTAATTCCGTAGGACACGGGTTAGTCCTCTGGCTAACGGTAGGGCAAGGTGTACTGGTCAGCGACGGGCAAGTGCTAGGCCTCGAACTAGAATGAGCACTGGGCGTTGGTCTAAGACCCGAGCTAGGGCTAGTGGGAGCGGTAGGCGTAGCGCTGGGGTAGGCATAGGGCAAGAGGTGGGAGTCGGGGTAAACCTAGGAGTAGGCCTAGGGGCAGGAGTTGGAGCAGTGGCTACTGGTAAGGATGGGGGTGGGCCTATGGGTAGGGGTACCTATAGGGCCAGGGGTAGGGGTAGGACTAGAGGTAGTGCTAGGCGTAGGCCTAGGGCGAGGGGCAGTGCTCGGGGTAGGTTTAGGTGAAGGGCTAGTGGTTGGCAGAGGCCTACGGGCAGTGTTAGTGTTAGGGCTCATGTTAGGCCTAGAATTAGTTATAGTGGTAGGGGTTGGCCGAGGGCTAAAGGCAGGTGTCACGGGAGGGCTCCAGTTAGTCCTAGGACTTGAAACAGGTGTAGGGCTGGATTCGTGTGTGGCTAAGTGTGGGTCCAGGGTGATTCCGTAGGACACGGGTTAGTCCTCTGGCTAACGATAGGGCAAGGTGTACTGTTCGGTGACGGGCAAGTGCTAGGCCTCGGACTGGAGTGAGCACTTGGCGTTGGTCTAGGGCCCGAGCTAGGGCTAGTGGGAGCGGTAGGCGTAGCGCTGGGGTAGGCATAGGGCAAGAGTTGGGTGTCGGGGTAAACCTAGGAGTAGTCCTAGGGCCAGGAGTTGGAGCTGTGGCTAGGGGTATGGATGGGGGTGGGCCTGTGGGTAGGTTAGCTGTAGGGCCAGGTGTAGGGGTAGGACTAGAGGTAGTGCTAGGCGTAGGCCTAGGGCGAGGGGGAGTGCTCGGGGTAGGGTTAGGTGAAGGGCTAGTGGTTGGCAGAGGCCTACGGGCAGTGTTAGTGTTAGGGATCATGTTAGGCCTAAAATTAGTGGTAGTGGTAGGGATTGGCCAAGGGTTAGGGGTAGGTGTCAAGGTAGGGCTCCGTTTAGTCCTAGAACTCGGAACAGATGTAGGGCTGGATTCGGGTGTGGCTAAGGGTGGGTCCAGGGTGATTCCGTAGGACACGGGTTAGTTCTCTGGCTAACGGTAGGGCAATATGTACTGGTCGGCAACGGGCAAGTGCTAGGCCTCGGAATAGAGTGAGCACTTGGCGTTGGTCTAGGGCCCGAGCTAGGGCTAGTGGGAGCGGTAGGCGTAGCGCTTGGGTAGGCATAGGGCAAGAGGTGGGTGTCGGGGTAAACCTAGGAGTAGGCCTAGGGCCAGGAGTTGGAGCTGTGGCTAGGGGTAGGGATGGGGGTGTGCATATGGGTATGGGTAGCTGTAGGGCCAGGGGTAGGGGTAGGACTAGAGGTAGTGCTAGGCGTAGGCCTAGGGCGAGGGAAAGTGCTCGGGGTAGGGTTAGGTGAAGGGCTAGTGGTTGGCAGAGGCCTACGGGCAGTGTTAGTGTTAGGGCTCATGTTAGGCCTAGAATTAGTTGTAGTGGTGGGGTTGGCAGAGGGCTAGGGGCAGGTGTCAAGAGAGGGCTCCGGTTAGTCCTAGGACTTGAAACAGGTGTAGGGCTGGATTCGGGTGTGGATAAGTGTGGGTCCAGGGTAATTCCGTAGGACACGGGTTAGTCCTCTGGCTAACGGTAGGGCAAGGTGTACTGGTCAGCGACGGGCAAGTGCTAGGCCTCGAACTAGAATGAGCACTGGGCGTTGGTCTAAGACCCGAGCTAGGGCTAGTGGGAGCGGTAGGCGTAGCGCTGGGGTAGGCATAGGGCAAGAGGTGGGTGTCGGGGTAAACCTAGGAGTAGGCCTAGGGCCAGGAGTTGGAGCTGTGGCTAGGGGTAGTGATGGGGTTGGGCCTATGGGTAGGGGTAGCGGTACGGCCAGGTGTATGGGTAGGACTAGAGGTAGTGCTAGGCGTAGGCCTAGGGCGATGGGTAGTGCTCGGGGTAGGATTAGGTGAAGGGCTAGTGGTTGGCAGAGGTCACGGGCACTGTTATTGTTAGGGCTCAAGTTAGGCCTAGGATTAGTAATAATGGTAGGGGTTGGCCGAGGGCTAGGTGTAGGTGTCACGGGAGGGCTCCGTTTAGTCCTAGGGTCAAAACAGGTGTACGGCTGGATTCGGGTGTGGCTAAGGGTGGGTCCAGGGTGATTCCGTAGGACACGGGTTAATGCTCTGGCTAACGGTATGGCAAGGTGTACTGGTCGGGGACGGGCAAATGCTAGGCCTCGGACTAGAGTGAGCACTGGGCGTTGGTCTAGGGCCGAGCTAGGGCTAGTCGGAGCGGTAGGCGAAGCGATGGGGTAGGCATAGGGCAAGAGATGGGTGTCGGTGTAAACCTAGAAGTAGGCCTAGGGCCAGTAGTTGGAGCTGTGGCTAGGGGTAGGGATGGGGGTGGGCTTATGAGTAGGGGTAGCTGTAGGGCCAGGGGTAGGGGTAGGACTAGAGGTAGTGCTAGGCGTAGGCCTAGGGCGAGGGGTAGTGCTCGGGGTAGGATTAGGGGAAGGGCTAGTGGGTGGCAGAAACTCACAGGCAGTGTTAGTGTTAGGGCTCATGTTAGGCCTAGGATTAGTGGTAGTGGTAGGGGTTGGCCGAGGGCTAGGTGTAGGTGTCACGGGAGGGCTCCGTTTAGTTCTAGGACTCAGAACAGGTGTAGGGCGTTATTCGGGTGTGACTAAGGGTGGGTCCAGGGTGATTCCGTAGGACACGGGTTAGTGCTCTGGCTAACGGTAGGGCAAGGTGTACTGGTCGGAGATGGGCAAATGCTAGGCTTCGGACTAGAGTGAGCACTGGGAGTTGGTCTATGGCCCAAGCTAGGGCTAGTGGGAGCGGTAGGCGTAGCGCTGGGGTAGGCATAGGGCAAGAGGTGGGTGTCGGGGTAAACTTAGGAGTAGGCCTATGGCCAGGAGTTGGAGTTGTGGCTAGGGGTAGGGATGGGGTTGGGCCTATGGGTAGGGGTAGCAGTAGGGCCAGGGGTATGTGTAGGACTAGAGATAGTGCTAGGCGTAGGCCTAGGGTGATGGGTAGTGATCGGGGGAGGATTAGGTGAATGGCTAGTGGTTGGCAGAGGCCCACGGGCAGTGTTAGTGTTAGGGCTCATGTTAGGCCTAGAATTAGTTGTAGTGGTAGGGGTTGGCCGAGGGCTAGGTGCAGGTGTCACGGGAGGGCTCCGGTTAGTCCTAGGACTTGAAACAGGTGTAGGGCTGGATTCGGGTGTGGCTAAGTGTGGGTCCAGGGTAATTCCGTAGGACACGGGTTAGTCCTCTGGCTAACGGTAGGGCAAGGTGTACTGGTCAGCGACGGGCAAGTGCTAGGCCTCGAACTAGAATGAGCACTGGGCGTTGGTCTAAGACCCGAGCTAGGGCTAGTGGGAGCGGTAGGCGTAGCGCTGGGGTAGGCATAGGGCAAGAGGTGGGAGTCGGGGTAAACCTAGGAGTAGGCCTAGGGCCAGGAGTTGGAGCAGTGGCTACTGGTAAGGATGGGGGTGGGCCTATGGGTAGGGGTACCTATAGGGCCAGGGGTAGGGGTAGGACTAGAGGTAGTGCTAGGCGTAGGCCTAGGGGGAGGGGGACTGCTCGGGGTATGGTTAGGTGAAGGGCTAGTGGTTGGCAGAGGCCCACGGGCAGTGTTAGTGTTAGGGCTCATGTTAGGCCTAGAATTAGTGGTAGTGGTAGGGGTTGGCCGAGGGCTAGGGGTATGTGACAAGGTAGGGCTCCGTTTAGTCCTAGGACTCGGAACAGATGTAGGGCTGGATTCGGGTGTGGCTAAGGGTGGGTCCAGGGTGATTCCGTAGGACACGGGTTAGTTCTCTGGCTAACGGTAGGGCAAGATGTACTGGTCGGCAACGGGCAAGTGCTAGGCCTCGGAATAGAGTGAGCACTGGGCGTTGGTCTAGGGCCCGAGCTAGTGCTACTGGGATCAGTAGGCGTAGCGCTTGGGTAGGCCTAAAGCAAGAGGTGGGTGTCGGGGTAAACCTAGGAGTAGGCCTAGGGCCAGGAGTTGGAGCTGTGGCTAGGGGTAGGGATGGGGGTGTGCATATGGGTATGGGTAGCTGTAGGGCCAGGGGTAGGGGTAGGACTAGAGGTAGTGCTAGGCGTAGGCCTAGGGCGAGGGAAAGTGCTCGGGGTAGGGTTAGGTGAAGGGCTAGTGGTTGGCAGAGGCCTACGGGCAGTGTTAGTGTTAGGGCTCATGTTAGGCCTAGAATTAGTTGTAGTGGTGGGGTTGGCCGAGGGGTAGGGGCAGGTGTCACGGGAGGGCTCCGGTTAGTCCTAGGACTTGAAACAGGTGTAGGGCTGGATTCGGGTGTGGCTAAGTGTGGGTCCAGGGTGATTCCGTAGGACACGGGTTAGTCCTCTGGCTAACGGTAGGGCAAGGTGTACTGGTCAGCGACGGGCAAGTGCTAGGCCTCGAACTAGAATGAGCACTGGGCGTTGGTCTAAGACCCGAGCTAGGGCTAGTGGGAGCGGTAGGCGTAGCGCTGGGGTAGGCATAGGGCAAGAGGTGGGTGTCGGGGTAAACCTAAGAGTAGGCCTAGGGCCAGGAGTTGGAGCTGTGGCTAGGGGTAGGGATGGGGGTGTGCATATGGGTATGGGTAGCTGTAGGGCCAGGTGTATGGGTAGGACTAGAGGTAGTGCTAGGCGTAGGCCTAGGGCGATGGGTAGTGCTCGGGGTAGGATTAGGTGAAGGGCTAGTGGTTGGCAGAGGTCACGGGCACTGTTATTGTTAGGGCTCAAGTTAGGCCTAGGATTAGTAATAATGGTAGGGGTTGGCCGAGGGCTAGGTGTAGGTGTCACGGGAGGGCTCCGTTTAGTCCTAGGACTCAAAACAGGTGTACGGCTGGATTCGGGTGTGGCTAAGGGTGGGTCCAGGGTGATTCCGTAGGACACGGGTTAATGCTCTGGCTAACGGTATGGCAAGGTGTACTGGTCGGGGACGGGCAAATGCTAGGCCTCGGACTAGAGTGAGCACTGGGCGTTGGTCTAGGGCCGAGCTAGGGCTAGTCGGAGCGGTAGGCGAAGCGATGGGGTAGGCATAGGGCAAGAGATGGGTGTCGGTGTAAACCTAGAAGTAGGCCTAGGGCCAGTAGTTGGAGCTGTGGCTAGGGGTAGGGATGGGGGTGGGCTTATGAGTAGGGGTAGCTGTAGGGCCAGGGGTAGGGGTAGGACTAGAGGTAGTGCTAGGCGTAGGCCTAGGGCGAGGGGTAGTGCTCGGGGTAGGATTAGGGGAAGGGCTAGTGGGTGGCAGAAACTCACAGGCAGTGTTAGTGTTAGGGCTAATGTTAGGCCTAGGATTAGTGGTAGTGGTAGGGGTTGGCCGAGGGCTAGGTGTAGGTGTCACGGGAGGGCTCCGTTTAGTTCTAGGACTCAGAACAGGTGTAGGGCGTTATTCGGGTGTGACTAAGGGTGGGTCCAGGGTGATTCCGTAGGACACGGGTTAGTGCTCTGGCTAACGGTAGGGCAAGGTGTACTGGTCGGAGATGGGCAAATGCAAGGCTTCGGACTAGAATGAGCACTGGGAGTTGGTCTATGGCCCGAGCTAGGGCTAGTGGGAGCGGTAGGCGTAGCGCTGGGGTAGGCATAGGGCAAGAGGTGGGTGTCGGGGTAAACTTAGGAGTAGGCCTATGGCCAGGAGTTGGAGCTGTGGCTAGGGGTAGGGATGGGGTTGGGCCTATGGGTAGGGGTAGCAGTAGGGCCAGGGGTATGGGTAGGACTAGAGATAGTGCTAGGCGTAGGCCTAGGGTGATGGGTAGTGATCGGGGGAGGATTAGGTGAATGGCTAGTGGTTGGCAGAGGCCCACGGGCAGTGTTAGTGTTAGGGCTCCTGTTAGGCCTAGAATTAGTTGTAGTGGTAGGGGTTGGCCGAGGGCTAGGTGCAGGTGTCACGGGAGGGCTCCGGTTAGTCCTAGGACATGAAACAGGTGTAGGGCTGGATTCGGGTGTGGCTAAGGGTGGGTCCAGGGTGATTCCGTAGGATATGGGTTAGTGCTATGGCTAACGGTAGGGCAAAGTGTACTGGTCGGCGACGGTCAAGTGCTAGGCCTCGGACTAGAGTGAGCACTGGGCGTTGATCTAGGGCCCGAGCTAGGGCTAGTGGGAGCGGTAGGTGTAGCGCTGTGGTAGGCATAGGGCTAGAGGTGGGTTTCGGGGTAAACCTAGGAGTAGGCCTAGGGCCAGGAGTTGGAGCTGTGGCTAGGGGTAGGGATGGGGGTGTGCCTATGGGTAGGGGTAGCTGTAGGGCCAGGGGTAGGGGTAGGACTAGAGGTAGTGCTAGGCGTAGGCCTAGGGGGAGGGGGACTGCTCGGGGTAGGGTTAGGTGAAGGGCTAGTGGTTGGCAGAGGCCCACGGGCAGTGTTAGTGTTAGGGCTCATGTTAGGCCTAGGATTAGTGGTAGTGGTAGGGGTTGGCCGAGGGCTAGGGGTATGTGTCAAGGTAGGGCTCCGTTTAGTCCTAGGACTCGGAACAGATGTAGGGCTGGATTCGGGTGTGGCTAAGGGTGGGTCCAGGGTGATTCCGTAGGACACGGGTTAGTTCTCTGGCTAACGGTAGGGCAAGATGTACTGGTCGGCAACGGGCAAGTGCTAGGCCTCGGAATAGAGTGAGCACTGGGCGTTGGTCTAGGGCCCGAGCTAGTGCTACTGGGATCAGTAGGCGTAGCGCTTGGGTAGGCCTAGGGCAAGAGGTTGGTGTCGGGGTAAACCTAGGAGTAGGCCTAGGGCCAGGAGTTGGAGCTGTGGCTAGGGGTAGGGATGGGGGTGTGCATATGGGTATGGGTAGCTGTAGGGCCAGGGGTAGGGGTAGGACTAGAGGTAGTGCTAGGCGTAGGCCTAGGGCGAGGGAAAGTGCTCGGGGTAGGGTTAGGTGAAGGGCTAGTGGTTGGCAGAGGCCTACGGGCAGTGTTAGTGTTAGGGCTCATGTTAGGCCTAGAATTAGTTGTAGTGGTGGGGTTGGCCGAGGGCTAGGGGCAGGTGTCACGGGAGGGCTCCGGTTAGTCCTAGGACTTGAAACAGGTGTAGGGCTGGATTCGGGTGTGGCTAAGTGTGGGTCCAGGGTGATTCCGTAGGACACGGGTTAGTCCTCTGGCTAACGGTAGGGCAAGGTGTACTGGTCAGCGACGGGCAAGTGCTAGGCCTCGAACTAGAATGAGCACTGGGCGTTGGTCTAAGACCCGAGCTAGGGCTAGTGGGAGCGGTAGGCGTAGCGCTGGGGTAGGCATAGGGCAAGAGGTGGGTGTCGGGGTAAACCTAAGAGTAGGCCTAGGGCCAGGAGTTGGAGCTGTGGCTAGGGGTAGGGATGGGGGTGTGCATATGGGTATGGGTAGCTGTAGGGCCAGGTGTATGGGTAGGACTAGAGGTAGTGCTAGGCGTAGGCCTAGGGCGATGGGTAGTGCTCGGGATAGGATTAGGTGAAGGGCTAGTGGTTGGCAGAGGTCACGGGCACTGTTATTGTTAGGGCTCAAGTTAGGCCTAGGATTAGTAATAATGGTAGTGGTTGGCCGAGGGCTAGGTGTAGGTGTCACGGGAGGGCTCCGTTTAGTCCTAGGACTCAAAACAGGTGTACGGCTGGATTCGGGTGTGGCTAAGGGTGGGTCCAGGGTGATTCCGTAGGACACGGGTTAATGCTCTGGCTAACGGTATGGCAAGGTGTACTGGTCGGGGACGGGCAAATGCTAGGCCTCGGACTAGAGTGAGCACTGGGCGTTGGTCTAGGGCCGAGCTAGGGCTAGTGGGAGCGGTAGGTGTAGCGCTGTGGTAGGCATAGGGCAAGAGGTGGGTTTCGGGGTAAACCTAGGAGTAGGCCTAGGGCCAGGAGTTGGAGCTGTGGCTAGGGGTAGGGATGGGGGTGTGCCTATGGGTAGGGGTAGCTGTAGGGCCAGGGGTAGGGGTAAAACTAGAGGTAGTGCTAGGCGTAGGCCTAGGGCGAGGGGCAGTGCTCGGGGTAGGTTTAGGTGAAGGGCTAGTGGTTGGCAGAGGCCTACGGGCAGTGTTAGTGTTAGGGCTCATGTTAGGCCTAGAATTAGTTATAGTGGTAGGGGTTGGCCGAGGGCTAAAGGCAGGTGTCACGGGAGGGCTCCAGTTAGTCCTAGGACTTGAAACAGGTGTAGGGCTGGATTCGTGTGTGGCTAAGTGTGGGTCCAGGGTGATTCCGTAGGACACGGGTTAGTCCTCTGGCTAACGGTAGGGCAAGGTGTACTGTTCGGTGACGGGCAAGTGCTAGGCCTCGGACTGGAGTGAGCACCTGGCGTTGGTCTAGGGCCCGAGCTAGGGCTAGTGGGAGCGGTAGGCGTAGCGCTGGGGTAGGCATAGGGCAAGAGTTGGGTGTCGGGGTAAACCTAGGAGTAGTCCTAGGGCCAGGAGTTGGAGCTGTGGCTAGGGGTATGGATGGGGGTGGGCCTGTGGGTAGGTTAGCTGTAGGGCCAGGTGTAGGGGTAGGACTAGAGGTAGTGCTAGGCGTAGGCCTAGGGCGAGGGGGAGTGCTCGGGGTAGGGTTAGGTGAAGGGCTAGTGGTTGGCAGAGGCCTACGGGCAGTGTTAGTGTTAGGGCTCATGTTAGGCCTAAAATTAGTGGTAGTGGTAGGGATTGGCCAAGGGTTAGGGGTAGGTGTCAAGGTAGGGCTCCGTTTAGTCCTAGAACTCGGAACAGATGTAGGGCTGGATTCGGGTGTGGCTAAGGGTGGGTCCAGGGTGATTCCGTAGGACACGGGTTAGTGCTCTGGCTAACGGTAGGGCAAGGTGTACTGGTCGGAGATGGGCAAATGCTAGGCTTCGGACTAGAGTGAGCACTGGGAGTTGGTCTATGGCCCAAGCTAGGGCTAGTGGGAGCGGTAGGCGTAGCGCTGGGGTAGGCATAGGGCAAGAGGTGGGTGTCGGGGTAAACTTAGGAGTAGGCCTATGGCCAGGAGTTGGAGTTGTGGCTAGGGGTAGGGATGGGGTTGGGCCTATGGGTAGGGGTAGCAGTAGGGCCAGGGGTATGTGTAGGACTAGAGATAGTGCTAGGCGTAGGCCTAGGGTGATGGGTAGTGATCGGGGGAGGATTAGGTGAATGGCTAGTGGTTGGCAGAGGCCCACGGGCAGTGTTAGTGTTAGGGCTCATGTTAGGCCTAGAATTAGTTGTAGTGGTAGGGGTTGACCGAGGGCTAGGTGCAGGTGTCACGGGAGGGCTCCGGTTAGTCCTAGGACTTGAAACAGGTGTAGGGCTGGATTCGGGTGTGGCTAAGTGTGGGTCCAGGGTAATTCCGTAGGACACGGGTTAGTCCTCTGGCTAACGGTAGGGCAAGGTGTACTGGTCAGCGACGGGCAAGTGCTAGGCCTCGAACTAGAATGAGCACTGGGCGTTGGTCTAAGACCCGAGCTAGGGCTAGTGGGAGCGGTAGGCGTAGCGCTGGGGTAGGCATAGGGCAAGAGGTGGGAGTCGGGGTAAACCTAGGAGTAGGCCTAGGGGCAGGAGTTGGAGCAGTGGCTACTGGTAAGGATGGGGGTGGGCCTATGGGTAGGGGTACCTATAGGGCCAGGGGTAGGGGTAGGACTAGAGGTAGTGCTAGGCGTAGGCCTAGGGGGAGGGGGACTGCTCGGGGTAGGGTTAGGTGAAGGGCTAGTGGTTGGCAGAGGCCCACGGGCAGTGTTAGTGTTAGGGCTCATGTTAGGCCTAGAATTAGTGGTAGTGGTAGGGGTTGGCCGAGGGCTAGGGGTATGTGACAAGGTAGGGCTCCGTTTAGTCCTAGGACTCGGAACAGATGTAGGGCTGGATTCGGGTGTGGCTAAGGGTGGGTCCAGGGTGATTCCGTAGGACACGGGTTAGTTCTGTGGCTAACGGTAGGGCAAGATGTACTGGTCGGCAACGGGCAAGTGCTAGGCCTCGGAATAGAGTGAGCACTGGGCGTTGGTCTAGGGCCCGAGCTAGTGCTACTGGGATCAGTAGGCGTAGCGCTTGGGTAGGCCTAAAGCAAGAGGTGGGTGTCGGGGTAAACCTAGGAGTAGGCCTAGGGCCAGGAGTTGGAGCTGTGGCTAGGGGTAGGGATGGGGGTGTGCATATGGGTATGGGTAGCTGTAGGGCCAGGGGTAGGGGTAGGACTAGAGGTAGTGCTAGGCGTAGGCCTAGGGCGAGGGAAAGTGCTCGGAGTAGGGTTAGGTGAAGGGCTAGTGGTTGGCAGAGGCCTACGGGCAGTGTTAGTGTTAGGGCTCATGTTAGGCCTAGAATTAGTTGTAGTGGTGGGGTTGGCCGAGGGCTAGGGGCAGGTGTCACGGGAGGGCTCCGGTTAGTCCTAGGACTTGAAACAGGTGTAGGGCTGGATTCGGGTGTGGCTAAGTGTGGGTCCAGGGTGATTCCGTAGGACACGGGTTAGTCCTCTGGCTAACGGTAGGGCAAGGTGTACTGGTCAGCGACGGGCAAGTGCTAGGCCTCGAACTAGAATGAGCACTGGGCGTTGGTCTAAGACCCGAGCTAGGGCTAGTGGGAGCGGTAGGCGTAGCGCTGGGGTAGGCATAGGGCAAGAGGTGGGTGTCGGGGTAAACCTAAGAGTAGGCCTAGGGCCAGGAGTTGGAGCTGTGGCTAGGGGTAGGGATGGGGGTGTGCATATGGGTATGGGTAGCTGTAGGGCCAGGTGTATGGGTAGGACTAGAGGTAGTGCTAGGCGTAGGCCTAGGGCAATGGGTAGTGCTCGGGGTAGGATTAGGTGAAGGGCTAGTGGTTGGCAGAGGTCACGGGCACTGTTATTGTTAGGGCTCAAGTTAGGCCTAGGATTAGTAATAATGGTAGGGGTTGGCCGAGGGCTAGGTGTAGGTGTCACGGGAGGGCTCCGTTTAGTCCTAGGACTCAAAACAGGTGTACGGCTGGATTCGGGTGTGGCTAAGGGTGGGTCCAGGGTGATTCCGTAGGACACGGGTTAATGCTCTGGCTAACGGTATGGCAAGGTGTACTGGTCGGGGACGGGCAAATGCTAGGCCTCGGACTAGAGTGAGCACTGGGCGTTGGTCTAGGGCCGAGCTAGGGCTAGTCGGAGCGGTAGGCGAAGCGATGGGGTAGGCATAGGGCAAGAGATGGGTGTCGGTGTAAACCTAGAAGTAGGCCTAGGGCCAGTAGTTGGAGCTGTGGCTAGGGGTAGGGATGGGGGTGGGCTTATGAGTAGGGGTAGCTGTAGGGCCAGGGGTAGGGGTAGGACTAGAGGTAGTGCTAGGCGTAGGCCTAGGGCGAGGGGTAGTGCTCGGGGTAGGATTAGGGGAAGGGCTAGTGGGTGGCAGAAACTCACAGGCAGTGTTAGTGTTAGGGCTAATGTTAGGCCTAGGATTAGTGGTAGTGGTAGGGGTTGGCCGAGGGCTAGGTGTAGGTGTCACGGGAGGGCTCCGTTTAGTTCTAGGACTCAGAACAGGTGTAGGGCGTTATTCGGGTGTGACTAAGGGTGGGTCCAGGGTGATTCCGTAGGACACGGGTTAGTGCTCTGGCTAACGGTAGGGCAAGGTGTACTGGTCGGAGATGGGCAAATGCAAGGCTTCGGACTAGAATGAGCACTGGGAGTTGGTCTATGGCCCGAGCTAGGGCTAGTGGGAGCGGTAGGCGTAGCGCTGGGGTAGGCATAGGGCAAGAGGTGGGTGTCGGGGTAAACTTAGGAGTAGGCCTATGGCCAGGAGTTGGAGCTGTGGCTAGGGGTAGGGATGGGGTTGGGCCTATAGGTGGGGGTAGCAGTAGGGCCAGGGGTATGGGTAGGACTAGAGATAGTGCTAGGCGTAGGCCTAGGGTGATGGGTAGTGATCGGGGGAGGATTAGGTGAATGGCTAGTGGTTGGCAGAGGCCCACGGGCAGTGTTAGTGTTAGGGCTCATGTTAGGCCTAGAATTAGTTGTAGTGGTAGGGGTTGGCCGAGGGCTAGGTGCAGGTGTCACGGGAGGGCTCCGGTTAGTCCTAGGACTTGAAACAGGTGTAGGGCTGGATTCGGGTGTGGCTAAGGGTGGGTCCAGGGTGATTCCGTAGGATATGGGTTAGTGCTATGGCTAACGGTAGGGCAAAGTGTACTGGTCGGCGACGGTCAAGTGCTAGGCCTCGGACTAGAGTGAGCACTGGGCGTTGATCTAGGGCCCGAGCTAGGGCTAGTGGGAGCGGTAGGTGTAGCGCTGTGGTAGGCATAGGGCTAGAGGTGGGTTTCGGGGTAAACCTAGGAGTAGGCCTAGGGCCAGGAGTTGGAGCTGTGGCTAGGGGTAGGGATGGGGGTGTGCCTATGGGTAGGGGTAGCTGTAGGGCCAGGGGTAGGGGTAGGACTAGAGGTAGTGCTAGGCGTAGGCCTATGGCGAGGGGCAGTGCTCGGGGTAGGTTTAGGTGAAGGGCTAGTGGTTGGCAGAGGCCTACGGGCAGTGTTAGTGTTAGGGCTCATGTTAGGCCTAGAATTAGTTGTAGTGGTGGGGTTGGCCGAGGGCTAGGGGCAGGTGTCACGGGAGGGCTCCGGTTAGTCCTAGGACTTGAAACAGGTGTAGGGCTGGATTCGGGTGTGGCTAAGTGTGGGTCCAGGGTGATTCCGTAGGACACGGGTTAGTCCTCTGGCTAACGGTAGGGCAAGGTGTACTGGTCAGCGACGGGCAAGTGCTAGGCCTCGAACTAGAATGAGCACTGGGCGTTGGTCTAAGACCCGAGCTAGGGCTAGTGGGAGCGGTAGGCGTAGCGCTGGGGTAGGCATAGGGCAAGAGGTGGGTGTCGGGGTAAACCTAAGAGTAGGCCTAGGGCCAGGAGTTGGAGCTGTGGCTAGGGGTAGGGATGGGGGTGTGCATATGGGTATGGGTAGCTGTAGGGCCAGGTGTATGGGTAGGACTAGAGGTAGTGCTAGGCGTAGGCCTAGGGCGATGGGTAGTGCTCGGGGTAGGATTAGGTGAAGGGCTAGTGGTTGGCAGAGGTCACGGGCACTGTTATTGTTAGGGCTCAAGTTAGGCCTAGGATTAGTAATAATGGTAGGGGTTGGCCGAGGGCTAGGTGTAGGTGTCACGGGAGGGCTCCGTTTAGTCCTAGGACTCAAAACAGGTGTACGGCTGGATTCGGGTGTGGCTAAGGGTGGGTCCAGGGTGATTCCGTAGGACACGGGTTAATGCTCTGGCTAACGGTATGGCAAGGTGTACTGGTCGGGGACGGGCAAATGCTAGGCCTCGGACTAGAGTGAGCACTGGGCGTTGGTCTAGGGCCGAGCTAGGGCTAGTCGGAGCGGTAGGCGAAGCGATGGGGTAGGCATAGGGCAAGAGATGGGTGTCGGTGTAAACCTAGAAGTAGGCCTAGGGCCAGTAGTTGGAGCTGTGGCTAGGGGTAGGGATGGGGGTGGGCTTATGAGTAGGGGTAGCTGTAGGGCCAGGGGTAGGGGTAGGACTAGAGGTAGTGCTAGGCGTAGGCCTAGGGCGAGGGGTAGTGCTCGGGGTAGGATTAGGGGAAGGGCTAGTGGGTGGCAGAAACTCACAGGCAGTGTTAGTGTTAGGGCTAATGTTAGGCCTAGGATTAGTGGTAGTGGTAGGGGTTGGCCGAGGGCTAGGTGTAGGTGTCACGGGAGGGCTCCGTTTAGTTCTAGGACTCAGAACAGGTGTAGGGCGTTATTCGGGTGTGACTAAGGGTGGGTCCAGGGTGATTCCGTAGGACACGGGTTAGTGCTCTGGCTAACGGTAGGGCAAGGTGTACTGGTCGGAGATGGGCAAATGCAAGGCTTCGGACTAGAATGAGCACTGGGAGTTGGTCTATGGCCCGAGCTAGGGCTAGTGGGAGCGGTAGGCGTAGCGCTGGGGTAGGCATAGGGCAAGAGGTGGGTGTCGGGGTAAACTTAGGAGTAGGCCTATGGCCAGGAGTTGGAGCTGTGGCTAGGGGTAGGGATGGGGTTGGGCCTATGGGTAGGGGTAGCAGTAGGGCCAGGGGTATGGGTAGGACTAGAGATAGTGCTAGGCGTAGGCCTAGGGTGATGGGTAGTGATCGGGGGAGGATTAGGTGAATGGCTAGTGGTTGGCAGAGGCCCACGGGCAGTGTTAGTGTTAGGGCTCATGTTAGGCCTAGAATTAGTTGTAGTGGTAGGGGTTGGCCGAGGTCTAGGTGCAGGTGTCACGGGAGGGCTCCGGTTAGTCCTAGGACTTGAAACAGGTGTAGGGCTGGATTCGGGTGTGGCTAAGGGTGGGTCCAGGGTGATTCCGTAGGATATGGGTTAGTGCTATGGCTAACGGTAGGGCAAAGTGTACTGGTCGGCGACGGTCAAGTGCTAGGCCTCGGACTAGAGTGAGCACTGGGCGTTGATCTAGGGCCCGAGCTAGGGCTAGTGGGAGCGGTAGGTGTAGCGCTGTGGTAGGCATAGGGCTAGAGGTGGGTTTCGGGGTAAACCTAGGAGTAGGGCTAGGGCCAGGAGTTGGAGCTGTGGCTAGGGGTAGGGATGGGGGTGTGCCTATGGGTAGGGGTAGCTGTAGGGCCAGGGGTAGGGGTAGGACTAGAGGTAGTGCTAGGCGTAGGCCTAGGGCGAGGGGCAGTGCTCGGGGTAGGTTTAGGTGAAGGGCTAGTGGTTGGCAGAGGCCTACGGGCAGTGTTAGTGTTAGGGCTCATGTTAGGCCTAGAATTAGTTATAGTGGTAGGGGTTGGCCGAGGGCTAAAGGCAGGTGTCACGGGAGGGCTCCAGTTAGTCCTAGGACTTGAAACAGGTGTAGGGCTGGATTCGTGTGTGGCTAAGTGTGGGTCCAGGGTGATTCCGTAGGACACGGGTTAGTCCTCTGGCTAACGGTAGGGCAAGGTGTACTGTTCGGTGACGGGCAAGTGCTAGGCCTCGGACTGGAGTGAGCACCTGGCGTTGGTCTAGGGCCCGAGCTAGGGCTAGTGGGAGCGGTAGGCGTAGCGCTGGGGTAGGCATAGGGCAAGAGTTGGGTGTCGGGGTAAACCTAGGAGTAGTCCTAGGGTCAGGAGTTGGAGCTGTGGCTAGGGGTATGGATGGGGGTGGGCCTGTGGGTAGGTTAGCTGTAGGGCCAGGTGTAGGGGTAGGACTAGAGGTAGTGCTAGGCGTAGGCCTAGGGCGAGGGGGAGTGATCGGGGTAGGGATAGGTGAAGGGCTAGTGGTTGGCAGAGGCCTACGGGCAGTGTTAGTGTTAGGGCTCATGTTAGGCCTAAAATTAGTGGTAGTGGTAGGGATTGGCCAAGGGTTAGGGGTAGGTGTCAAGGTAGGGCTCCGTTTAGTCCTAGAACTCGGAACAGATGTAGGGCTGGATTCAGGTGTGGCTAAGGGTGGGTCCAGGGTGATTCCGTAGGACACGGTTAGTTCTCTGGCTAACGGTAGGGCAATATGTACTGGTCGGCAACGGGCAAGTGCTAGGCCTCGGAATAGAGTGAGCACTGGGCGTTGGTCTAGGGCCCGAGCTAGTGCTACTGGGATCAGTAGGCGTAGCGCTTGGGTAGGCATAGGGCAAGAGGTGGGTGTCGGGGTAAACCTAGGAGTAGGCCTAGGGCCAGGAGTTGGAGCTGTGGCTAGGGGTAGGGATGGGGGTGTGCATATGGGTATGGGTAGCTGTAGGGCCAGGGGTAGGGGTAGGACTAGAGGTAGTGCTAGGCGTAGGCCTAGGGCGAGGGAAAGTGCTCGGGGTAGGGTTAGGTGAAGGGCTAGTGGTTGGCAGAGGCCTACGGGCAGTGTTAGTGTTAGGGCTCATGTTAGGCCTAGAATTAGTTGTAGTGGTGGGGTTGGCAGAGGGCTAGGGGCAGGTGTCAAGGGAGGGCTCCGGTTAGTCCTAGGACTTGAAACAGGTGTAGGGCTGGATTCGGGTGTGGCTAAGTGTGGGTCCAGGGTAATTCCGTAGGACACGGGTTAGTCCTCTGGCTAACGGTAGGGCAAGGTGTACTGGTCAGCGACGGGCAAGTGCTAGGCCTCGAACTAGAATGAGCACTGGGCGTTGGTCTAAGACCCGAGCTAGGGCTAGTGGGAGCGGTAGGCGTAGCGCTGGGGTAGGCATAGGGCAAGAGGTGGGTGTCGGGGTAAACCTAGGAGTAGGCCTAGGGCCAGGAGTTGGAGCTGTGGCTAGGGGTAGTGATGGGGTTGGGCCTATGGGTAGGGGTAGCTGTACGGCCAGGTGTATGGGTAGGACTAGAGGTAGTGCTAGTCGTAGGCCTAGGGCGATGGGTAGTGCTCGGGGTAGGATTAGGTGAAGGGCTAGTGGTTGGCAGAGGTCACGGGCACTGTTATTGTTAGGGCTCAAGTTAGGCCTAGGATTAGTAATAATGGTAGGGGTTGGCCGAGGGCTAGGTGTAGGTGTCACGGGAGGGCTCCGTTTAGTCCTAGGATCAAAACAGGTGTACGGCTGGATTCGGGTGTGGCTAAGGGTGGGTCCAGGGTGATTCCGTAGGACACGGGTTAATGCTCTGGCTAACGGTATGGCAAGGTGTACTGGTCGGGGACTGGCAAATGCTAGGCCTCGGACTAGAGTGAGCACTGGGCGTTGGTCTAGGGCCGAGCTAGGGCTAGTCGGAGCGGTAGGCGAAGCGATGGGGTAGGCATAGGGCAAGAGATGGGTGTCGGTGTAAACCTAGAAGTAGGCCTAGGGCCAGTAGTTGGAGCTGTGGCTAGGGGTAGGGATGGGGGTGGGCTTATGAGTAGGGGTAGCTGTAGGGCCAGGGGTAGGGGTAGGACTAGAGGTAGTGCTAGGCGTAGACCTAGGGCGAGGGGTAGTGCTCGGGGTAGGATTAGGGGAAGGGCTAGTGGGTGGCAGAAACTCACAGGCAGTGTTAGTGTTAGGGCTCATGTTAGGCCTAGGATTAGTGGTAGTGGTAGGGGTTGGCCGAGGGCTAGGTGTAGGTGTCACAAGAGGGCTCCGTTTAGTTCTAGGACTCAGAACAGGTGTAGGGCGTTATTCGGGTGTGACTAAGGGTGGGTCCAGGGTGATTCCGTAGGACACGGGTTAGTGCTCTGGCTAACGGTAGGGCAAGGTGTACTGGTCGGAGATGGGCAAATGCTAGGCTTCGGACTAGAGTGAGCACTGGGAGTTGGTCTATGGCCCAAGCTAGGGCTAGTGGGAGCGGTAGGCGTAGCGCTGGGGTAGGCATAGGGCAAGAGATGGGTGTCGGGGTAAACTTAGGAGTAGGCCTATGGCCAGGAGTTGGAGCTGTGGCTAGGGGTAGGGATGGGGTTGGGCCTATGGGTAGGGGTAGCAGTAGGGCCAGGGGTATGTGTAGGACTAGAGATAGTGCTAGGCGTAGGCCTAGGGTGATGGGTAGTGATCGGGGGAGGATTACGTGAATGGCTAGTGGTTGGCAGAGGCCCACGGGCAGTGTTAGTGTTAGGGCTCATGTTAGGCCTAGAATTAGTTGTAGTGGTAGGGGTTGGCCGAGGGCTAGGTGCAGGTGTCACGGGAGGGCTCCGGTTAGTCCTAGGACTTGAAACAGGTGTAGGGCTGGATTCGGGTGTGGCTAAGTGTGGGTCCAGGGTAATTCCGTAGGACACGGGTTAGTCCTCTGGCTAACGGTAGGGCAAGGTGTACTGGTCAGCGACGGGCAAGTGCTAGGTCTCGAACTAGAATGAGCACTGGGCGTTGGTCTAAGACCCGAGCTAGGGCTAGTGGGAGCGGTAGGCGTAGCGCTGGGGTAGGCATAGGGCAAGAGGTGGGTGTCGGGGTAAACCTAGGAGTAGGCCTAGGGCCAGGAGTTGGAGCTGTGGCTAGGGGTAGGGATGGGGTTGGGCCTATGGGTAGGGGTAGCTGTACGGCCAGGTGTATGGGTAGGACTAGAGGTAGTGCTAGACGTAGGCCTAGGGCGATGGGTAGTGCTCGGGGTAGGATTAGGTGAAGGGCTAGTGGTTGGCAGAGGTCACGGGCACTGTTATTGTTAGGGCTCAAGTTAGGCCTAGGATTAGTAATAATGGTAGGGGTTGGCCGAGGGCTAGGTGTAGGTGTCACGGGAGGGCTCCGTTTAGTCCTAGGACTCAAAACAGGTGTACGGCTGGATTCGGGTGTGGCTAAGGGTGGGTCCAGGGTGATTCCGTAGGACACGGGTTAATGCTCTGGCTAACGGTATGGCAAGGTGTACTGGTCGGGGACGGGCAAATGCTAGGCCTCGGACTAGAGTGAGCACTGGGCGTTGGTCTAGGGCCGAGCTAGGGCTAGTCGGAGCGGTAGGCGAAGCGATGGGGTAGGCATAGGGCAAGAGATGGGTGTCGGTGTAAACCTAGAAGTAGGCCTAGGGCCAGTAGTTGGAGCTGTGGCTAGGGGTAGGGATGGGGGTGGGCTTATGAGTAGGGGTAGCTGTAGGGCCAGGGGTAGGGGTAGGACTAGAGGTAGTGCTAGGCGTAGGCCTAGGGCGAGGGGTAGTGCTCGGGGTAGGATTAGGGGAAGGGCTAGTGGGTGGCAGAAACTCACAGGCAGTGTTAGTGTTAGGGCTCATGTTAGGCCTAGGATTAGTGGTAGTGGTAGGGGTTGGCCGAGGGCTAGGTGTAGGTGTCACGGGAGGGCTCCGTTTAGTTCTAGGACTCAGAACAGGTGTAGGGCGTTATTCGGGTGTGACTAAGGGTGGGTCCAGGGTGATTCCGTAGGACACGGGTTAGTGCTCTGGCTAACGGTAGGGCAAGGTGTACTGGTCGGAGATGGGCAAATGCTAGGCTTCGGACTAGAGTGAGCACTGGGAGTTGGTCTAAGACCCGAGCTAGGGCTAGTGGGAGCGGTAGGCGTAGCGCTGGGGTAGGCATAGGGCAAGAGGTGGGTGTCGGGGTAAACCTAAGAGTAGGCCTAGGGCCAGGAGTTGGAGCTGTGGCTAGGGGTAGGGATGGGGGTGTGCATATGGGTATGGGTAGCTGTAGGGCCAGGTGTATGGGTAGGACTAGAGGCAGTGCTAGGCGTAGGTCTAGGGCGATGGGTAGTGCTCGGGGTAGGATTAGGTGAAGGGCTAGTGGTTGGCAGAGGTCACGGGCACTGTTATTGTTAGGGCTCAAGTTAGGCCTAGGATTAGTAATAATGGTAGGGGTTGGCCGAGGGCTAGGTGTAGGTGTCACGGGAGGGCTCCGTTTAGTCCTAGGACTCAAAACAGGTGTACGGCTGGATTCGGGTGTGGCTAAGGGTGGGTCCAGGGTGATTCCGTAGGACACGGGTTAATGCTCTGGCTAACGGTATGGCAAGGTGTACTGGTCGGGGACGGGCAAATGCTAGGCCTCGGACTAGAGTGAGCACTGGGCGTTGGTCTAGGGCCGAGCTAGGGCTAGTGGGAGCGGTAGGTGTAGCGCTGTGGTAGGCATAGGGCAAGAGGTGGGTTTCGGGGTAAACCTAGGAGTAGGCCTAGGGCCAGGAGTTGGAGCTGTGGCTAGGGGTAGGGATGGGGGTGTGCCTATGGGTAGGGGTAGCTGTAGGGCCAGGGGTAGGGGTAGGACTAGAGGTAGTGCTAGGCGTAGGCCTAGGGCGAGGGAAAGTGCTCGGGGTAGGTTTAGGTGAAGGGCTAGTGGTTGGCAGAGGCCTACGGGCAGTGTTAGTGTTAGGGCTCATGTTAGGCCTAGAATTAGTTATAGTGGTAGGGGTTGGCCGAGGGCTAAAGGCAGGTGTCACGGGAGGGCTCCAGTTAGTCCTAGGACTTGAAACAGGTGTAGGGCTGGATTCGTGTGTGGCTAAGTGTGGGTCCAGGGTGATTCCGTAGGACACGGGTTAGTCCTCTGGCTAACGGTAGGGCAAGGTGTACTGTTCGGTGACGGGCAAGTGCTAGGCCTCGGACTGGAGTGAGCACCTGGCGTTGGTCTAGGGCCCGAGCTAGGGCTAGTGGGAGCGGTAGGCGTAGCGCTGGGGTAGGCATAGGGCAAGAGTTGGGTGTCGGGGTAAACATAGGAGTAGTCCTAGGGCCAGGAGTTGGAGCTGTGGCTAGGGGTAGGGATGGGGGTGGGCCTGTGGGTAGGTTAGCTGTAGGGCCAGGTGTAGGGGTAGGACTAGAGGTAGTGCTAGGCGTAGGCCTAGGGCGAGGGGGAGTGCTCGGGGTAGGGTTAGGTGAAGGGCTAGTGGTTGGCAGTGGCCTACGGGCAGTGTTAGTGTTAGGGCTCATGTTAGGCCTAAAATTAGTGGTAGTGGTAGGGATTGGCCAAGGGTTAGGGGTAGGTGTCAAGGTAGGGCTCCGTTTAGTCCTAGAACTCGGAACAGATGTAGGGCTGGATTCGGGTGTGGCTAAGGGTGGGTCCAGGGTGATTCCGTAGGACACGGGTTAGTGCTCTGGCTAACGGTAGGGCAAGGTGTACTGGTCGGAGATGGGCAAATGCTAGGCTTCGGACTAGAGTGAGCACTGGGAGTTGGTCTATGGCCCAAGCTAGGGCTAGTGGGAGCGGTAGGCGTAGCGCTGGGGTAGGCATAGGGCAAGAGGTGGGTGTCGGGGTAAACTTAGGAGTAGGCCTATGGCCAGGAGTTGGAGTTGTGGCTAGGGGTAGGGATGGGGTTGGGCCTATGGGTAGGGGTAGCAGTAGGGCCAGGGGTATGTGTAGGACTAGAGATAGTGCTAGGCGTAGGCCTAGGGTGATGGGTAGTGATCGGGGGAGGATTAGGTGAATGGCTAGTGGTTGGCAGAGGCCCACGGGCAGTGTTAGTGTTAGGGCTCATGTTAGGCCTAGAATTAGTTGTAGTGGTAGGGGTTGGCCGAGGGCTAGGTGCAGGTGTCACGGGAGGGCTCCGGTTAGTCCTAGGACTTGAAACAGGTGTAGGGCTGGATTCGGGTGTGGCTAAGTGTGGGTCCAGGGTAATTCCGTAGGACATGGGTTAGTCCTCTGGCTAACGGTAGGGCAAGGTGTACTGGTCAGCGACGGGCAAGTGCTAGGCCTCGAACTAGAATGAGCACTGGGCGTTGGTCTAAGACCCGAGCTAGGGCTAGTGGGAGCGGTAGGCGTAGCGCTGGGGTAGGCATAGGGCAAGAGGTGGGAGTCGGGGTAAACCTAGGAGTAGGCCTAGGGCCAGGAGTTGGAGCAGTGGCTACTGGTAAGGATGGGGGTGGGCCTATGGGTAGGGGTACCTATAGGGCCAGGGGTAGGGGTAGGACTAGAGGTAGTGCTAGGCGTAGGCCTAGGGGGAGGGGGACTGCTCGGGGTAGAGTTAGGTGAAGGGCTAGTGGTTGGCAGAGGCCCACGGGCAGTGTTAGTGTTAGGGCTCATGTTAGGCCTAGAATTAGTGGTAGTGGTAGGGGTTGGCCGAGGGCTAGGGGTATGTGACAAGGTAGGGCTCCGTTTAGTCCTAGGACTCGGAACAGATGTAGGGCTGGATTCGGGTGTGGCTAAGGGTGGGTCCAGGGTGATTCCGTAGGACACGGGTTAGTTCTGTGGCTAACGGTAGGGCAAGATGTACTGGTCGGCAACGGGCAAGTGCTAGGCCTCGGAATAGAGTGAGCACTGGGCGTTGGTCTAGGGCCCGAGCTAGTGCTACTGGGATCAGTAGGCGTAGCGCTTGGGTAGGCCTAAAGCAAGAGGTGGGTGTCGGGGTAAACCTAGGAGTAGGCCTAGGGCCAGGAGTTGGAGCTGTGGCTAGGGGTAGGGATGGGGGTGTGCATATGGGTATGGGTAGCTGTAGGGCCAGGGGTAGGGGTAGGACTAGAGGTAGTGCTAGGCGTAGGCCTAGGGCGAGGGAAAGTGCTCGGGGTAGGGTTAGGTGAAGGGCTAGTGGTTGGCAGAGGCCTACGGGAAGTGTTAGTGTTAGGGCTCATGTTAGGCCTAGAATTAGTTGTAGTGGTGGGGTTGGCCGAGGGCTAGGGGCAGGTGTCACGGGAGGGCTCCGGTTAGTCCTAGGACTTGAAACAGGTGTAGGGCTGGATTCGGGTGTGGCTAAGTGTGGGTCCAGGGTGATTCCGTAGGACACGGGTTAGTCCTCTGGCTAACGGTAGGGCAAGGTGTACTGGTCAGCGACGGGCAAGTGCTAGGCCTCGAACTAGAATGAGCACTGGGCGTTGGTCTAAGACCCGAGCTAGGGCTAGTGGGAGCGGTAGGCGTAGCGCTGGGGTAGGCATAGGGCAAGAGGTGGGTGTCGGGGTAAACCTAAGAGTAGGCCTAGGGCCAGGAGTTGGAGCTGTGGCTAGGGGTAGGGATGGGGGTGTGCATATGGGTATGGGTAGCTGTAGGGCCAGGTGTATGGGTAGGACTAGAGGTAGTGCTAGGCGTAGGCCTAGGGCAATGGGTAGTGCTCGGGGTAGGATTAGGTGAAGAGCTAGTGGTTGGCAGAGGTCACGGGCACTGTTATTGTTAGGGCTCAAGTTAGGCCTAGGATTAGTAATAATGGTAGGGGTTGGCCGAGGGCTAGGTGTAGGTGTCACGGGAGGGCTCCGTTTAGTCCTAGGACTCAAAACAGGTGTACGGCTGGATTCGGGTGTGGCTAAGGGTGGGTCCAGGGTGATTCCGTAGGACACGGGTTAATGCTCTGGCTAACGGTATGGCAAGGTGTACTGGTCGGGGACGGGCAAATGCTAGGCCTCGGACTAGAGTGAGCACTGGGCGTTGGTCTAGGGCCGAGCTAGGGCTAGTCGGAGCGGTAGGCGAAGCGATGGGGTAGGCATAGGGCAAGAGATGGGTGTCGGTGTAAACCTAGAAGTAGGCCTAGGGCCAGTAGTTGGAGCTGTGGCTAGGGGTAGGGATGGGGGTGGGCTTATGAGTAGGGGTAGCTGTAGGGCCAGGGGTAGGGGTAGGACTAGAGGTAGTGCTAGGCGTAGGCCTAGGGCGAGGGGTAGTGCTCGGGGTAGGATTAGGGGAAGGGCTAGTGGGTGGCAGAAACTCACAGGCAGTGTTAGTGTTAGGGCTAATGTTAGGCCTAGGATTAGTGGTAGTGGTAGGGGTTGGCCGAGGGCTAGGTGTAGGTGTCACGGGAGGGCTCCGTTTAGTTCTAGGACTCAGAACAGGTGTAGGGCGTTATTCGGGTGTGACTAAGGGTGGGTCCAGGGTGATTCCGTAGGACACGGGTTAGTGCTCTGGCTAACGGTAGGGCAAGGTGTACTGGTCGGAGATGGGCAAATGCAAGGCTTCGGACTAGAATGAGCACTGGGAGTTGGTCTATGGCCCGAGCTAGGGCTAGTGGGAGCGGTAGGCGTAGCGCTGGGGTAGGCATAGGGCAAGAGGTGGGTGTCGGGGTAAACTTAGGAGTAGGCCTATGGCCAGGAGTTGGAGCTGTGGCTAGGGGTAGGGATGGGGTTGGGCCTATGGGTAGGGGTAGCAGTAGGGCCAGGGGTATGGGTAGGACTAGAGATAGTGCTAGGCGTAGGCCTAGGGTGATGGGTAGTGATCGGGGGAGGATTAGGTGAATGGCTAGTGGTTGGCAGAGGCCCACGGGCAGTGTTAGTGTTAGGGCTCATGTTAGGCCTAGAATTAGTTGTAGTGGTAGGGGTTGGCCGAGGGCTAGGTGCAGGTGTCACGGGAGGGCTCCGGTTAGTCCTAGGACTTGAAACAGGTGTAGGGCTGGATTCGGGTGTGGCTAAGGGTGGGTCCAGGGTGATTCCGTAGGATATGGGTTAGTGCTATGGCTAACGGTAGGGCAAAGTGTACTGGTCGGCGACGGTCAAGTGCTAGGCCTCGGACTAGAGTGAGCACTGGGCGTTGATCTAGGGCCCGAGCTAGGGCTAGTGGGAGCGGTAGGTGTAGCGCTGTGGTAGGCATAGGGCTAGAGGTGGGTTTCGGGGTAAACCTAGGAGTAGGCCTAGGGCCAGGAGTTGGAGCTGTGGCTAGGGGTAGGGATGGGGGTGTGCCTATGGGTAGGGGTAGCTGTAGGGCCAGGGGTAGGGGTAGGACTAGAGGTAGTGCTAGGCGTAGGCCTAGGGCGAGGGGCAGTGCTCGGGGTAGGTTTAGGTGAAGGGCTAGTGGTTGGCAGAGGCCTACGTGCAGTGTTAGTGTTAGGGCTCATGTTAGGCCTAGAATTAGTTGTAGTGGTGGGGTTGGCCGAGGGCTAGGGGCAGGTGTCACGGGAGGGCTCCGGTTAGTCCTAGGACTTGAAACAGGTGTAGGGCTGGATTCGGGTGTGGCTAAGTGTGGGTCCAGGGTGATTCCGTAGGACACGGGTTAGTCCTCTGGCTAACGGTAGGGCAAGGTGTACTGGTCAGCGACGGGCAAGTGCTAGGCCTCGAACTAGAATGAGCACTGGGCGTTGGTCTAAGACCCGAGCTAGGGCTAGTGGGAGCGGTAGGCGTAGCGCTGGGGTAGGCATAGGGCAAGAGGTGGGTGTCGGGGTAAACCTAAGAGTAGGCCTAGGGCCAGGAGTTGGAGCTGTGGCTAGGGGTAGGGATGGGGATGTGCATATGGGTATGGGTAGCTGTAGGGCCAGGTGTATGGGTAGGACTAGAGGTAGTGCTAGGCGTAGGCCTAGGGCGATGGGTAGTGCTCGGGGTAGGATTAGGTGAAGGGCTAGTGGTTGGCAGAGGTCACGGGCACTGTTATTGTTAGGGCTCAAGTTAGGCCTAGGATTAGTAATAATGGTAGGGGTTGGCCGAGGGCTAGGTGTAGGTGTCACGGGAGGGCTCCGTTTAGTCCTAGGACTCAAAACAGGTGTACGGCTGGATTCGGGTGTGGCTAAGGGTGGGTCCAGGGTGATTCCGTAGGACACGGGTTAATGCTCTGGCTAACGGTATGGCAAGGTGTACTGGTCGGGGACGGGCAAATGCTAGGCCTCGGACTAGAGTGAGCACTGGGCGTTGGTCTAGGGCCGAGCTAGGGCTAGTCGGAGCGGTAGGCGAAGCGATGGGGTAGGCATAGGGCAAGAGATGGGTGTCGGTGTAAACCTAGAAGTAGGCCTAGGGCCAGTAGTTGGAGCTGTGGCTAGGGGTAGGGATGGGGGTGGGCTTATGAGTAGGGGTAGCTGTAGGGCCAGGGGTAGGGGTAGGACTAGAGGTAGTGCTAGGCGTAGGCCTAGGGCGAGGGGTAGTGCTCGGGGTAGGATTAGGGGAAGGGCTAGTGGGTGGCAGAAACTCACAGGCAGTGTTAGTGTTAGGGGTAATGTTAGGCCTAGGATTAGTGGTAGTGGTAGGGGTTGGCCGAGGGCTAGGTGTAGGTGTCACGGGAGGGCTCCGTTTAGTTCTAGGACTCAGAACAGGTGTAGGGCGTTATTCGGGTGTGACTAAGGGTGGGTCCAGGGTGATTCCGTAGGACACGGGTTAGTGCTCTGGCTAACGGTAGGGCAAGGTGTACTGGTCGGAGATGGGCAAATGCAAGGCTTCGGACTAGAATGAGCACTGGGAGTTGGTCTATGGCCCGAGCTAGGGCTAGTGGGAGCGGTAGGCGTAGCGCTGGGGTAGGCATAGGGCAAGAGGTGGGTGTCGGGGTAAACTTAGGAGTAGGCCTATGGCCAGGAGTTGGAGCTGTGGCTAGGGGTAGGGATGGGGTTGGGCCTATGGGTAGGGGTAGCAGTAGGGCCAGGGGTATGGGTAGGACTAGAGATAGTGCTAGGCGTAGGCCTAGGGTGATGGGTAGTGATCGGGGGAGGATTAGGTGAATGGCTAGTGGTTGGCAGAGGCCCACGGGCAGTGTTAGTGTTAGGGCTCATGTTAGGCCTAGAATTAGTTGTAGTGGTAGGGGTTGGCCGAGGGCTAGGTGCAGGTGTCACGGGAGGGCTCCGGTTAGTCCTACGACTTGAAACAGGTGTAGGGCTGGATTCGGGTGTGGCTAAGGGTGGGTCCAGGGTGATTCCGTAGGATATGGGTTAGTGCTATGGCTAACGGTAGGGCAAAGTGTACTGGTCGGCGACGGTCAAGTGCTAGGCCTCGGACTAGAGTGAGCACTGGGCGTTGATCTAGGGCCCGAGCTAGGGCTAGTGGGAGCGGTAGGTGTAGCGCTGTGGTAGGCATAGGGCTAGAGGTGGGTTTCGGGGTAAACCTAGGAGTAGGCCTAGGGCCAGGAGTTGGAGCTGTGGCTAGGGGTAGGGATGGGGGTGTGCCTATGGGTAGGGGTAGCTGTAGGGCCAGGGGTAGGGGTAGGACTAGAGGTAGTGCTAGGCGTAGGCCTAGGGCGAGGGGCAGTGCTCGGGGTAGGTTTAGGTGAAGGGCTAGTGGTTGGCAGAGGCCTACGGGCAGTGTTAGTGTTAGGGCTCATGTTAGGCCTAGAATTAGTTATAGTGGTAGGGGTTGGCCGAGGGCTAAAGGCAGGTGTCACGGGAGGGCTCCAGTTAGTCCTAGGACTTGAAACAGGTGTAGGGCTGGATTCGTGTGTGGCTAAGTGTGGGTCCAGGGTGATTCCGTAGGACACGGGTTAGTCCTCTGGCTAACGGTAGGGCAAGGTGTACTGTTCGGTGACGGGCAAGTGCTAGGCCTCGGACTGGAGTGAGCACCTGGCGTTGGTCTAGGGCCCGAGCTAGGGCTAGTGGGAGCGGTAGGCGTAGCGCTGGGGTAGGCATAGGGCAAGAGTTGGGTGTCGGGGTAAACCTAGGAGTAGTCCTAGGGTCAGGAGTTGGAGCTGTGGCTAGGGGTATGGATGGGGGTGGGCCTGTGGGTAGGTTAGCTGTAGGGCCAGGTGTAGGGGTAGGACTAGAGGTAGTGCTAGGCGTAGGCCTAGGGCGAGGGGGAGTGCTCGGGGTAGGGTTAAGTGAAGGGCTAGTGGTTGGCAGAGGCCTACGGGCAGTGTTAGTGTTAGGGCTCATGTTAGGCCTAAAATTAGTGGTAGTGGTAGGGATTGGCCAAGGGTTAGGGGTAGGTGTCAAGGTAGGGCTCCGTTTAGTCCTAGAACTCGGAACAGATGTAGGGCTGGATTCGGGTGTGGCTAAGGGTGGGTCCAGGGTGATTCCGTAGGACACGGGTTAGTTCTCTGGCTAACGGTAGGGCAATATGTACTGGTCGGCAACGGGCAAGTGCTAGGCCTCGGAATAGAGTGAGCACTGGGCGTTGGTCTAGGGCCCGAGCTAGTGCTACTGGGATCAGTAGGCGTAGCGCTTGGGTAGGCATAGGGCAAGAGGTGGGTGTCGGGGTAAACCTAGGAGTAGGCCTAGGGCCAGGAGTTGGAGCTGTGGCTAGGGGTAGGGATGGGGGTGTGCATATGGGTATGGGTAGCTGTAGGGCCAGGGGTAGGGGTAGGACTAGAGGTAGTGCTAGGCGTAGGCCTAGGGCGAGGGAAAGTGCTCGGGGTAGGGTTAGGTGAAGGGCTAGTGGTTGGCAGAGGCCTACGGGCAGTGTTAGTGTTAGGGCTCATGTTAGGCCTAGAATTAGTTGTAGTGGTGGGGTTGGCAGAGGGCTAGGGGCAGGTGTCAAGGGAGGGCTCCGGTTAGTCCTAGGACTTGAAACAGGTGTAGGGCTGGATTCGGGTGTGGCTAAGTGTGGGTCCAGGGTAATTCCGTAGGACACGGGTTAGTCCTCTGGCTAACGGTAGGGCAAGGTGTACTGGTCAGCGACGGGCAAGTGCTAGGCCTCGAACTAGAATGAGCACTGGGCGTTGGTCTAAGACCCGAGCTAGGGCTAGTGGGAGCGGTAGGCGTAGCGCTGGGGTAGGCATAGGGCAAGAGGTGGGTGTCGGGGTAAACCTAGGAGTAGGCCTAGGGCCAGGAGTTGGAGCTGTGGCTAGGGGTAGTGATGGGGTTGGGCCTATGAGTAGGGGTAGCTGTACGGCCAGGTGTATGGGTAGGACTAGAGGTAGTGCTAGGCGTAGGCCTAGGGCGATGGGTAGTGCTCGGGGTAGGATTAGGTGAAGGGCTAGTGGTTGGCAGAGGTCACGGGCACTGTTATTGTTAGGGCTCAAGTTAGGCCTAGGATTAGTAATAATGGTAGGGGTTGGCCGAGGGCTAGGTGTAGGTGTCACGGGAGGGCTCCGTTTAGTCCTAGGATCAAAACAGGTGTACGGCTGGATTCGGGTGTGGCTAAGGGTGGGTCCAGGGTGATTCCGTAGGACACGGGTTAATGCTCTGGCTAACGGTATGGCAAGGTGTACTGGTCGGGGACGGGCAAATGCTAGGCCTCGGACTAGAGTGAGCACTGGGCGTTGGTCTAGGGCCGAGCTAGGGCTAGTCGGAGCGGTAGGCGAAGCGATGGGGTAGGCATAGGGCAAGAGATGGGTGTCGGTGTAAACCTAGAAGTAGGCCTAGGGCCAGTAGTTGGAGCTGTGGCTAGGGGTAGGGATGGGGGTGGGCTTATGAGTAGGGGTAGCTGTAGGGCCAGGGGTAGGGGTAGGACTAGAGGTAGTGCTAGGCGTAGGCCTAGGGCGAGGGGTAGTGCTCGGGGTAGGATTAGGGGAAGGGCTAGTGGGTGGCAGAAACTCACAGGCAGTGTTAGTGTTAGGGGTAATGTTAGGCCTAGGATTAGTGGTAGTGGTAGGGGTTGGCCGAGGGCTAGGTGTAGGTGTCACGGGAGGGCTCCGTTTAGTTCTAGGACTCAGAACAGGTGTAGGGCGTTATTCGGGTGTGACTAAGGGTGGGTCCAGGGTGATTCCGTAGGACACGGGTTAGTGCTCTGGCTAACGGTAGGGCAAGGTGTACTGGTCGGAGATGGGCAAATGCAAGGCTTCGGACTAGAATGAGCACTGGGAGTTGGTCTATGGCCCGAGCTAGGGCTAGTGGGAGCGGTAGGCGTAGCGCTGGGGTAGGCATAGGGCAAGAGGTGGGTGTCGGGGTAAACTTAGGAGTAGGCCTATGGCCAGGAGTTGGAGCTGTGGCTAGGGGTAGGGATGGGGTTGGGCCTATGGGTAGGGGTAGCAGTAGGGCCAGGGGTATGGGTAGGACTAGAGATAGTGCTAGGCGTAGGCCTAGGGTGATGGGTAATGATCGGGGGAGGATTAGGTGAATGGCTAGTGGTTGGCAGAGGCCCACGGGCAGTGTTAGTGTTAGGGCTCATGTTAGGCCTAGAATTAGTTGTAGTGGTAGGGGTTGGCCGAGGGCTAGGTGCAGGTGTCACGGGAGGGCTCCGGTTAGTCCTACGACTTGAAACAGGTGTAGGGCTGGATTCGGGTGTGGCTAAGGGTGGGTCCAGGGTGATTCCGTAGGATATGGGTTAGTGCTATGGCTAACGGTAGGGCAAAGTGTACTGGTCGGCGACGGTCAAGTGCTAGGCCTCGGACTAGAGTGAGCACTGGGCGTTGATCTAGGGCCCGAGCTAGGGCTAGTGGGAGCGGTAGGTGTAGCGCTGTGGTAGGCATAGGGCTAGAGGTGGGTTTCGGGGTAAACCTAGGAGTAGGCCTAGGGCCAGGAGTTGGAGCTGTGGCTAGGGGTAGGGATGGGGGTGTGCCTATGGGTAGGGGTAGCTGTAGGGCCAGGGGTAGGGGTAGGACTAGAGGTAGTGCTAGGCGTAGGCCTAGGGCGAGGGGCAGTGCTCGGGGTAGGTTTAGGTGAAGGGCTAGTGGTTGGCAGAGGCCTACGGGCAGTGTTAGTGTTAGGGCTCATGTTAGGCCTAGAATTAGTTATAGTGGTAGGGGTTGGCCGAGGGCTAAAGGCAGGTGTCACGGGAGGGCTCCAGTTAGTCCTAGGACTTGAAACAGGTGTAGGGCTGGATTCGTGTGTGGCTAAGTGTGGGTCCAGGGTGATTCCGTAGGACACGGGTTAGTCCTCTGGCTAACGGTAGGGCAAGGTGTACTGTTCGGTGACGGGCAAGTGCTAGGCCTCGGACTGGAGTGAGCACCTGGCGTTGGTCTAGGGCCCGAGCTAGGGCTAGTGGGAGCGGTAGGCGTAGCGCTGGGGTAGGCATAGGGCAAGAGTTGGGTGTCGGGGTAAACCTAGGAGTAGTCCTAGGGTCAGGAGTTGGAGCTGTGGCTAGGGGTATGGATGGGGGTGGGCCTGTGGGTAGGTTAGCTGTAGGGCCAGGTGTAGGGTTAGGACTAGAGGTAGTGCTAGGCGTAGGCCTAGGGCGAGGGGGAGTGCTCGGGGTAGGGTTAAGTGAAGGGCTAGTGGTTGGCAGAGGCCTACGGGCAGTGTTAGTGTTAGGGCTCATGTTAGGCCTAAAATTAGTGGTAGTGGTAGGGATTGGCCAAGGGTTAGGGGTAGGTGTCAAGGTAGGGCTCCGTTTAGTCCTAGAACTCGGAACAGATGTAGGGCTGGATTCGGGTGTGGCTAAGGGTGGGTCCAGGGTGATTCCGTAGGACACGGGTTAGTTCTCTGGCTAACGGTAGGGCAATATGTACTGGTCGGCAACGGGCAAGTGCTAGGCCTCGGAATAGAGTGAGCACTGGGCGTTGGTCTAGGGCCCGAGCTAGTGCTACTGGGATCAGTAGGCGTAGCGCTTGGGTAGGCATAGGGCAAGAGGTGGGTGTCGGGGTAAACCTAGGAGTAGGCCTAGGGCCAGGAGTTGGAGCTGTGGCTAGGGGTAGGGATGGGGGTGTGCATATGGGTATGGGTAGCTGTAGGGCCAGGGGTAGGGGTAGGACTAGAGGTAGTGCTAGGCGTAGGCCTAGGGCGAGGGAAAGTGCTCGGGGTAGGGTTAGGTGAAGGGCTAGTGGTTGGCAGAGGCCTACGGGCAGTGTTAGTGTTAGGGCTCATGTTAGGCCTAGAATTAGTTGTAGTGGTGGGGTTGGCAGAGGGCTAGGGGCAGGTGTCAAGGGAGGGCTCCGGTTAGTCCTAGGACTTGAAACAGGTGTAGGGCTGGATTCGGGTGTGGCTAAGTGTGGGTCCAGGGTAATTCCGTAGGACACGGGTTAGTCCTCTGGCTAACGGTAGGGCAAGGTGTACTGGTCAGCGACGGGCAAGTGCTAGGCCTCGAACTAGAATGAGCACTGGGCGTTGGTCTAAGACCCGAGCTAGGGCTAGTGGGAGCGGTAGGCGTAGCGCTGGGGTAGGCATAGGGCAAGAGGTGGGTGTCGGGGTAAACCTAGGAGTAGGCCTAGGGCCAGGAGTTGGAGCTGTGGCTAGGGGTAGTGATGGGGTTGGGCCTATGAGTAGGGGTAGCTGTACGGCCAGGTGTATGGGTAGGACTAGAGGTAGTGCTAGGCGTAGGCCTAGGGCGATGGGTAGTGCTCGGGGTAGGATTAGGTGAAGGGCTAGTGGTTGGCAGAGGTCACGGGCACTGTTATTGTTAGGGCTCAAGTTAGGCCTAGGATTAGTAATAATGGTAGGGGTTGGCCGAGGGCTAGGTGTAGGTGTCACGGGAGGGCTCCGTTTAGTCCTAGGATCAAAACAGGTGTACGGCTGGATTCGGGTGTGGCTAAGGGTGGGTCCAGGGTGATTCCGTAGGACACGGGTTAATGCTCTGGCTAACGGTATGGCAAGGTGTACTGGTCGGGGACGGGCAAATGCTAGGCCTCGGACTAGAGTGAGCACTGGGCGTTGGTCTAGGGCCGAGCTAGGGCTAGTCGGAGCGGTAGGCGAAGCGATGGGGTAGGCATAGGGCAAGAGATGGGTGTCGGTGTAAACCTAGAAGTAGGCCTAGGGCCAGTAGTTGGAGCTGTGGCTAGGGGTAGGGATGGGGGTGGGCTTATGAGTAGGGGTAGCTGTAGGGCCAGGGGTAGGGGTAGGACTAGAGGTAGTGCTAGGCGTAGGCCTAGGGCGAGGGGTAGTGCTCGGGGTAGGATTAGGGGAAGGGCTAGTGGGTGGCAGAAACTCACAGGCAGTGTTAGTGTTAGGGCTCATGTTAGGCCTAGGATTAGTGGTAGTGGTAGGGGTTGGCCGAGGGCTAGGTGTAGGTGTCACGGGAGGGCTCCGTTTAGTTCTAGGACTCAGAACAGGTGTAGGGCGTTATTCGGGTGTGACTAAGGGTGGGTCCAGGGTGATTCCGTAGGACACGGGTTACTGCTCTGGCTAACGGTAGGGCAAGGTGTACTGGTCGGAGATGGGCAAATGCTAGGCTTCGGACTAGAGTGAGCACTGGGAGTTGGTCTATGGCCCAAGCTAGGGCTAGTGGGAGCGGTAGGCGTAGCGCTGGGGTAGGCATAGGGCAAGAGATGGGTGTCGGGGTAAACTTAGGAGTAGGCCTATGGCCAGAAGTTGGAGCTGTGGCTAGGGGTAGGGATGGGGTTGGGCCTATGGGTAGGGGTAGCAGTAGGGCCAGGGGTATGTGTAGGACTAGAGATAGTGCTAGGCGTAGGCCTAGGGTGATGGGTAGTGATCGGGGGAGGATTACGTGAATGGCTAGTGGTTGGCAGAGGCCCACGGGCAGTGTTAGTGTTAGGGCTCATGTTAGGCCTAGAATTAGTTGTAGTGGTAGGGGTTGGCCGAGGGCTAGGTGCAGGTGTCACGGGAGGGCTCCGGTTAGTCCTAGGACTTGAAACAGGTGTAGGGCTGGATTCGGGTGTGGCTAAGTGTGGGTCCAGGGTAATTCCGTAGGACACGGGTTAGTCCTCTGGCTAACGGTAGGGCAAGGTGTACTGGTCAGCGACGGGCAAGTGCTAGGCCTCGAACTAGAATGAGCACTGGGCGTTGGTCTAAGACCCGAGCTAGGGCTAGTGGGAGCGGTAGGCGTAGCGCTGGGGTAGGCATAGGGCAAGAGGTGGGTGTCGGGGTAAACCTAGGAGTAGGCCTAGGGCCAGGAGTTGGAGCTGTGGCTAGGGGTAGGGATGGGGTTGGGCCTATGGGTAGGGGTAGATGTACGGCCAGGTGTATGGGTAGGACTAGAGGTAGTGCTAGGCGTAGGCCTAGGGCGATGGGTAGTGCTCGGGGTAGGATTAGGTGAAGGGCTAGTGGTTGGCAGAGGTCACGGGCACTGTTATTGTTAGGGCTCAAGTTAGGCCTAGGATTAGTAATAATGGTAGGGGTTGGCCGAGGGCTAGGTGAAGGTGTCACGGGAGGGCTCCGTTTAGTCCTAGGACTCAAAACAGGTGTACGGCTGGATTCGGGTGTGGCTAAGGGTGGGTCCAGGGTGATTCCGTAGGACACGGGTTAATGCTCTGGCTAACGGTATGGCAAGGTGTACTGGTCGGGGACGGGCAAATGCTAGGCCTCGGACTAGAGTGAGCACTGGGCGTTGGTCTAGGGCCGAGCTAGGGCTAGTCGGAGCGGTAGGCGAAGCGATGGGGTAGGCATAGGGCAAGAGATGGGTGTCGGTTTAAACCTAGAAGTAGGCCTAGGGCCAGTAGTTGGAGCTGTGGCTAGGGGTAGGGATGGGGGTGGGCTTATGAGTAGGGGTAGCTGTAGGGCCAGGGGTAGGGGTAGGACTAGAGGTAGTGCTAGGCGTAGGCCTAGGGCGAGGGGTAGTGCTCGGGGTAGGATTAGGGGAAGGGCTAGTGGGTGGCAGAAACTCACAGGCAGTGTTAGTGTTAGGGCTCATGTTAGGCCTAGGATTAGTGGTAGTGGTAGGGGTTGGCCGAGGGCTAGGTGTAGGTGTCACGGGAGGGCTCCGTTTAGTTCTAGGACTCAGAACAGGTGTAGGGCGTTATTCGGGTGTGACTAAGGGTGGGTCCAGGGTGATTCCGTAGGACACGGGTTAGTGCTCTGGCTAACGGTAGGGCAAGGTGTACTGGTCGGAGATGGGCAAATGCTAGGCTTCGGACTAGAGTGAGCACTGGGAGTTGGTCTATGGCCCGAGCTAGGGCTAGTGGGAGCGGTAGGCGTAGCGCTGGGGTAGGCATAGGGCAAGAGGTGGGTGTCGGGGTAAACTTAGGAGTAGGCCTATGGCCAGGAGTTGGAGCTGTGGCTAGGGGTAGGGATGGGGTTGGGCCTATGGGTAGGGGTAGCAGTAGGGCCAGGGGTATGTGTAGGACTAGAGATAGTGCTAGGCGTAGGCCTAGGGTGATGGGTAGTGATCGGGGGAGGATTAGGTGAATGGCTAGTGGTTGGCAGAGGCCCACGGGCAGTGTTAGTGTTAGGGCTCATGTTAGGCCTAGAATTAGTTGTAGTGGTAGGGGTTGGCCGAGGGCTAGGTGCAGGTGTCACGGGAGGGCTCCGGTTAGTCCTAGGACTTGAAACAGGTGTAGGGCTGGATTCGGGTGTGGCTAAGGGTGGGTCCAGGGTGATTCCGTAGGATATGGGTTAGTGCTATGGCTAACGGTAGGGCAAAGTGTACTGGTCGGCGACGGTCAAGTGCTAGGCCTCGGACTAGAGTGAGCACTGGGCGTTGATCTAGGGCCCGAGATAGGGCTAGTGGGAGCGGTAGGTGTAGCGCTGTGGTAGGCATAGGGCAAGAGGTGGGTGTCGGGGTAAACCTAGGAGTAGGCCTAGGGCCAGGAGTTGGAGCTGTGGCTAGGGGTAGGGATGGGGTTGGGCCTATGGGTAGGGGTAGCTGTACGGCCAGGTGTATGGGTAGGACTAGAGGTAGTGCTAGGCGTAGGCCTAGGGCGATGGGTAGTGCTCGGGGTAGGATTAGGTGAAGGGCTAGTGGTTGGCAGAGGTCACGGGCACTTTAATTGTTAGGGCTCAAGTTAGGCCTAGGATTAGTAATAATGGTAGGGGTTGGCCGAGGGCTAGGTGTAGGTGTCACGGGAGGGCTCCGTTTAGTCCTAGGACTCAAAACAGGTGTACGTCTGGATTCGGGTGTGGCTAAGGGTGGGTCCAGGGTGATTCCGTAGGACACGGGTTAATGCTCTGGCTAACGGTATGGCAAGGTGTACTGGTCGGGGACGGGCAAATGCTAGGCCTCGGACTAGAGTGAGCACTGGGCGTTGGTCTAGGGCCGAGCTAGGGCTAGTCGGAGCGGTAGGCGAAGCGATGGGGTAGGCATAGGGCAAGAGATGGGTGTCGGTGTAAACCTAGAAGTAGGCCTAGGGCCAGTAGTTGGAGCTGTGGCTAGGGGTAGGGATGGGGGTGGGCTTATGAGTAGGGGTAGCTGTAGGGCCAGGGGTAGGGGTAGGACTAGAGGTAGTGCTAGGCGTAGGCCTAGGGCGAGGGGTAGTGCTCGGGGTAGGATTAGGGGAAGGGCTAGTGGGTGGCAGAAACTCACAGGCAGTGTTAGTGTTAGGGCTCATGTTAGGCCTAGGATTAGTGGTAGTGGTAGGGGTTGGCCGAGGGCTAGGTGTAGGTGTCACGGGAGGGCTCCGTTTAGTTCTAGGACTCAGAACAGGTGTAGGGCGTTATTCGGGTGTGACTAAGGGTGGGTCCAGGGTGATTCCGTAGGACACGGGTTAGTGCTCTGGCTAACGGTAGGGCAAGGTGTACTGGTCGGAGATGGGCAAATGCTAGGCTTCGGACTAGAGTGAGCACTGGGAGTTGGTCTATGGCCCGAGCTAGGGCTAGTGGGAGCGGTAGGCGTAGCGCTGGGGTAGGCATAGGGCAAGAGGTGGGTGTCGGGGTAAACTTAGGAGTAGGCCTATGGCCAGGAGTTGGAGCTGTGGCTAGGGGTAGGGATGGGGTTGGGCCTATGGGTAGGGGTAGCAGTAGGGCCAGGGGTATGGGTAGGACTAGAGATAGTGCTAGGCGTAGGCCTAGGGTGATGGGTAGTGATCGGGGGAGGATTAGGTGAATGGCTAGTGGTTGGCAGAGGCCCACGGGCAGTGTTAGTGTTAGGGCTCATGTTAGGCCTAGAATTAGTTGTAGTGGTAGGGGTTGGCCGAGGGCTAGGTGCAGGTGTCACGGGAGGGCTCCGGTTAGTCCTAGGACTTGAAACAGGTGTAGGGCTGGATTCGGGTGTGGCTAAGGGTGGGTCCAGGGTGATTCCGTAGGATATGGGTTAGTGCTATGGCTAACGGTAGGGCAAAGTGTACTGGTCGGCGACGGTCAAGTGCTAGGCCTCGGACTAGAGTGAGCACTGGGCGTTGATCTAGGGCCCGAGATAGGGCTAGTGGGAGCGGTAATTGTAGCGCTGTGGTAGGCATAGGGCAAGAGGTGGGTGTCGGGGTAAACCTAGGAGTAGGCCTAGGGCCAGGAGTTGGAGCTGTGGCTAGGGGTAGGGATGCGGTTGGGCCTATGGGTAGGGGTAGCTGTACGGCCAGGTGTATGGGTAGGACTAGAGGTAGTGCTAGGCGTAGGCCTAGGGCGATGGGTAGTGCTCGGGGTAGGATTAGGTGAAGGGCTAGTGGTTGGCAGAGGTCACGGGCACTTTAATTGTTAGGGCTCAAGTTAGGCCTAGGATTAGTAATAATGGTAGGGGTTGGCCGAGGGCTAGGTGTAGGTGTCACGGGAGGGCTCCGTTTAGTCCTAGGACTCAAAACAGGTGTACGTCTGGATTCGGGTGTGGTTAAGGGTGGGTCCAGGGTGATTCCGTAGGACACGGGTTAATGCTCTGGCTAACGGTATGGCAAGGTGTACTGGTCGGGGACGGGCAAATGCTAGGCCTCGGACTAGAGTGAGCACTGGGCGTTGGTCTAGGGCCGAGCTAGGGCTAGTCGGAGCGGTAGGCGAAGCGATGGGGTAGGCATAGGGCAAGAGATGGGTGTCGGTGTAAACCTAGAAGTAGGCCTAGGGCCAGTAGTTGGAGCTGTGGCTAGGGGTAGGGATGGGGGTGGGCTTATGAGTAGGGGTAGCTGTAGGGCCAGGGGTAGGGGTAGGACTAGAGGTAGTGCTAGGCGTAGGCCTAGGGCGAGGGGTAGTGCTCGGGGTAGGATTAGGGGAAGGGCTAGTGGGTGGCAGAAACTCACAGGCAGTGTTAGTGTTAGGGCTCATGTTAGGCCTAGGATTAGTGGTAGTGGTAGGGGTTGGCCGAGGGCTAGGTGTAGGTGTCACGGGAGGGCTCCGTTTAGTTCTAGGACTCAGAACAGGTGTAGGGCGTTATTCGGGTGTGACTAAGGGTGGGTCCAGGGTGATTCCGTAGGACACGGGTTAGTGCTCTGGCTAACGGTAGGGCAAGGTGTACTGGTCGGAGATGGGCAAATGCTAGGCTTCGGACTAGAGTGAGCACTGGGAGTTGGTCTATGGCCCGAGCTAGGGCTAGTGGGAGCGGTAGGCGTAGCGCTGGGGTAGGCATAGGGCAAGAGGTGGGTGTCGGGGTAAACTTAGGAGTAGGCCTATGGCCAGGAGTTGGAGCTGTGGCTAGGGGTAGGGATGGGGTTGGGCCTATGGGTAGGGGTAGCAGTAGGGCCAGGGGTATGGGTAGGACTAGAGATAGTGCTAGGCGTAGGCCTAGGGTGATGGGTAGTGATCGGGGGAGGATTAAGTGAATGGCTAGTGGTTGGCAGAGGCCCACGTGCAGTGTTAGTGTTAGGGCTCATGTTAGGCCTAGAATTAGTTGTAGTGGTAGGGGTTGGCCGAGGGCTAGGTGCAGGTGTCACGGGAGGGCTCCGGTTAGTCCTAGGGCTTGAAACAGGTGTAGGGCTGGATTCGGGTGTGGCTAAGGGTGGGTCCAGGGTGATTCCGTAGGATATGGGTTAGTGCTATGGCTAACGGTAGGGCAAAGTGTACTGGTCGGCGACGGTCAAGTGCTAGGCCTCGGACTAGAGTGAGCACTGGGCGTGGTCTAGGGCCCGAGCTAGGGCTAGTGGGAGCGGTAGGCGTAGCGCTGTGGTAGGCATAGGGCAAGAGGTGGGTGTCGGGGTAAACCTAGGAGTAGGCCTAGGGCCAGGAGTTGGAGCTGTGGCTAGGGGTAGGGATGGGGGTGTGCCTATGGGTAGCGGTAGCTGTAGGGCCAGGGGTAGGGGTAGCACTAGAGGTAGTGCTAGGCGTAGGCCTAGAGCGAGGGGCAGTGCTCGGGGTAGGTTTAGGTGAAGGGCTAGTGGTTGGCAGAGGCCTACGGGCAGTGTTAGTGTTAGGGCTCATGTTAGGCCTAGAATTAGTTATAGTGGTAGGGGTTGGCCGAGGGCTAAAGGCAGGTGTCACGGGAGGGCTCCGGTTAGTCCTAGGACTTGAAACAGGTGTAGGGCTGGATTCGTGTGTGGCTAAGTGTGGGTCCAGGGTGATTCCGTAGGACACGGGTTAGTCCTCTGGCTAACGGTAGGGCAAGGTGTACTGTTCGGTGACGGGCAAGTGCTAGGCCTCGGACTGGAGTGAGCACCTGGCGTTGGTCTAGGGCCCGAGCTAGGGCTAGTGGGAGCGGTAGGCGTAGCGCTGGGGTAGGCATAGGGCAAGAGTTGGGTGTCGGGGTAAACCTAGGAGTAGTTCTAGGGCCAGGAGTTGGAGCTGTGGCTAGGGGTAGGGATGGGGGTGTGCCTATGGGTAGGGGTAGCTGTAGGGCCAGGTGTAGGGGTAGGACTAGAGGTAGTGCTAGGCGTAGGCCTAGGGCGAGGGGGAGTGCTCGGGGTAGGGTTAGGTGAAGGGCTAGTGGTTGGCAGAGGCCTACGGGCAGTGTTAGTGTTAGGGCTCATGTTAGGCCTAAAATTAGTGGTAGTGGTAGGGATTGGCCAAGGGTTAGGGGTAGGTGTCACGGGAGGGCTCCGTTTAGTCCTAGGACTTGAAACAGGTGTAAGGCTGGATTCGGGTGTGGCTAAGGGTGGGTTCAGGGTGATTCCGTAGGACACGGGTTAGTCCTCTGGCTAACGGTAGGGCAAGGTGTACTGGTCGCTGACTGGCAAGTGCTAGGCCTCGGACTAGAGTGAGCACTGGGCGTTGGTCTAGGTCCTGAGCTAGGGCTAGTGGGAGCCGTAGGCGTAGCGCTGGGGTAGGCATAGGGCAAGAGGTGGGTGTCGGGGTAAACTTAGGAGTAGGCCTAGGGCCAGGAGTTGGAGCTGTGGCTACTGGTAAGGATGGGGGTGGGCCTATGGGTAGGGGTACCTATAGGGCCAGGGGTAGGGGTAGGACTAGAGGTAGTGCTAGGCGTAGGCCTAGGGGGAGGGGGACTGCTCGAGGTAGGGTTAGGTGAAGGGCTAGTGGTTGGCAGAGGCCCACGGGCAGTGTTAGTGTTAGGGCTCATGTTAGGCCTAGAATTAGTGGTAGTGGTAGGGGTTGGCCGAGGGCTAGGGGTATGTGACAAGGTAGGGCTCCGTTTAGTCCTAGGACTCGGAACAGATGTAGGGCTGGATTCGGGTGTGGCTAAGGGTGGGTCCAGAGTGATTCCGTAGGACACGGGTTAGTTCTCTGGCTAACGGTAGGGCAAGATGTACTGGTCGGCAACGGGCAAGTGCTAGGCCTCGGAATAGAGTGAGCACTGGGCGTTGGTCTAGGGCCCGAGCTAGTGCTACTGGGATCAGTAGGCGTAGCGCTTGGGTAAGCCTAGGGCAAGAGGTGGGTGTCGGGGTAAACCTAGGAGTAGGCCTAGGGCCAGGAGTTGGAGCTGTGGCTAGGGGTAGGGATGGGGGTGTGCATATGGGTATGGGTAGCTGTAGGGCCAGGGGTAGGGGTAGGACTAGAGGTAGTGCTAGGCGTAGGCCTAGGGCGAGGGAAAGTGCTCGGGGTAGGGTTAGGTGAAGGGCTAGTGGTTGGCAGAGGCCTACGGGCAGTGTTAGTGTTAGGGCTCATGTTAGGCCTAGAATTAGTCGTAGTGGTGGGGTTGGCCGAGGGCTAGGGGCAGGTGTCACGGGAGGGCTCCGGTTAGTCCTAGGACTTGAAACAGGTGTAGGGCTGGATTCGGGTGTGGCTAAGTGTGGGTCCAGGGTGATTCCGTAGGACACGGGTTAGTCCTCTGGCTAACGGTAGGGCAAGGTGTACTGGTCAGCGACGGGCAAGTGCTAGGCCTCGAACTAGAATGAGCACTGGGCGTTGGTCTAAGACCCGAGCTAGGGCTAGTGGGAGCGGTAGGCGTAGCGCTGGGGTAGGCATAGGGCAAGAGGTGGGTGTCGGGGTAAACCTAAGAGTAGGCCTAGGGCCAGGAGTTGGAGCTGTGGCTAGGGGTAGGGATGGGGGTGTGCATATGGGTATGGGTAGCTGTAGGGCCAGGTGTATGGGTAGGACTAGAGGTAGTGCTAGGCGTAGGCCTAGGGCGATGGGTAGTGCTCGGGGTAGGATTAGGTGAAGGGCTAGTGGTTGGCAGAGGTCACGGGCACTGTTATTGTTAGGGCTCAAGTTAGGCCTAGGATTAGTAATAATGGTAGGGGTTGGCCGAGGGCTAGGTGTAGGTGTCACGGGAGGGCTCCGTTTAGTCCTAGGACTCAAAACAGGTGTACGGCTGGATTCGGGTGTGGCTAAGGGTGGGTCCAGGGTGATTCCGTAGGACACGGGTTAATGCTCTGGCTAACGGTATGGCAAGCTGTACTGGTAGGGGACGGGCAAATGCTAGGCCTCGGACTAGAGTGAGCACTGGGCGTTGGTCTAGGGCCGAGCTAGGGCTAGTCGGAGCGGTAGGCGAAGCGATGGGGTAGGCATAGGGCAAGAGATGGGTGTCGGTGTAAACCTAGAAGTAGGCCTAGGGCCAGTAGTTGGAGCTGTGGCTAGGGGTAGGGATGGGGGTGGGCTTATGAGTAGGGGTAGCTGTAGGGCCAGGGGTAGGGGTAGGACTAGAGGTAGTGCTAGGCGTAGGCCTAGGGCGAGGGGTAATGCTCGGGGTAGGATTAGGGGAAGGGCTAGTGGGTGGCAGAAACTCACAGGCAGTGTTAGTGTTAGGGCTAATGTTAGGCCTAGGATTAGTGGTAGTGGTAGGGGTTGGCCGAGGGCTAGGTGTAGGTGTCACGGGAGGGCTCCGTTTAGTTCTAGGACTCAGAACAGGTGTAGGGCGTTATTCGGGTGTGACTAAGGGTGGGTCCAGGGTGATTCCGTAGGACACGGGTTAGTGCTCTGGCTAACGGTAGGGCAAGGTGTACTGGTCGGAGATGGGCAAATGCTAGGCTTCGGACTAGAATGAGCACTGGGAGTTGGTCTATGGCCCGAGCTAGGGCTAGTGGGAGCGGTAGGCGTAGCGCTGGGGTAGGCATAGGGCAAGAGTTGGGTGTCGGGGTAAACCTAGGAGTAGTCCTAGGGCCAGGAGTTGGAGCTGTGGCTAGGGGTATGGATGGGGGTGGGCCTGTGGGTAGGTTAGCTGTAGGGCCAGGTGTAGGGGTAGGACTAGAGGTAGTGCTAGGCGTAGGCCTAGGGCGAGGGGCAGTTCTCGGGGTAGGTTTAGGTGAAGGGCTAATGGTTGGCAGAGGCCTACGGGCAGTGTTAGTGTTAGGGCTCATGTTAGGCCTAGAATTAGTTATAGTGGTAGGGGTTGGCCGAGGGCTAAAGGCAGGTGTCACGGGAGGGCTCCGGTTAGTCCTAGGACTTGAAACAGGTGTAGGGCTGGATTCGTGTGTGGCTAAGTGTGGGTCCAGGGTGATTCCGTAGGACACGGGTTAGTACTCTGGCTAACGGTAGGGCAAGGTGTACTGTTCGGTGACGGGCAAGTGCTAGGCCTCGGACTGGAGTGAGCACCTGGCGTTGGTCTAGGGCCCGAGCTAGGGCTAGTGGGAGCGGTAGGCGTAGCGCTGGGGTAGGCATAGGGCAAGAGTTGGGTGTCGGGGTAAACCTAGGAGTAGTCCTAGGGCCAGGAGTTGGAGCTGTGGCTAGGGGTATGGATGGGGGTGGGCCTGTGGGTAGGTTAGCTGTAGGGCCAGGTGTAGGGGTAGGACTAGAGGTAGTGCTAGGCGTAGGCCTAGGGCGAGGGGGAGTGCTCGGGGTAGGGTTAGGTGAAGGGCTAGTGGTTGGCAGAGGCCTACGGGCAGTGTTAGTGTTAGGGCTCATGTTAGGCCTAAAATTAGTGGTAGTGGTAGGGATTGGCCAAGGGTTAGGGGTAGGTGTCAAGGTAGGGCTCCGTTTAGTCCTAGAACTCGGAACAGATGTAGGGCTGGATTCGGGTGTGGCTAAGGGTGGGTCCAGGGTGATTCCGTAGGACACGGGTTAGTTCTCTGGCTAACGGTAGGGCAATATGTACTGGTCGGCAACGGGCAAGTGCTAGGCCTCGGAATAGAGTGAGCACTGGGCCTTGGTCTAGGGTCCGAGCTAGTGCTACTGGGATCAGTAGGCGTAGCGCTTGGGTAGGCATAGGGCAAGAGGTGGGTGTCGGGGTAAACCTAGGAGTAGGCCTAGGGCCAGGAGTTGGAGCTGTGGCTAGGGGTAGGGATGGGGGTGTGCATATGGGTATGGGTAGCTGTAGGGCCAGGGGTAGGGGTAGGACTAGAGGTAGTGCTAGGCGTAGGCCTAGGGCGAGGGAAAGTGCTCGGGGTAGGGTTAGGTGAAGGGCTAGTGATTGGCAGAGGCCTACGGGCAGTGTTAGTGTTAGGGCTCATGTTAGGCCTAGAATTAGTTGTAGTGGTGGGGTTGGCCGAGGGCTAGGGGCAGGTGTCACGGGAGGGCTCCGGTTAGTCCTAGGACTTGAAACAGGTGTAGGGCTGGATTCGGGTGTGGCTAAGTGTGGGTCCAGGGTAATTCCGTAGGACACGGGTTAGTGCTCTGGCTAACGGTAGGGCAAGGTGTACTGGTCAGCGACGGGCAAGTGCTAGGCCTCGAACTAGAATGAGCACTGGGCGTTGGTCTAAGACCCGAGCTAGGGATAGTGGGAGCGGTAGGCGTAGCGCTGGGGTAGGCATAGGGCAAGAGGTGGGTGTCGGGGTAAACCTAGGAGTAGGCCTAGGGCCAGGAGTTGGAGCTGTGGCTAGGGGTAGGGATGGGGTTGGGCCTATGGGTAGGGGTAGCTGTACGGCCAGGTGTATGGGTAGGACTAGAGGTAGTGCTAGGCGTAGGCCTAGGGCGATGGGTAGTGCTCGGGGTAGGATTAGGTGAAGGGCTAGTGGTTGGCAGAGGTCACGGGCACTGTTATTGTTAGGGCTCAAGTTAGGCCTAGGATTAGTAATAATGGTAGGGGTTGGCCGAGGGCTAGGTGTAGGTGTCACGGGAGGGCTCCGTTTAGTCCTAGGATCAAAACAGGTGTACGGCTGGATTCGGGTGTGGCTAAGGGTGGGTCCAGGGTGATTCCGTAGGACACGGGTTAATGCTCTGGCTAACGGTATGGCAAGGTGTACTGGTCGGGGACGGGCAAATGCTAGGCCTCGGACTAGAGTGAGCACTGGGCGTTGGTCTAGGGCCGAGCTAGGGCTAGTCGGAGCGGTAGGCGAAGCGATGGGGTAGGCATAGGGCAAGAGATGGGTGTCGGTGTAAACCTAGAAGTAGGCCTAGGGCCAGTAGTTGGAGCTGTGGCTAGGGGTAGGGATGGGGGTGGGCTTATGAGTAGGGGTAGCTGTAGGGCCAGGGGTAGGGGTAGGACTAGAGGTAGTGCTAGGTGTAGGCCTAGGGCGAGGGGTAGTGCTCGGGGTAGGATTAGGGGAAGGGCTAGTGGGTGGCAGAAACTCACAGGCAGTGTTAGTGTTAGGGCTCATGTTAGGCCTAGGATTAGTGGTAGTGGTAGGGGTTGGCCGAGGGCTAGGTGTAGGTGTCACGGGAGGGCTCCGTTTAGTTCTAGGACTCAGAACAGGTGTAGGGCGTTATTCGGGTGTGACTAAGGGTGGGTCCAGGGTGATTCCGTAGGACACGGGTTAGTGCTCTGGCTAACGGTAGGGCAAGGTGTACTGGTCGGAGATGGGCAAATGCTAGGCTTCGGACTAGAGTGAGCACTGGGAGTTGGTCTATGGCCCGAGCTAGGGCTAGTGGGAGCGGTAGGCGTAGCGCTGGGTTAGGCATAGGGCAAGAGGTGGGTGTCGGGGTAAACTTAGGAGTAGGCCTATGGCCAGGAGTTGGAGCTGTGGCTAGGGGTAGGGATGGGGTTGGGCCTATGGGTAGGGGTAGCAGTAGGGCCAGGGGTATGTGTAGGACTAGAGATAGTGCTAGGCGTAGGCCTAGGGTGATGGGTAGTGATCGGGGGAGGATTAGGTGAATGGCTAGTGGTTGGCAGAGGCCCACGGGCAGTGTTAGTGTTAGGGCTCATGTTAGGCCTAGAATTAGTTGTAGTGGTAGGGGTTGGCCGAGGGCTAGGTGCAGGTGTCACGGGAGGGCTCCGGTTAGTCCTAGGACTTGAAACAGGTGTAGGGCTGGATTCGGGTGTGGCTAAGGGTGGGTCCAGGGTGATTCTGTAGGATATGGGTTAGTGCTATGGCTAACGGTAGGGCAAAGTGTACTGGTCGGCGACGGTCAAGTGCTAGGCCTCGGACTAGAGTGAGCACTGGGCGTTGATCTAGGGCCCGAGATAGGGCTAGTGGGAGCGGTAGGTGTAGCGCTGGGGTAGGCATAGGGCAAGAGGTGGGTGTCGGGGTAAACCTAGGAGTAGGCCTAGGGCCAGGAGTTGGAGCTGTGGCTAGGGGTAGGGATGGGGTTGGGCCTATGGGTAGGGGTAGCTGTACGGCCAGGTGTATGGGTAGGACTAGAGGTAGTGCTAGGCGTTGGCCTAGGGCGATGGGTAGTGCTCGGGGTAGGATTAGGTGAAGGGCTAGTGGTTGGCAGAGGTCACGGGCACTTTAATTGTTAGCGCTTAAGTTAGGCCTAGGATTAGTAATAATGGTAGGGGTTGGCCGAGGGCTAGGTGTAGGTGTCACGGGAGGGCTCCGTTTAGTCCTAGGACTCAAAACAGGTGTACGGCTGGATTCGGGTGTGGCTAAGTGTGGGTCCAGGGTGATTCCGTAGGACACGGGTTAATGCTCTGGCTAACGGTATGGCAAGGTGTACTGGTCGGGGACGGGCAAATGCTAGGCCTCGGACTAGAGTGAGCACTGGGCGTTGGTCTAGGGCCGAGCTAGGGCTAGTCGGAGCGGTAGGCGAAGCGATGGGGTAGGCATAGGGCAAGAGATGGGTGTCGGTGTAAACCTAGAAGTAGGCCTAGGGCCAGTAGTTGGAGCTGTGGCTAGGGGTAGGGATGGGGGTGGGCTTATGAGTAGGGGTAGGTGTAGGGCCAGGGGTAGTTGTAGGACTAGAGGTAGTGCTAGGCGTAGGCCTAGGGCGAGGGGTAGTGCTCGGGGTAGGATTAGGGGAAGGGCTAGTGGGTGGCAGAAACTCACAGGCAGTGTTAGTGTTAGGGCTCATGTTAGGCCTAGGATTAGTGGTAGTGGTAGGGGTTGGCTGAGGGCTAGGTGTAGGTGTCACGGGAGGGCTCCGTTTAGTTCTAGGACTCAGAACAGGTGTAGGGCGTTATTCGGGTGTGACTAAGGGTGGGTCCAGGGTGATTCTGTAGGACACGGGTTAGTGCTCTGGCTAACGGTAGGGCAAGGTGTACTGGTCGGAGATGGGCAAATGCTAGGCTTCGGACTAGAGTGAGCACTGGGAGTTGGTCTATGGCCCGAGTTAGGGCTAGTGGGAGCGGTAGGCGTAGCGCTGGGGTAGGCATAGGGCAAGAGGTGGGTGTCGGGGTAAACTTAGGAGTAGGCCTATGGCCAGGAGTTGGAGCTGTGGCTAGGGGTAGGGATGGGGTTGGGCCTATGGGTAGGGGTAGCAGTAGGGCCAGGGGTATGTGTAGGACTAGAGATAGTGCTAGGCGTAGGCCTAGGGTGATGGGTAGTGATCGGGGGAGGATTAGGTGAATGGCTAGTGGTTGGCAGAGGCCCACGGGCAGTGTTAGTGTTAGGGCTCATGTTAGGCCTAGAATTAGTTGTAGAGGTAGGGGTTGGCCGAGGGCTAGGTGCAGGTGTCACGGGAGGGCTCCGGTTAATCCTAGGACTTGAAACAGGTGTAGGGCTGGATTCGGGTGTGGCTAAGCGTGGGTCCAGGGTGATTCCGTAGGATATGGGTTAGTGCTATGGCTAACGGTAGGGCAAAGTGTACTAGTCGGCGACGGTCAAGTGCTAGGCCTCGGACTAGAGTGAGCACTGGGCGTTGATCTAGGGCCCGAGCTAGGGCTAGTGGGAGCGGTAGGCGTAGCGCTGGGGTAGGCATAGGGCAAGAGGTGGGTGTCGGGGTAAACCTAGGAGTAGGCCTAGGGCCAGGAGTTGGAGCTGTGGCTAGGGGTAGGGATGGGGTTGGGCCTATGGGTAGGGGTAGCTGTACGGCCAGGTGTATGGGTAGGACTAGAGGTAGTGCTAGGCGTAGGCCTAGGGCGATGGGTAGTGCTCGGGGTAGGATTAGGTGAAGGGCTAGTGGTTGGCAGAGGTCACGGGCACTGTTATTCTTAGGGCTCAAGTTAGGCCTAGGATTAGTAATAATGGTAGGGGTTGGCCGAGGGCTAGGTGTAGGTGTCACGGGAGGGCTCCGTTTAGTCCTAGGACTCAAAACAGGTGTACGGCTGGATTCGGGTGTGGCTAAGGGTGGGTCCAGGGTGATTCCGTAGGACACGGGTTAATGCTCTGGCTAACGGTATGGCAAGGTGTACTGGTCGGGGACGGGCAAATGCTAGGCCTCGGACTAGAGTGAGCACTGGGCGTTGGTCTAGGGCCGAGCTAGGGCTAGTCGGAGCGGTAGGCGAAGCGATGGGGTAGGCATAGGGCAAGAGATGGGTGTCGGTGTAAACCTAGAAGTAGGCCTAGGGCCAGTAGTTGGAGCTGTGGCTAGGGGTAGGGATGGGGGTGGGCTTATGAGTAGGGGTAGCTGTAGGGCCAGGGGTAGGGGTAGGACTATAGGTAGTGCTAGGCGTAGGCCTAGGGCGAGGGGTAGTGCTCGGGGTAGGATTAGGGGAAGGGCTAGTGGGTGGCAGAAACTCACAGGCAGTGTTAGTGTTAGGGCTAATGTTAGGCCTAGGATTAGTGGTAGTGGTAGGGGTTGGCCGAGGGCTAGGTGTAGGTGTCACGGGAGGGCTCCGTTTAGTTCTAGGACTCAGAACAGGTGTAGGGCGTTATTCGGGTGTGACTAAGGGTGGGTCCAGGGTGATTCCGTAGAACACGGGTTAGTGCTCTGGCTAACGGTAGGGCAAGGTGTACTGGTCGGAGATGGGCAAATGCTAGGCTTCGGACTAGAATGAGCACTGGGAGTTGGTCTATGGCCCGAGCTAGGGCTAGTGGGAGCGGTAGGCGTAGCGCTGGGGTAGGCATAGGGCAAGAGGTGGGTGTCGGGGTAAACTTAGGAGTAGGCCTATGGCCAGGAGTTGGAGCTGTGGCTAGGGTAGGGATGGGGTTGGGCCTATGGGTAGGGGTAGCAGTAGGGCCAGGGGTATGGGTAGGACTAGAGATAGTGCTAGGCGTAGGCCTAGGGTGATGGGTAGTGATCGGGGGAGGATTAGGTGAATGGCTAGTGGTTGGCAGAGGCCCACGGGCAGTGTTAGTGTTAGGGCTCATGTTAGGCCTAGAATTAGTTGTAGTGGTAGGGGTTGGCCGAGGGCTAGGTGCAGGTGTCACGGGAGGGCTCCGGTTAGTCCTAGGACTTGAAATAGGTGTAGGGCTGGATTCGGGTGTGGCTAAGGGTGGGTCCAGGGTGATTCCGTAGGATATGGGTTAGTGCTATGGCTAATGGTAGGGCAAAGTGTACTGGTCGGCGACGGTCAAGTGCTAGGCCTCGGACTAGAGTGAGCACTGGGCGTTGATCTAGGGCCCGAGCTAGGGCTAGTGGGAGCGGTAGGTGTAGCGCTGTGGTAGGCATAGGGCAAGAGGTGGGTTTCGGGGTAAACCTAGGAGTAGGCCTAGGGCCAGGAGTTGGAGCTGTGGCTAGGGGTAGGGATGGGGGTGTGCCTATGGGTAGGGGTAGCTGTAGGGCCAGGGGTAGGGGTAGGACTAGAGGTAGTGCTAGGCGTAGGCCTAGGGCGAGGGGCAGTGCTCGGGGTAGGTTTAGGTGAAGGGCTAGTGGTTGGCAGAGGCCTACGGGCAGTGTTAGTGTTAGGGCTCATGTTAGGACTAGAATTAGTTATAGTGGTAGGGGTTGGCCGAGGGCTAAAGGCTGGTGTCACGGGAGGGCTCCGGTTAGTCCTAGGACTTGAAACAGGTGTAGGGCTGGATTCGTGTGTGGCTAAGTGTGGGTCCAGGGTGATTCCGTAGGACACGGGTTAGTACTCTGGCTAACGGTAGGGCAAGGTGTACTGTTCGGTGACGGGCAAGTGCTAGGCCTCGGACTGGAGTGAGCACCTGGCGTTGGTCTAGGGCCCGAGCTAGGGCTAGTGGGAGCGGTAGGCGTAGCGCTGGGGTAGGCATAGGGCAATAGTTGGGTGTCGGGGTAAACCTAGGAGTAGTCCTAGGGCCAGGAGTTGGAGCTGTGGCTAGGGGTATGGATGGGGGTGGACCTGTGGGTAGGTTAGCTGTAGGGCCAGGTGTAGGGGTAGGACTAGAGGTAGTGCTAGGCGTAGGCCTAGGGCGAGGGGGAGTGCTCGGGGTAGGGTTAGGTGAAGGGCTAGTGGTTGGCAGAGGCCTACGGGCAGTGTTAGTGTTAGGGCTCATGTTAGGCCTAAAATTAGTGGTAGTGGTAGGGATTGGCCAAGGGTTAGGGGTAGGTGTCAAGGTAGGGCTCCGTTTAGTCCTAGAACTCGGAACAGATGTAGGGCTGGATTCGGGTGTGGCTAAGGGTGGGTCCAGGGTGATTCCGTAGGACACGGGTTAGTTCTCTGGCTAACGGTAGGGCAATATGTACTGGTCGGCAACGGGCAAGTGCTAGGCCTCGGAATAGAGTGAGCACTGGGCGTTGGTCTAGGGCCCGAGCTAGTGCTACTGGGATCAGTAGGCGTAGCGCTTGGGTAGGCATAGGGCAAGAGGTGGGTGTCGGGGTAAACCTAGGAGTAGGCCTAGGGCCAGGAGTTGGAGCTGTGGCTAGGGGTAGGGATGGGTGTGTGCATATGGGTATGGGTAGCTGTAGGGCCAGGGGTAGGGGTAGGACTAGAGGTAGTGCTAGGCGTAGGCCTAGGGCGAGGGGCAGTGCTCGGGGTAGGGTTAGGTGAAGGGCTAGTGGTTGGCAGAGGCCTACGGGCAGTGTTAGTGTTAGGGCTCATGTTAGGCCTAGAATTAGTTATAGTGGTAGGGGTTGGCCGAGGGCTAAAGGCAGGTGTCACGGGAGGGCTCCGGTTAGTCCTAGGACTTGAAACAGGTGTAGGGCTGGATTCGGGTGTGGCTAAGTGTGGGTCCAGGGTAATTCCGTAAGACACGGGTTAGTCCTCTGGCTAACGGTAGGGCAAGGTGTACTGGTCAGCGACGGGCAAGTGCTAGGCCTCGAACTAGAATGAGCACTGGGCGTTGGTCTAAGACCCGAGCTAGGGCTAGTGGGAGCGGTAGGCGTAGCGCTGGGGTAGGCATAGGGCAAGAGGTGGGTGTCGGGGTAAACCTAGGAGTAGGCCTAGGGCCAGGAGTTGGAGCTGTGGCTAGGGGTAGGGATGGGGTTGGGCCTATGGGTAGGGGTAGCTGTACGGCCAGGTGTATGGGTAGGACTAGAGGTAGTGCTAGGCGTAGGCCTAGGGCGATGGGTAGTGCTCGGGGTAGGATTAGGTGAAGTGCTAGTGGTTGGCAGAGGTCACGGGCACTGTTATTGTTAGGGCTCAAGTTAGGCCTAGGATTAGTAATAATGGTAGGGGTTGGCCGAGGGCTAGGTGTAGGTGTCACGGGAGGGCTCCGTTTAGTCCTAGGACTCAAAACAGGTGTACGGCTGGATTCGGGTGTGGCTAAGGGTGGGTCCAGGGTGATTCCGTAGGACACGGGTTAATGCTCTGGCTAACGGTATGGCAAGGTGTACTGGTCGGGGACGGGCAAATGCTAGGCCTCGGACTAGAGTGAGCACTGGGCGTTGGTCTAGGGCCGAGCTAGGGCTAGTCGGAGCGGTAGGCGAAGCGATGTGGTAGGCATAGGGCAAGAGATGGGTGTCGGTGTAAACCTAGAAGTAGGCCTAGGGCCAGTAGTTGGAGCTGTGGCTAGGGGTAGGGATGGGGGTGGGCTTATGAGTAGGGGTAGCTGTAGGGCCAGGGGTAGGGGTAGGACTAGAGGTAGTGCTAGGCGTAGGCCTAGGGCGAGGGGTAGTGCTCGGGGTAGGATTAGGGGAAGGGCTAGTGGGTGGCAGAAACTCACAGGCAGTGTTAGTGTTAGGGCTCATGTTAGGCCTAGGATTAGTGGTAGTGGTAGGGGTTGGCTGAGGGCTAGGTGTAGGTGTCACGGGAGGGCTCCGTTTAGTTCTAGGACTCAGAACAGGTGTAGGGCGTTATTCGGGTGTGACTAAGGGTGGGTCCAGGGTGATTCTGTAGGACACGGGTTAGTGCTCTGGCTAACGGTAGGGCAAGGTGTACTGGTCGGAGATGGGCAAATGCTAGGCTTCGGACTAGAGTGAGCACTGGGAGTTGGTCTATGGCCCGAGTTAGGGCTAGTGGGAGCGGTAGGCGTAGCGCTGGGGTAGGCATAGGGCAAGAGGTGGGTGTCGGGGTAAACCTAGGAGTAGGCCTAGGGCCAGGAGTTGGAGCTGTGGCTAGGGGTAGGGATGGGGTTGGGCCTATGGGTAGGGGTAGCTGTACGGCCAGGTGTATGGGTAGGACTAGAGGTAGTGCTAGGCGTAGGCCTAGGGCGATGGGTAGTGCTCGGGGTAGGATTAGGTGAAGGGCTAGTGGTTGGCAGAGGTCACGGGCACTGTTATTCTTAGGGCTCAAGTTAGGCCTAGGATTAGTAATAATGGTAGGGGTTGGCCGAGGGCTAGGTGTAGGTGTCACGGGAGGGCTCCGTTTAGTCCTAGGACTCAAAACAGGTGTACGGCTGGATTCGGGTGTGGCTAAGGGTGGGTCCAGGGTGATTCCGTAGGACACGGGTTAATGCTCTGGCTAACGGTATGGCAAGGTGTACTGGTCGGGGACGGGCAAATGCTAGGCCTCGGACTAGAGTGAGCACTGGGCGTTGGTCTAGGGCTGAGCTAGGGCTAGTCGGAGCGGTAGGCGAAGCGATGGGGTAGGCATAGGGCAAGAGATGGGTGTCGGTGTAAACCTAGAAGTAGGCCTAGGGCCAGTAGTTGGAGCTGTGGCTAGGGGTAGGGATGGGGGTGGGCTTATGAGTAGGGGTAGCTGTAGGGCCAGGGGTAGGGGTAGGACTATAGGTAGTGCTAGGCGTAGGCCTAGGGCGAGGGGTAGTGCTCGGGGTAGGATTAGGGGAAGGGCTAGTGGGTGGCAGAAACTCACAGGCAGTGTTAGTGTTAGGGCTAATGTTAGGCCTAGGATTAGTGGTAGTGGTAGGGGTTGGCCGAGGGCTAGGTGTAGGTGTCACGGGAGGGCTCCGTTTAGTTCTAGGACTCAGAACAGGTGTAGGGCGTTATTCGGGTGTGACTAAGGGTGGGTCCAGGGTGATTCCGTAGAACACGGGTTAGTGCTCTGGCTAACGGTAGGGCAAGGTGTACTGGTCGGAGATGGGCAAATGCTAGGCTTCGGACTAGAATGAGCACTGGGAGTTGGTCTATGGCCCGAGCTAGGGCTAGTGGGAGCGGTAGGCGTAGCGCTGGGGTAGGCATAGGGCAAGAGGTGGGTGTCGGGGTAAACTTAGGAGTAGGCCTATGGCCAGGAGTTGGAGCTGTGGCTAGGGTAGGGATGGGGTTGGGCCTATGGGTAGGGGTAGCAGTAGGGCCAGGGGTATGGGTAGGACTAGAGATAGTGCTAGGCGTAGGCCTAGGGTGATGGGTAGTGATCGGGGGAGGATTAGGTGAATGGCTAGTGGTTGGCAGAGGCCCACGGGCAGTGTTAGTGTTAGGGCTCATGTTAGGCCTAGAATTAGTTGTAGTGGTAGGGGTTGGCCGAGGGCTAGGTGCAGGTGTCACGGGAGGGCTCCGGTTAGTCCTAGGACTTGAAATAGGTGTAGGGCTGGATTCGGGTGTGGCTAAGGGTGGGTCCAGGGTGATTCCGTAGGATATGGGTTAGTGCTATGGCTAATGGTAGGGCAAAGTGTACTGGTCGGCGACGGTCAAGTGCTAGGCCTCGGACTAGAGTGAGCACTGGGCGTTGATCTAGGGCCCGAGCTAGGGCTAGTGGGAGCGGTAGGTGTAGCGCTGTGGTAGGCATAGGGCAAGAGGTGGGTTTCGGGGTAAACCTAGGAGTAGGCCTAGGGCCAGGAGTTGGAGCTGTGGCTAGGGGTAGGGATGGGGGTGTGCCTATGGGTAGGGGTAGCTGTAGGGCCAGGGGTAGGGGTAGGACTAGAGGTAGTGCTAGGCGTAGGCCTAGGGCGAGGGGCAGTGCTCGGGGTAGGTTTAGGTGAAGGGCTAGTGGTTGGCAGAGGCCTACGGGCAGTGTTAGTGTTAGGGCTCATGTTAGGACTAGAATTAGTTATAGTGGTAGGGGTTGGCCGAGGGCTAAAGGCTGGTGTCACGGGAGGGCTCCGGTTAGTCCTAGGACTTGAAACAGGTGTAGGGCTGGATTCGTGTGTGGCTAAGTGTGGGTCCAGGGTGATTCCGTAGGACACGGGTTAGTACTCTGGCTAACGGTAGGGCAAGGTGTACTGTTCGGTGACGGGCAAGTGCTAGGCCTCGGACTGGAGTGAGCACCTGGCGTTGGTCTAGGGCCCGAGCTAGGGCTAGTGGGAGCGGTAGGCGTAGCGCTGGGGTAGGCATAGGGCAATAGTTGGGTGTCGGGGTAAACCTAGGAGTAGTCCTAGGGCCAGGAGTTGGAGCTGTGGCTAGGGGTATGGATGGGGGTGGACCTGTGGGTAGGTTAGCTGTAGGGCCAGGTGTAGGGGTAGGACTAGAGGTAGTGCTAGGCGTAGGCCTAGGGCGAGGGGGAGTGCTCGGGGTAGGGTTAGGTGAAGGGCTAGTGGTTGGCAGAGGCCTACGGGCAGTGTTAGTGTTAGGGCTCATGTTAGGCCTAAAATTAGTGGTAGTGGTAGGGATTGGCCAAGGGTTAGGGGTAGGTGTCAAGGTAGGGCTCCGTTTAGTCCTAGAACTCGGAACAGATGTAGGGCTGGATTCGGGTGTGGCTAAGGGTGGGTCCAGGGTGATTCCGTAGGACACGGGTTAGTTCTCTGGCTAACGGTAGGGCAATATGTACTGGTCGGCAACGGGCAAGTGCTAGGCCTCGGAATAGAGTGAGCACTGGGCGTTGGTCTAGGGCCCGAGCTAGTGCTACTGGGATCAGTAGGCGTAGCGCTTGGGTAGGCATAGGGCAAGAGGTGGGTGTCGGGGTAAACCTAGGAGTAGGCCTAGGGCCAGGAGTTGGAGCTGTGGCTAGGGGTAGGGATGGGTGTGTGCATATGGGTATGGGTAGCTGTAGGGCCAGGGGTAGGGGTAGGACTAGAGGTAGTGCTAGGCGTAGGCCTAGGGCGAGGGGCAGTGCTCGGGGTAGGGTTAGGTGAAGGGCTAGTGGTTGGCAGAGGCCTACGGGCAGTGTTAGTGTTAGGGCTCATGTTAGGCCTAGAATTAGTTATAGTGGTAGGGGTTGGCCGAGGGCTAAAGGCAGGTGTCACGGGAGGGCTCCGGTTAGTCCTAGGACTTGAAACAGGTGTAGGGCTGGATTCGGGTGTGGCTAAGTGTGGGTCCAGGGTAATTCCGTAAGACACGGGTTAGTCCTCTGGCTAACGGTAGGGCAAGGTGTACTGGTCAGCGACGGGCAAGTGCTAGGCCTCGAACTAGAATGAGCACTGGGCGTTGGTCTAAGACCCGAGCTAGGGCTAGTGGGAGCGGTAGGCGTAGCGCTGGGGTAGGCATAGGGCAAGAGGTGGGTGTCGGGGTAAACCTAGGAGTAGGCCTAGGGCCAGGAGTTGGAGCTGTGGCTAGGGGTAGGGATGGGGTTGGGCCTATGGGTAGGGGTAGCTGTACGGCCAGGTGTATGGGTAGGACTAGAGGTAGTGCTAGGCGTAGGCCTAGGGCGATGGGTAGTGCTCGGGGTAGGATTAGGTGAAGGGCTAGTGGTTGGCAGAGGTCACGGGCACTGTTATTGTTAGGGCTCAAGTTAGGCCTAGGATTAGTAATAATGGTAGGGGTTGGCCGAGGGCTAGGTGTAGGTGTCACGGGAGGGCTCCGTTTAGTCCTAGGACTCAAAACAGGTGTACGGCTGGATTCGGGTGTGGCTAAGGGTGGGTCCAGGGTGATTCCGTAGGACACGGGTTAATGCTCTGGCTAACGGTATGGCAAGGTGTACTGGTCGGGGACGGGCAAATGCTAGGCCTCGGACTAGAGTGAGCACTGGGCGTTGGTCTAGGGCCGAGCTAGGGCTAGTCGGAGCGGTAGGCGAAGCGATGTGGTAGGCATAGGGCAAGAGATGGGTGTCGGTGTAAACCTAGAAGTAGGCCTAGGGCCAGTAGTTGGAGCTGTGGCTAGGGGTAGGGATGGGGGTGGGCTTATGAGTAGGGGTAGCTGTAGGGCCAGGGGTAGGGGTAGGACTAGAGGTAGTGCTAGGCGTAGGCCTAGGGCGAGGGGTAGTGCTCGGGGTAGGATTAGGGGAAGGGCTAGTGGGTGGCAGAAACTCACAGGCAGTGTTAGTGTTAGGGCTCATGTTAGGCCTAGGATTAGTGGTAGTGGTAGGGGTTGGCTGAGGGCTAGGTGTAGGTGTCACGGGAGGGCTCCGTTTAGTTCTAGGACTCAGAACAGGTGTAGGGCGTTATTCGGGTGTGACTAAGGGTGGGTCCAGGGTGATTCTGTAGGACACGGGTTAGTGCTCTGGCTAACGGTAGGGCAAGGTGTACTGGTCGGAGATGGGCAAATGCTAGGCTTCGGACTAGAGTGAGCACTGGGAGTTGGTCTATGGCCCGAGTTAGGGCTAGTGGGAGCGGTAGGCGTAGCGCTGGGGTAGGCATAGGGCAAGAGGTGGGTGTCGGGGTAAACCTAGGAGTAGGCCTAGGGCCAGGAGTTGGAGCTGTGGCTAGGGGTAGGGATGGGGTTGGGCCTATGGGTAGGGGTAGCTGTACGGCCAGGTGTATGGGTAGGACTAGAGGTAGTGCTAGGCGTAGGCCTAGGGCGATGGGTAGTGCTCGGGGTAGGATTAGGTGAAGGGCTAGTGGTTGGCAGAGGTCACGGGCACTGTTATTCTTAGGGCTCAAGTTAGGCCTAGGATTAGTAATAATGGTAGGGGTTGGCCGAGGGCTAGGTGTAGGTGTCACGGGAGGGCTCCGTTTAGTCCTAGGACTCAAAACAGGTGTACGGCTGGATTCGGGTGTGGCTAAGGGTGGGTCCAGGGTGATTCCGTAGGACACGGGTTAATGCTCTGGCTAACGGTATGGCAAGGTGTACTGGTCGGGGACGGGCAAATGCTAGGCCTCGGACTAGAGTGAGCACTGGGCGTTGGTCTAGGGCCGAGCTAGGGCTAGTCGGAGCGGTAGGCGAAGCGATGGGGTAGGCATAGGGCAAGAGATGGGTGTCGGTGTAAACCTAGAAGTAGGCCTAGGGCCAGTAGTTGGAGCTGTGGCTAGGGGTAGGGATGGGGGTGGGCTTATGAGTAGGGGTAGCTGTAGGGCCAGGGGTAGGGGTAGGACTATAGGTAGTGCTAGGCGTAGGCCTAGGGCGAGGGGTAGTGCTCGGGGTAGGATTAGGGGAAGGGCTAGTGGGTGGCAGAAACTCACAGGCAGTGTTAGTGTTAGGGCTAATGTTAGGCCTAGGATTAGTGGTAGTGGTAGGGGTTGGCCGAGGGCTAGGTGTAGGTGTCACGGGAGGGCTCCGTTTAGTTCTAGGACTCAGAACAGGTGTAGGGCGTTATTCGGGTGTGACTAAGGGTGGGTCCAGGGTGATTCCGTAGGACACGGGTTAGTGCTCTGGCTAACGGTAGGGCAAGGTGTACTGGTCGGAGATGGGCAAATGCTAGGCTTCGGACTAGAATGAGCACTGGGAGTTGGTCTATGGCCCGAGCTAGGGCTAGTGGGAGCGGTAGGCGTAGCGCTGGGGTAGGCATAGGGCAAGAGGTGGGTGTCGGGGTAAACTTAGGAGTAGGCCTATGGCCAGGAGTTGGAGCTGTGGCTAGGGTAGGGATGGGGTTGGGCCTATGGGTAGGGGTAGCAGTAGGGCCAGGGGTATGGGTAGGACTAGAGATAGTGCTAGGCGTAGGCCTAGGGTGATGGGTAGTGATCGGGGGAGGATTAGGTGAATGGCTAGTGGTTGGCAGAGGCCCACGGGCAGTGTTAGTGTTAGGGCTCATGTTAGGCCTAGAATTAGTTGTAGTGGTAGGGGTTGGCCGAGGGCTAGGTGCAGGTGTCACGGGAGGGCTCCGGTTAGTCCTAGGACTTGAAATAGGTGTAGGGCTGGATTCGGGTGTGGCTAAGGGTGGGTCCAGGGTGATTCCGTAGGATATGGGTTAGTGCTATGGCTAATGGTAGGGCAAAGTGTACTGGTCGGCGACGGTCAAGTGCTAGGCCTCGGACTAGAGTGAGCACTGGGCGTTGATCTAGGGCCCGAGCTAGGGCTAGTGGGAGCGGTAGGTGTAGCGCTGTGGTAGGCATAGGGCAAGAGGTGGGTTTCGGGGTAAACCTAGGAGTAGGCCTAGGGCCAGGAGTTGGAGCTGTGGCTAGGGGTAGGGATGGGGGTGTGCCTATGGGTAGGGGTAGCTGTAGGGCCAGGGGTAGGGGTAGGACTAGAGGTAGTGCTAGGCGTAGGCCTAGGGCGAGGGGCAGTGCTCGGGGTAGGTTTAGGTGAAGGGCTAGTGGTTGGCAGAGGCCTACGGGCAGTGTTAGTGTTAGGGCTCATGTTAGGACTAGAATTAGTTATAGTGGTAGGGGTTGGCCGAGGGCTAAAGGCTGGTGTCACGGGAGGGCTCCGGTTAGTCCTAGGACTTGAAACAGGTGTAGGGCTGGATTCGTGTGTGGCTAAGTGTGGGTCCAGGGTGATTCCGTAGGACACGGGTTAGTACTCTGGCTAACGGTAGGGCAAGGTGTACTGTTCGGTGACGGGCAAGTGCTAGGCCTCGGACTGGAGTGAGCACCTGGCGTTGGTCTAGGGCCCGAGCTAGGGCTAGTGGGAGCGGTAGGCGTAGCGCTGGGGTAGGCATAGGGCAATAGTTGGGTGTCGGGGTAAACCTAGGAGTAGTCCTAGGGCCAGGAGTTGGAGCTGTGGCTAGGGGTATGGATGGGGGTGGACCTGTGGGTAGGTTAGCTGTAGGGCCAGGTGTAGGGGTAGGACTAGAGGTAGTGCTAGGCGTAGGCCTAGGGCGAGGGGGAGTGCTCGGGGTAGGGTTAGGTGAAGGGCTAGTGGTTGGCAGAGGCCTACGGGCAGTGTTAGTGTTAGGGCTCATGTTAGGCCTAAAATTAGTGGTAGTGGTAGGGATTGGCCAAGGGTTAGGGGTAGGTGTCAAGGTAGGGCTCCGTTTAGTCCTAGAACTCGGAACAGATGTAGGGCTGGATTCGGGTGTGGCTAAGGGTGGGTCCAGGGTGATTCCGTAGGACACGGGTTAGTTCTCTGGCTAACGGTAGGGCAATATGTACTGGTCGGCAACGGGCAAGTGCTAGGCCTCGGAATAGAGTGAGCACTGGGCGTTGGTCTAGGGCCCGAGCTAGTGCTACTGGGATCAGTAGGCGTAGCGCTTGGGTAGGCATAGGGCAAGAGGTGGGTGTCGGGGTAAACCTAGGAGTAGGCCTAGGGCCAGGAGTTGGAGCTGTGGCTAGGGGTAGGGATGGGTGTGTGCATATGGGTATGGGTAGCTGTAGGGCCAGGGGTAGGGGTAGGACTAGAGGTAGTGCTAGGCGTAGGCCTAGGGCGAGGGGCAGTGCTCGGGGTAGGGTTAGGTGAAGGGCTAGTGGTTGGCAGAGGCCTACGGGCAGTGTTAGTGTTAGGGCTCATGTTAGGCCTAGAATTAGTTATAGTGGTAGGGGTTGGCCGAGGGCTAAAGGCAGGTGTCACGGGAGGGCTCCGGTTAGTCCTAGGACTTGAAACAGGTGTAGGGCTGGATTCGGGTGTGGCTAAGTGTGGGTCCAGGGTAATTCCGTAAGACACGGGTTAGTCCTCTGGCTAACGGTAGGGCAAGGTGTACTGGTCAGCGACGGGCAAGTGCTAGGCCTCGAACTAGAATGAGCACTGGGCGTTGGTCTAAGACCCGAGCTAGGGCTAGTGGGAGCGGTAGGCGTAGCGCTGGGGTAGGCATAGGGCAAGAGGTGGGTGTCGGGGTAAACCTAGGAGTAGGCCTAGGGCCAGGAGTTGGAGCTGTGGCTAGGGGTAGGGATGGGGTTGGGCCTATGGGTAGGGGTAGCTGTACGGCCAGGTGTATGGGTAGGACTAGAGGTAGTGCTAGGCGTAGGCCTAGGGCGATGGGTAGTGCTCGGGGTAGGATTAGGTGAAGGGCTAGTGGTTGGCAGAGGTCACGGGCACTGTTATTGTTAGGGCTCAAGTTAGGCCTAGGATTAGTAATAATGGTAGGGGTTGGCCGAGGGCTAGGTGTAGGTGTCACGGGAGGGCTCCGTTTAGTCCTAGGACTCAAAACAGGTGTACGGCTGGATTCGGGTGTGGCTAAGGGTGGGTCCAGGGTGATTCCGTAGGACACGGGTTAATGCTCTGGCTAACGGTATGGCAAGGTGTACTGGTCGGGGACGGGCAAATGCTAGGCCTCGGACTAGAGTGAGCACTGGGCGTTGGTCTAGGGCCGAGCTAGGGCTAGTCGGAGCGGTAGGCGAAGCGATGTGGTAGGCATAGGGCAAGAGATGGGTGTCGGTGTAAACCTAGAAGTAGGCCTAGGGCCAGTAGTTGGAGCTGTGGCTAGGGGTAGGGATGGGGGTGGGCTTATGAGTAGGGGTAGCTGTAGGGCCAGGGGTAGTTGTAGGACTAGAGGTAGTGCTAGGCGTAGGCCTAGGGCGAGGGGTAGTGCTCGGGGTAGGATTAGGGGAAGGGCTAGTGGGTGGCAGAAACTCACAGGCAGTGTTAGTGTTAGGGCTCATGTTAGGCCTAGGATTAGTGGTAGTGGTAGGGGTTGGCTGAGGGCTAGGTGTAGGTGTCACGGGAGGGCTCCGTTTAGTTCTAGGACTCAGAACAGGTGTAGGGCGTTATTCGGGTGTGACTAAGGGTGGGTCCAGGGTGATTCTGTAGGACACGGGTTAGTGCTCTGGCTAACGGTAGGGCAAGGTGTACTGGTCGGAGATGGGCAAATGCTAGGCTTCGGACTAGAGTGAGCACTGGGAGTTGGTCTATGGCCCGAGTTAGGGCTAGTGGGAGCGGTAGGCGTAGCGCTGGGGTAGGCATAGGGCAAGAGGTGGGTGTCGGGGTAAACTTAGGAGTAGGCCTATGGCCAGGAGTTGGAGCTGTGGCTAGGGGTAGGGATGGGGTTGGGCCTATGGGTAGGGGTAGCAGTAGGGCCAGGGGTATGTGTAGGACTAGAGATAGTGCTAGGCGTAGGCCTAGGGTGATGGGTAGTGATCGGGGGAGGATTAGGTGAATGGCTAGTGGTTGGCAGAGGCCCACGGGCAGTGTTAGTGTTAGGGCTCATGTTAGGCCTAGAATTAGTTGTAGAGGTAGGGGTTGGCCGAGGGCTAGGTGCAGGTGTCACGGGAGGGCTCCGGTTAATCCTAGGACTTGAAACAGGTGTAGGGCTGGATTCGGGTGTGGCTAAGCGTGGGTCCAGGGTGATTCCGTAGGATATGGGTTAGTGCTATGGCTAACGGTAGGGCAAAGTGTACTAGTCGGCGACGGTCAAGTGCTAGGCCTCGGACTAGAGTGAGCACTGGGCGTTGATCTAGGGCCCGAGCTAGGGCTAGTGGGAGCGGTAGGCGTAGCGCTGGGGTAGGCATAGGGCAAGAGGTGGGTGTCGGGGTAAACCTAGGAGTAGGCCTAGGGCCAGGAGTTGGAGCTGTGGCTAGGGGTAGGGATGGGGTTGGGCCTATGGGTAGGGGTAGCTGTACGGCCAGGTGTATGGGTAGGACTAGAGGTAGTGCTAGGCGTAGGCCTAGGGCGATGGGTAGTGCTCGGGGTAGGATTAGGTGAAGGGCTAGTGGTTGGCAGAGGTCACGGGCACTGTTATTCTTAGGGCTCAAGTTAGGCCTAGGATTAGTAATAATGGTAGGGGTTGGCCGAGGGCTAGGTGTAGGTGTCACGGGAGGGCTCCGTTTAGTCCTAGGACTCAAAACAGGTGTACGGCTGGATTCGGGTGTGGCTAAGGGTGGGTCCAGGGTGATTCCGTAGGACACGGGTTAATGCTCTGGCTAACGGTATGGCAAGGTGTACTGGTCGGGGACGGGCAAATGCTAGGCCTCGGACTAGAGTGAGCACTGGGCGTTGGTCTAGGGCCGAGCTAGGGCTAGTCGGAGCGGTAGGCGAAGCGATGGGGTAGGCATAGGGCAAGAGATGGGTGTCGGTGTAAACCTAGAAGTAGGCCTAGGGCCAGTAGTTGGAGCTGTGGCTAGGGGTAGGGATGGGGGTGGGCTTATGAGTAGGGGTAGCTGTAGGGCCAGGGGTAGGGGTAGGACTATAGGTAGTGCTAGGCGTAGGCCTAGGGCGAGGGGTAGTGCTCGGGGTAGGATTAGGGGAAGGGCTAGTGGGTGGCAGAAACTCACAGGCAGTGTTAGTGTTAGGGCTAATGTTAGGCCTAGGATTAGTGGTAGTGGTAGGGGTTGGCCGAGGGCTAGGTGTAGGTGTCACGGGAGGGCTCCGTTTAGTTCTAGGACTCAGAACAGGTGTAGGGCGTTATTCGGGTGTGACTAAGGGTGGGTCCAGGGTGATTCCGTAGAACACGGGTTAGTGCTCTGGCTAACGGTAGGGCAAGGTGTACTGGTCGGAGATGGGCAAATGCTAGGCTTCGGACTAGAATGAGCACTGGGAGTTGGTCTATGGCCCGAGCTAGGGCTAGTGGGAGCGGTAGGCGTAGCGCTGGGGTAGGCATAGGGCAAGAGGTGGGTGTCGGGGTAAACTTAGGAGTAGGCCTATGGCCAGGAGTTGGAGCTGTGGCTAGGGTAGGGATGGGGTTGGGCCTATGGGTAGGGGTAGCAGTAGGGCCAGGGGTATGGGTAGGACTAGAGATAGTGCTAGGCGTAGGCCTAGGGTGATGGGTAGTGATCGGGGGAGGATTAGGTGAATGGCTAGTGGTTGGCAGAGGCCCACGGGCAGTGTTAGTGTTAGGGCTCATGTTAGGCCTAGAATTAGTTGTAGTGGTAGGGGTTGGCCGAGGGCTAGGTGCAGGTGTCACGGGAGGGCTCCGGTTAGTCCTAGGACTTGAAATAGGTGTAGGGCTGGATTCGGGTGTGGCTAAGGGTGGGTCCAGGGTGATTCCGTAGGATATGGGTTAGTGCTATGGCTAATGGTAGGGCAAAGTGTACTGGTCGGCGACGGTCAAGTGCTAGGCCTCGGACTAGAGTGAGCACTGGGCGTTGATCTAGGGCCCGAGCTAGGGCTAGTGGGAGCGGTAGGTGTAGCGCTGTGGTAGGCATAGGGCAAGAGGTGGGTTTCGGGGTAAACCTAGGAGTAGGCCTAGGGCCAGGAGTTGGAGCTGTGGCTAGGGGTAGGGATGGGGGTGTGCCTATGGGTAGGGGTAGCTGTAGGGCCAGGGGTAGGGGTAGGACTAGAGGTAGTGCTAGGCGTAGGCCTAGGGCGAGGGGCAGTGCTCGGGGTAGGTTTAGGTGAAGGGCTAGTGGTTGGCAGAGGCCTACGGGCAGTGTTAGTGTTAGGGCTCATGTTAGGACTAGAATTAGTTATAGTGGTAGGGGTTGGCCGAGGGCTAAAGGCTGGTGTCACGGGAGGGCTCCGGTTAGTCCTAGGACTTGAAACAGGTGTAGGGCTGGATTCGTGTGTGGCTAAGTGTGGGTCCAGGGTGATTCCGTAGGACACGGGTTAGTACTCTGGCTAACGGTAGGGCAAGGTGTACTGTTCGGTGACGGGCAAGTGCTAGGCCTCGGACTGGAGTGAGCACCTGGCGTTGGTCTAGGGCCCGAGCTAGGGCTAGTGGGAGCGGTAGGCGTAGCGCTGGGGTAGGCATAGGGCAATAGTTGGGTGTCGGGGTAAACCTAGGAGTAGTCCTAGGGCCAGGAGTTGGAGCTGTGGCTAGGGGTATGGATGGGGGTGGACCTGTGGGTAGGTTAGCTGTAGGGCCAGGTGTAGGGGTAGGACTAGAGGTAGTGCTAGGCGTAGGCCTAGGGCGAGGGGGAGTGCTCGGGGTAGGGTTAGGTGAAGGGCTAGTGGTTGGCAGAGGCCTACGGGCAGTGTTAGTGTTAGGGCTCATGTTAGGCCTAAAATTAGTGGTAGTGGTAGGGATTGGCCAAGGGTTAGGGGTAGGTGTCAAGGTAGGGCTCCGTTTAGTCCTAGAACTCGGAACAGATGTAGGGCTGGATTCGGGTGTGGCTAAGGGTGGGTCCAGGGTGATTCCGTAGGACACGGGTTAGTTCTCTGGCTAACGGTAGGGCAATATGTACTGGTCGGCAACGGGCAAGTGCTAGGCCTCGGAATAGAGTGAGCACTGGGCGTTGGTCTAGGGCCCGAGCTAGTGCTACTGGGATCAGTAGGCGTAGCGCTTGGGTAGGCATAGGGCAAGAGGTGGGTGTCGGGGTAAACCTAGGAGTAGGCCTAGGGCCAGGAGTTGGAGCTGTGGCTAGGGGTAGGGATGGGTGTGTGCATATGGGTATGGGTAGCTGTAGGGCCAGGGGTAGGGGTAGGACTAGAGGTAGTGCTAGGCGTAGGCCTAGGGCGAGGGGCAGTGCTCGGGGTAGGGTTAGGTGAAGGGCTAGTGGTTGGCAGAGGCCTACGGGCAGTGTTAGTGTTAGGGCTCATGTTAGGCCTAGAATTAGTTATAGTGGTAGGGGTTGGCCGAGGGCTAAAGGCAGGTGTCACGGGAGGGCTCCGGTTAGTCCTAGGACTTGAAACAGGTGTAGGGCTGGATTCGGGTGTGGCTAAGTGTGGGTCCAGGGTAATTCCGTAAGACACGGGTTAGTCCTCTGGCTAACGGTAGGGCAAGGTGTACTGGTCAGCGACGGGCAAGTGCTAGGCCTCGAACTAGAATGAGCACTGGGCGTTGGTCTAAGACCCGAGCTAGGGCTAGTGGGAGCGGTAGGCGTAGCGCTGGGGTAGGCATAGGGCAAGAGGTGGGTGTCGGGGTAAACCTAGGAGTAGGCCTAGGGCCAGGAGTTGGAGCTGTGGCTAGGGGTAGGGATGGGGTTGGGCCTATGGGTAGGGGTAGCTGTACGGCCAGGTGTATGGGTAGGACTAGAGGTAGTGCTAGGCGTAGGCCTAGGGCGATGGGTAGTGCTCGGGGTAGGATTAGGTGAAGGGCTAGTGGTTGGCAGAGGTCACGGGCACTGTTATTGTTAGGGCTCAAGTTAGGCCTAGGATTAGTAATAATGGTAGGGGTTGGCCGAGGGCTAGGTGTAGGTGTCACGGGAGGGCTCCGTTTAGTCCTAGGACTCAAAACAGGTGTACGGCTGGATTCGGGTGTGGCTAAGGGTGGGTCCAGGGTGATTCCGTAGGACACGGGTTAATGCTCTGGCTAACGGTATGGCAAGGTGTACTGGTCGGGGACGGGCAAATGCTAGGCCTCGGACTAGAGTGAGCACTGGGCGTTGGTCTAGGGCCGAGCTAGGGCTAGTCGGAGCGGTAGGCGAAGCGATGTGGTAGGCATAGGGCAAGAGATGGGTGTCGGTGTAAACCTAGAAGTAGGCCTAGGGCCAGTAGTTGGAGCTGTGGCTAGGGGTAGGGATGGGGGTGGGCTTATGAGTAGGGGTAGCTGTAGGGCCAGGGGTAGGGGTAGGACTAGAGGTAGTGCTAGGCGTAGGCCTAGGGCGAGGGGTAGTGCTCGGGGTAGGATTAGGGGAAGGGCTAGTGGGTGGCAGAAACTCACAGGCAGTGTTAGTGTTAGGGCTCATGTTAGGCCTAGGATTAGTGGTAGTGGTAGGGGTTGGCTGAGGGCTAGGTGTAGGTGTCACGGGAGGGCTCCGTTTAGTTCTAGGACTCAGAACAGGTGTAGGGCGTTATTCGGGTGTGACTAAGGGTGGGTCCAGGGTGATTCTGTAGGACACGGGTTAGTGCTCTGGCTAACGGTAGGGCAAGGTGTACTGGTCGGAGATGGGCAAATGCTAGGCTTCGGACTAGAGTGAGCACTGGGAGTTGGTCTATGGCCCGAGTTAGGGCTAGTGGGAGCGGTAGGCGTAGCGCTGGGGTAGGCATAGGGCAAGAGGTGGGTGTCGGGGTAAACCTAGGAGTAGGCCTAGGGCCAGGAGTTGGAGCTGTGGCTAGGGGTAGGGATGGGGTTGGGCCTATGGGTAGGGGTAGCTGTACGGCCAGGTGTATGGGTAGGACTAGAGGTAGTGCTAGGCGTAGGCCTAGGGCGATGGGTAGTGCTCGGGGTAGGATTAGGTGAAGGGCTAGTGGTTGGCAGAGGTCACGGGCACTGTTATTCTTAGGGCTCAAGTTAGGCCTAGGATTAGTAATAATGGTAGGGGTTGGCCGAGGGCTAGGTGTAGGTGTCACGGGAGGGCTCCGTTTAGTCCTAGGACTCAAAACAGGTGTACGGCTGGATTCGGGTGTGGCTAAGGGTGGGTCCAGGGTGATTCCGTAGGACACGGGTTAATGCTCTGGCTAACGGTATGGCAAGGTGTACTGGTCGGGGACGGGCAAATGCTAGGCCTCGGACTAGAGTGAGCACTGGGCGTTGGTCTAGGGCCGAGCTAGGGCTAGTCGGAGCGGTAGGCGAAGCGATGGGGTAGGCATAGGGCAAGAGATGGGTGTCGGTGTAAACCTAGAAGTAGGCCTAGGGCCAGTAGTTGGAGCTGTGGCTAGGGGTAGGGATGGGGGTGGGCTTATGAGTAGGGGTAGCTGTAGGGCCAGGGGTAGGGGTAGGACTATAGGTAGTGCTAGGCGTAGGCCTAGGGCGAGGGGTAGTGCTCGGGGTAGGATTAGGGGAAGGGCTAGTGGGTGGCAGAAACTCACAGGCAGTGTTAGTGTTAGGGCTAATGTTAGGCCTAGGATTAGTGGTAGTGGTAGGGGTTGGCCGAGGGCTAGGTGTAGGTGTCACGGGAGGGCTCCGTTTAGTTCTAGGACTCAGAACAGGTGTAGGGCGTTATTCGGGTGTGACTAAGGGTGGGTCCAGGGTGATTCCGTAGGACACGGGTTAGTGCTCTGGCTAACGGTAGGGCAAGGTGTACTGGTCGGAGATGGGCAAATGCTAGGCTTCGGACTAGAATGAGCACTGGGAGTTGGTCTATGGCCCGAGCTAGGGCTAGTGGGAGCGGTAGGCGTAGCGCTGGGGTAGGCATAGGGCAAGAGGTGGGTGTCGGGGTAAACTTAGGAGTAGGCCTATGGCCAGGAGTTGGAGCTGTGGCTAGGGTAGGGATGGGGTTGGGCCTATGGGTAGGGGTAGCAGTAGGGCCAGGGGTATGGGTAGGACTAGAGATAGTGCTAGGCGTAGGCCTAGGGTGATGGGTAGTGATCGGGGGAGGATTAGGTGAATGGCTAGTGGTTGGCAGAGGCCCACGGGCAGTGTTAGTGTTAGGGCTCATGTTAGGCCTAGAATTAGTTGTAGTGGTAGGGGTTGGCCGAGGGCTAGGTGCAGGTGTCACGGGAGGGCTCCGGTTAGTCCTAGGACTTGAAATAGGTGTAGGGCTGGATTCGGGTGTGGCTAAGGGTGGGTCCAGGGTGATTCCGTAGGATATGGGTTAGTGCTATGGCTAATGGTAGGGCAAAGTGTACTGGTCGGCGACGGTCAAGTGCTAGGCCTCGGACTAGAGTGAGCACTGGGCGTTGATCTAGGGCCCGAGCTAGGGCTAGTGGGAGCGGTAGGTGTAGCGCTGTGGTAGGCATAGGGCAAGAGGTGGGTTTCGGGGTAAACCTAGGAGTAGGCCTAGGGCCAGGAGTTGGAGCTGTGGCTAGGGGTAGGGATGGGGGTGTGCCTATGGGTAGGGGTAGCTGTAGGGCCAGGGGTAGGGGTAGGACTAGAGGTAGTGCTAGGCGTAGGCCTAGGGCGAGGGGCAGTGCTCGGGGTAGGTTTAGGTGAAGGGCTAGTGGTTGGCAGAGGCCTACGGGCAGTGTTAGTGTTAGGGCTCATGTTAGGACTAGAATTAGTTATAGTGGTAGGGGTTGGCCGAGGGCTAAAGGCTGGTGTCACGGGAGGGCTCCGGTTAGTCCTAGGACTTGAAACAGGTGTAGGGCTGGATTCGTGTGTGGCTAAGTGTGGGTCCAGGGTGATTCCGTAGGACACGGGTTAGTACTCTGGCTAACGGTAGGGCAAGGTGTACTGTTCGGTGACGGGCAAGTGCTAGGCCTCGGACTGGAGTGAGCACCTGGCGTTGGTCTAGGGCCCGAGCTAGGGCTAGTGGGAGCGGTAGGCGTAGCGCTGGGGTAGGCATAGGGCAATAGTTGGGTGTCGGGGTAAACCTAGGAGTAGTCCTAGGGCCAGGAGTTGGAGCTGTGGCTAGGGGTATGGATGGGGGTGGACCTGTGGGTAGGTTAGCTGTAGGGCCAGGTGTAGGGGTAGGACTAGAGGTAGTGCTAGGCGTAGGCCTAGGGCGAGGGGGAGTGCTCGGGGTAGGGTTAGGTGAAGGGCTAGTGGTTGGCAGAGGCCTACGGGCAGTGTTAGTGTTAGGGCTCATGTTAGGCCTAAAATTAGTGGTAGTGGTAGGGATTGGCCAAGGGTTAGGGGTAGGTGTCAAGGTAGGGCTCCGTTTAGTCCTAGAACTCGGAACAGATGTAGGGCTGGATTCGGGTGTGGCTAAGGGTGGGTCCAGGGTGATTCCGTAGGACACGGGTTAGTTCTCTGGCTAACGGTAGGGCAATATGTACTGGTCGGCAACGGGCAAGTGCTAGGCCTCGGAATAGAGTGAGCACTGGGCGTTGGTCTAGGGCCCGAGCTAGTGCTACTGGGATCAGTAGGCGTAGCGCTTGGGTAGGCATAGGGCAAGAGGTGGGTGTCGGGGTAAACCTAGGAGTAGGCCTAGGGCCAGGAGTTGGAGCTGTGGCTAGGGGTAGGGATGGGTGTGTGCATATGGGTATGGGTAGCTGTAGGGCCAGGGGTAGGGGTAGGACTAGAGGTAGTGCTAGGCGTAGGCCTAGGGCGAGGGGCAGTGCTCGGGGTAGGGTTAGGTGAAGGGCTAGTGGTTGGCAGAGGCCTACGGGCAGTGTTAGTGTTAGGGCTCATGTTAGGCCTAGAATTAGTTATAGTGGTAGGGGTTGGCCGAGGGCTAAAGGCAGGTGTCACGGGAGGGCTCCGGTTAGTCCTAGGACTTGAAACAGGTGTAGGGCTGGATTCGGGTGTGGCTAAGTGTGGGTCCAGGGTAATTCCGTAAGACACGGGTTAGTCCTCTGGCTAACGGTAGGGCAAGGTGTACTGGTCAGCGACGGGCAAGTGCTAGGCCTCGAACTAGAATGAGCACTGGGCGTTGGTCTAAGACCCGAGCTAGGGCTAGTGGGAGCGGTAGGCGTAGCGCTGGGGTAGGCATAGGGCAAGAGGTGGGTGTCGGGGTAAACCTAGGAGTAGGCCTAGGGCCAGGAGTTGGAGCTGTGGCTAGGGGTAGGGATGGGGTTGGGCCTATGGGTAGGGGTAGCTGTACGGCCAGGTGTATGGGTAGGACTAGAGGTAGTGCTAGGCGTAGGCCTAGGGCGATGGGTAGTGCTCGGGGTAGGATTAGGTGAAGGGCTAGTGGTTGGCAGAGGTCACGGGCACTGTTATTGTTAGGGCTCAAGTTAGGCCTAGGATTAGTAATAATGGTAGGGGTTGGCCGAGGGCTAGGTGTAGGTGTCACGGGAGGGCTCCGTTTAGTCCTAGGACTCAAAACAGGTGTACGGCTGGATTCGGGTGTGGCTAAGGGTGGGTCCAGGGTGATTCCGTAGGACACGGGTTAATGCTCTGGCTAACGGTATGGCAAGGTGTACTGGTCGGGGACGGGCAAATGCTAGGCCTCGGACTAGAGTGAGCACTGGGCGTTGGTCTAGGGCCGAGCTAGGGCTAGTCGGAGCGGTAGGCGAAGCGATGTGGTAGGCATAGGGCAAGAGATGGGTGTCGGTGTAAACCTAGAAGTAGGCCTAGGGCCAGTAGTTGGAGCTGTGGCTAGGGGTAGGGATGGGGGTGGGCTTATGAGTAGGGGTAGCTGTAGGGCCAGGGGTAGGGGTAGGACTAGAGGTAGTGCTAGGCGTAGGCCTAGGGCGAGGGGTAGTGCTCGGGGTAGGATTAGGGGAAGGGCTAGTGGGTGGCAGAAACTCACAGGCAGTGTTAGTGTTAGGGCTCATGTTAGGCCTAGGATTAGTGGTAGTGGTAGGGGTTGGCCGAGGGCTAGGTGTAGGTGTCACGGGAGGGCTCCGTTTAGTTCTAGGACTCAGAACAGGTGTAGAGCGTTATTCGGGTGTGACTAAGGGTGGGTCCAGGGTGATTCCGTAGGACACGGGTTAGTGCTCTGGCTAACGGTAGGGCAAGGTGTACTGGTCGGAGATGGGCAAATGCTAGGCTTCGGACTAGAGTGAGCACTGGGAGTTGGTCTATGGCCCGAGCTAGGGCTAGTGGGAGCGGTAGGCGTAGCGCTGGGTTAGGCATAGGGCAAGAGGTGGGTGTCGGGGTAAACTTAGGAGTAGGCCTATGGCCAGGAGTTGGAGCTGTGGCTAGGGGTAGGGATGGGGTTGGGCCTATGGGTAGGGGTAGCAGTAGGGCCAGGGGTATGTGTAGGACTAGAGATAGTGCTAGGCGTAGGCCTAGGGTGATGGGTAGTGATCGGGGGAGGATTAGGTGAATGGCTAGTGGTTGGCAGAGGCCCACGGGCAGTGTTAGTGTTAGGGCTCATGTTAGGCCTAGAATTAGTTGTAGTGGTAGGGGTTGGCCGAGGGCTAGGTGCAGGTGTCACGGGAGGGCTCCGGTTAGTCCTAGGACTTGAAACAGGTGTAGGGCTGGATTCGGGTGTGGCTAAGGGTGGGTCCAGGGTGATTCCGTAGGATATGGGTTAGTGCTATGGCTAACGGTAGGGCAAAGTGTACTGGTCGGCGACGGTCAAGTGCTAGGCCTCGGACTAGAGTGAGCACTGGGCGTTGATCTAGGGCCCGAGATAGGGCTAGTGGGAGCGGTAGGTGTAGCGCTGGGGTAGGCATAGGGCAAGAGGTGGGTGTCGGGGTAAACCTAGGAGTAGGCCTAGGGCCAGGAGTTGGAGCTGTGGCTAGGGGTAGGGATGGGGTTGGGCCTATGGGTAGGGGTAGCTGTACGGCCAGGTGTATGGGTAGGACTAGAGGTAGTGCTAGGCGTAGGCCTAGGGCGATGGGTAGTGCTCGGGGTAGGATTAGGTGAAGGGCTAGTGGTTGGCAGAGGTCACGGGCACTTTAATTGTTAGGGCTCAAGTTAGGCCTAGGATTAGTAATAATGGTAGGGGTTGGCCGAGGGCTAGGTGTAGGTGTCACGGGAGGGCTCCGTTTAGTCCTAGGACTCAAAACAGGTGTACGGCTGGATTCGGGTGTGGCTAAGGGTGGGTCCAGGGTGATTCCTTAGGACACGGGTTAATGCTCTGGCTAACGGTATGGCAAGGTGTACTGGTCGGGGACGGGCAAATGCTAGGCCTCGGACTAGAGTGAGCACTGGGCGTTGGTCTAGGGCCGAGCTAGGGCTAGTCGGAGCGGTAGGCGAAGCGATGGGGTAGGCATAGGGCAAGAGATGGGTGTCGGTGTAAACCTAGAAGTAGGCCTAGGGCCAGTAGTTGGAGCTGTGGCTAGGGGTAGGGATGGGGGTGGGCTTATGAGTAGGGGTAGCTGTAGGGCCAGGGGTAGTGGTAGGACTAGAGGTAGTGCTAGGCGTAGGCCTAGGGCGAGGGGTAGTGCTCGGGGTAGGATTAGGGGAAGGGCTAGTGGGTGGCAGAAACTCACAGGCAGTGTTAGTGTTAGGGCTCATGTTAGGCCTAGGATTAGTGGTAGTGGTAGGGGTTGGCTGAGGGCTAGGTGTAGGTGTCACGGGAGGGCTCCGTTTAGTTCTAGGACTCAGAACAGGTGTAGGGCGTTATTCGGGTGTGACTAAGGGTGGGTCCAGGGTGATTCCGTAGGACACGGGTTAGTGCTCTGGCTAACGGTAGGGCAAGGTGTACTGGTCGGAGATGGGCAAATGCTAGGCTTCGGACTAGAGTGAGCACTGGGAGTTGGTCTGTGGCCCGAGCTAGGGCTAGTGGGAGCGGTAGGCGTAGCGCTGGGGTAGGCATAGGGCAAGAGGTGGGTGTCGGGGTAAACTTAGGAGTAGGCCTATGGCCAGGAGTTGGAGCTGTGGCTAGGGGTAGGGATGGGTTTGGGCCTATGGGTAGGGGTAGCAGTAGGGCCAAGGGTATGTGTAGGACTAGAGATAGTGCTAGGCGTAGGCCTAGGGTGATGGGTAGTGATCGGGGGAGGATTAGGTGAATGGCTAGTGGTTGGCAGAGGCCCACGGGCAGTGTTAGTGTTAGGGCTCATGTTAGGCCTAGAATTAGTTGTAGTGGTAGGGGTTGGCCGAGGGCTAGGTGCAGGTGTCACGGGAGGGCTCCGGTTAGTCCTACGACTTGAAACAGGTGTAGGGCTGGATTCGGGTGTGGCTAAGGGTGGGTCCAGGGTGATTCCGTAGGATATGGGTTAGTGCTATGGCTAACGGTAGGGCAAAGTGTACTGGTCGGCGACGGTCAAGTGCTAGGCCTCGGACTAGAGTGAGCACTGGGCGTTGGTCTAGGTCCCGAGCTAGGGCTAGTGGGAGCGGTAGGCGTAGCGCTGGGGTACGCATAGGGCAAGATGTGGGTGTCGGGGTAAACTTAGGAGTAGGCCTAGGGCCAGGAGTTGGAGCTGTGGCTAGGGGTAAGGATGGGGGTGGGCCTATGGGTAGGGGTACCTATAGGGCCAGGGGTAGGGGTAGGAATAGAGGTAGTGCTAGGCGTAGGCCTAGGGGGAGGGGGACTGCTCGGGGTAGGGTTAGGTGAAGGGCTAGTGGTTGGCAGAGGCCCACGGGCAGTGTTAGTGTTAGGGCTCATGTTAGGCCTAGGATTAGTGGTAGTGGTAGGGGTTGGCCGAGGGCTAGGGGTATGTGTCAAGGTAGGGCTCCGTTTAGTCATAGGACTCGGAACAGATGTAGGGCTGGATTCGGGTGTGGCTAAGGGTGGGTCCAGGGTGATTCCGTAGGACACGGGTTAGTTCTCTGGCTAACGGTAGGGCAAGATGTACTGGTCGGCAACGGGCAAGTGCTAGGCCTCGGAATAGAGTGAGCACTGGGCGTTGGTCTAGGGCCCGAGCTAGTGCTACTGGGATCAGTAGGCGTAGCGCTTGGGTAGGCCTAGGGCAAGAGGTGGGTGTCGGGGTAAACCTAGGAGTCGGCCTAGGGCCAGGAGTTGGAGCTGTGGCTAGGGGTAGGGATGGGGGTGTGCATATGGGTATGGGTAGCTGTAGGGCCAGGGGTAGGGGTAGGACTAGAGGTAGTGCTAGGCGTAGGCCTAGGGCGAGGGAAAGTGCTCGGGGTAGGGTTAGGTGAAGGGCTAGTGGTTGGCAGAGGCCTACGGGCAGTGTTAGTGTTAGGGCTCATGTTAGGCCTAGAATTAGTTGTAGTGGTGGGGTTGGCCGATGGCTAGGGGCAGGTGTCTCGGGAGGGCTCCGGTTAGTCCTAGGACTTGAAACAGGTGTAGGGCTGGATTCGGGTGTGGCTAAGTGTGGGTCCAGGGTGATTCCGTAGGACACGGGTTAGTCCTCTGGCTAACGGTAGGGCAAGGTGTACTGGTCAGCGACGGGCAAGTGCTAGGCCTCGAACTAGAATGAGCACTGGGCGTTGGTCTAAGACCCGAGCTAGGGCTAGTGGGAGCGGTAGGCGTAGCGCTGGGGTAGGCATAGGGCAAGAGATGGGTGTCGGTGTAAACCTAGAAGTAGGCCTAGGGCCAGTAGTTGGAGCTGTGGCTAGGGTTAGGGATGGGGGTGGGCTTATGAGTAGGGGTAGCTGTAGGGCCAGGGGTAGGTGTAGGACTAGAGGTAGTGCTAGGCGTAGGCCTAGGGCGAGGGGTAGTGCTCGGGGTAGGATTAGGGGAAGGGCTAGTGGGTGGCAGAAACTCACAGGCAGTGTTAGTGTTAGGGCTCATGTTAGGCCTAGGATTAGTGGTAGTGGTAGGGGTTGGCTGAGGGCTAGGTGTAGGTGTCACGGGAGGGCTCCGTTTAGTTCTAGGACTCAGAACAGGTGTAGGGCGTTATTCGGGTGTGACTAAGGGTGGGTCCAGGGTGATTCCGTAGGACACGGGTTAGTGCTCTGGCTAACGGTAGGGCAAGGTGTACTGGTCGGAGATGGGCAAATGCTAGGCTTCGGACTAGAGTGAGCACTGGGAGTTGGTCTGTGGCCCGAGCTAGGGCTAGTGGGAGCGGTAGGCGTAGCGCTGGGGTAGGCATAGGGCAAGAGGTGGGTGTCGGGGTAAACTTAGGAGTAGGCCTATGGCCAGGAGTTGGAGCTGTGGCTAGGGGTAGGGATGGGTTTGGGCCTATGGGTAGGGGTAGCAGTAGGGCCAAGGGTATGTGTAGGACTAGAGATAGTGCTAGGCGTAGGCCTAGGGTGATGGGTAGTGATCGGGGGAGGATTAGGTGAACGGCTAGTGGTTGGCAGAGGCCCACGGGCAGTGTTAGTGTTAGGGCTCATGTTAGGCCTAGAATTAGTTGTAGTGGTAGGGGTTGGCCGAGGGCTAGGTGCAGGTGTCACGGGAGGGCTCCGGTTAGTCCTAGGACTTGAAACAGGTGTAGGGCTGGATTCGGGTGTGGCTAAGGGTGGGTCCAGGGTGATTCCGTAGGATATGGGTTAGTGCTATGGCTAACGGTAGGGCAAAGTGTACTGGTCGGCGACGGTCAAGTGCTAGGCCTCGGACTAGAGTGAGCACTGGGCGTTGGTCTAGGTCCCGAGCTAGGGCTAGTGGGAGCGGTAGGCGTAGCGCTGGGGTACGCATAGGGCAAGATGTGGGTGTCGGGGTAAACTTAGGAGTAGGCCTAGGGCCAGGAGTTGGAGCTGTGGCTAGGGGTAAGGATGGGGGTGGGCCTATGGGTAGGGGTACCTATAGGGCCAGGGGTAGGGGTAGGAATAGAGGTAGTGCTAGGCGTAGGCCTAGGGGGAGGGGGACTGCTCGGGGTAGGGTTAGGTGAAGGGCTAGTGGTTGGCAGAGGCCCACGGGCAGTGTTAGTGTTAGGGCTCATGTTAGGCCTAGGATTAGTGGTAGTGGTAGGGGTTGGCCGAGGGCTAGGGGTATGTGTCAAGGTAGGGCTCCGTTTAGTCATAGGACTCGGAACAGATGTAGGGCTGGATTCGGGTGTGGCTAAGGGTGGGTCCAGGGTGATTCCGTAGGACACGGGTTAGTTCTCTGGCTAACGGTAGGGCAAGATGTACTGGTCGGCAACGGGCAAGTGCTAGGCCTCGGAATAGAGTGAGCACTGGGCGTTGGTCTAGGGCCCGAGCTAGTGCTACTGGGATCAGTAGGCGTAGCGCTTGGGTAGGCCTAGGGCAAGAGGTGGGTGTCGGGGTAAACCTAGGAGTCGGCCTAGGGCCAGGAGTTGGAGCTGTGGCTAGGGGTAGGGATGGGGGTGTGCATATGGGTATGGGTAGCTGTAGGGCCAGGGGTAGGGGTAGGACTAGAGGTAGTGCTAGGCGTAGGCCTAGGGCGAGGGGCAGTGCTCGGGGTAGGGTTAGGTGAAGGGCTAGTGGTTGGCAGAGGCCTACGGGCAGTGTTAGTGTTAGGGCTCATGTTAGGCCTAGAATTAGTTGTAGTGGTGGGGTTGGCCGATGGCTAGGGGCAGGTGTCTCGGGAGGGCTCCGGTTAGTCCTAGGACTTGAAACAGGTGTAGGGCTGGATTCGGGTGTGGCTAAGTGTGGGTCCAGGGTGATTCCGTAGGACACGGGTTAGTCCTCTGGCTAACGGTAGGGCAAGGTGTACTGGTCAGCGACGGGCAAGTGCTAGGCCTCGAACTAGAATGAGCACTGGGCGTTGGTCTAAGACCCGAGCTAGGGCTAGTGGGAGCGGTAGGCGTAGCGCTGGGGTAGGCATAGGGCAAGAGATGGGTGTCGGTGTAAACCTAGAAGTAGGCCTAGGGCCAGTAGTTGGAGCTGTGGCTAGGGTTAGGGATGGGGGTGGGCTTATGAGTAGGGGTAGCTGTAGGGCCAGGGGTAGGTGTAGGACTAGAGGTAGTGCTAGGCGTAGGCCTAGGGCGAGGGGTAGTGCTCGGGGTAGGATTAGGGGAAGGGCTAGTGGGTGGCAGAAACTCACAGGCAGTGTTAGTATTAGGGCTCATGTTAGGCCTAGGATTAGTGGTAGTGGTAGGGGTTGGCCGAGGGCTAGGTGTAGGTGTCACGGGAGGGCTTCGTTTAGTTCTAGGACTCAGAACAGGTGTAGGGCGTTATTCGGGTGTGACTAAGGGTGGGTCCAGGGTGATTCCGTAGGACACGGGTTAGTGCTCTGGCTAACGGTAGGGCAAGGTGTAGTGGTCGGAGATGGGCAAATGCTAGGCTTCGGACTAGAGTGAGCACTGGGAGTTGGTCTAGGGCCCGAGCTAGGGCTAGTTGGGAGCGGTAGGCGTAGCGCTGGGGTAGGCATAGGGCAAGAGGTGGGTGTCGGGGTAAACTTAGGAGTAGGCCTAGGGCCAGGAGTTGGAGCTGTGGCTAGGGGTAGGGATTGGGGTGGGCCTATGGTTAGGGGTAGCTGTAGGCCCCGGGGTAGGGGTAGGACTAGAGGTAGTGCTAGGCGTAAGCCTAGGCGAGGGGGAGTGCTCGGGGTAGGGTTAGGTGAAGGGCTAGTGGTTGGCAGAGGCCCACGGGCAGTGTTATTGTTAGGGCTCATGTTAGGCCTAGGATTAGTGGTAGTGGTAGGGGTTGGCCTAGGGCTAGGTGTAGGTGTCAAGGGAGGGCTCCGTTAAGTCCTAGGACTCGGAACAGGTGTGGGCTGGATTCGGGTGTGGCTCAGGTTGGGTACCGGTTGATTTCGTGGGACTCAGGTTAGTGTTCTGGCTAACGGTAGGGCTAGGTGTACTGGTCGGCGACGGGCAAGTGCTAGGCCACGGACTAGAGTGAGCACTGGGCGTTGGTCTAGGGCCCGAGCTAGGGCTAGTGGGAGCGGTAGGCGTAGCGCTGGGGTAGGCATAGGGCAAGTGGTGGGTGTCGGGATAAACCTAGGAGTAGGCCTAGGGCCAGGAGTTGGAGCTGTGGCTAGGGGTAGGGATGGGGTTGGTCCTATGGGTAGGGGTAGCAGTAGGGCCAGGGGTATGGGTAGGACTAGAGATAGTGCTAGGCGTAGGCCTAGGGTGATGGGTAGTGATCGTGGGAGGATTAGGTGAATGGCTAGTGGTTGGCAGAGGCCCACGGGCAGTGTTAGTGTTAGGTCTCATGTTAGGCCTAGGATTAGTGGTAGTGGTAGGGGTTGGCTGAGGGCTAGGTGTAGGTGTCACGGGAGGGCTCCGTTTAGTTCTAGGACTCAGAACAGGTGTAGGGCGTTATTCGGGTGTGACTAAGGGTGGGTCCAGGGTGATTCCGTAGGACACGGGTTAGTGCTCTGGCTAACGGTAGGGCAAGGTGTACTGGTCGGAGATGGGCAAATGCTAGGCTTCGGACTAGAGTGAGCACTGGGAGTTGGTCTGTGGCCCGAGCTAGGGCTAGTGGGAGCGGTAGGCGTAGCGCTGGGGTAGGCATAGGGCAAGAGGTGGGTGTCGGGGTAAACTTAGGAGTAGGCCTATGGCCAGGAGTTGGAGCTGTGGCTAGGGGTAGGGATGGGTTTGGGCCTATGGGTAGGGGTAGCAGTAGGGCCAAGGGTATGTGTAGGACTAGAGATAGTGCTAGGCGTAGGCCTAGGGTGATGGGTAGTGATCGGGGGAGGATTAGGTGAATGGCTAGTGGTTGGCAGAGGCCCACGGGCAGTGTTAGTGTTAGGGCTCATGTTAGGCCTAGAATTAGTTGTAGTGGTAGGGGTTGGCCGAGGGCTAGGTGCAGGTGTCACGGGAGGGCTCCGGTTAGTCCTACGACTTGAAACAGGTGTAGGGCTGGATTTGGGTGTGGCTAAGGGTGGGTCCAGGGTGATTCCGTAGGATATGGGTTAGTGCTATGGCTAACGGTAGGGCAAAGTGTACTGGTCGGCGACGGTCAAGTGCTAGGCCTCGGACTAGAGTGAGCACTGGGCGTTGGTCTAGGTCCCGAGCTAGGGCTAGTGGGAGCGGTAGGCGTAGCGCTGGGGTACGCATAGGGCAAGATGTGGGTGTCGGGGTAAACTTAGGAGTAGGCCTAGGGCCAGGAGTTGGAGCTGTGGCTAGGGGTAAGGATGGGGGTGGGCCTATGGGTAGGGGTACCTATAGGGCCAGGGGTAGGGGTAGGAATAGAGGTAGTGCTAGGCGTAGGCCTAGGGGGAGGGGGACTGCTCGGGGTAGGGTTAGGTGAAGGGCTAGTGGTTGGCAGAGGCCCACGGGCAGTGTTAGTGTTAGGGCTCATGTTAGGCCTAGGATTAGTGGTAGTGGTAGGGGTTGGCCGAGGGCTAGGGGTATGTGTCAAGGTAGGGCTCCGTTTAGTCATAGGACTCGGAACAGATGTAGGGCTGGATTCGGGTGTGGCTAAGGGTGGGTCCAGGGTGATTCCGTAGGACACGGGTTAGTTCTCTGGCTAACGGTAGGGCAAATGTACTGGTCGGCAACGGGCAAGTGCTAGGCCTCGGAATAGAGTGAGCACTGGGCGTTGGTCTAGGGCCCGAGCTAGTGCTACTGGGATCAGTAGGCGTAGCGCTTGGGTAGGCCTAGGGCAAGAGGTGGGTGTCGGGGTAAACCTAGGAGTCGGCCTAGGGCCAGGAGTTGGAGCTGTGGCTAGGGGTAGGGATGGGGGTGTGCATATGGGTATGGGTAGCTGTAGGGCCAGGGGTAGGGGTAGGACTAGAGGTAGTGCTAGGCGTAGGCCTAGGGCGAGGGAAAGTGCTCGGGGTAGGGTTAGGTGAAGGGCTAGTGGTTGGCAGAGGCCTACGGGCAGTGTTAGTGTTAGGGCTCATGTTAGGCCTAGAATTAGTTGTAGTGGTGGGGTTGGCCGATGGCTAGGGGCAGGTGTCTCGGGAGGGCTCCGGTTAGTCCTAGGACTTGAAACAGGTGTAGGGCTGGATTCGGGTGTGGCTAAGTGTGGGTCCAGGGTGATTCCGTAGGACACGGGTTAGTCCTCTGGCTAACGGTAGGGCAAGGTGTACTGGTCAGCGACGGGCAAGTGCTAGGCCTCGAACTAGAATGAGCACTGGGCGTTGGTCTAAGACCCGAGCTAGGGCTAGTGGGAGCGGTAGGCGTAGCGCTGGGGTAGGCATAGGGCAAGAGATGGGTGTCGGTGTAAACCTAGAAGTAGGCCTAGGGCCAGTAGTTGGAGCTGTGGCTAGGGTTAGGGATGGGGGTGGGCTTATGAGTAGGGGTAGCTGTAGGGCCAGGGGTAGGTGTAGGACTAGAGGTAGTGCTAGGCGTAGGCCTAGGGCGAGGGGTAGTGCTCGGGGTAGGATTAGGGGAAGGGCTAGTGGGTGGCAGAAACTCACAGGCAGTGTTAGTGTTAGGGCTCATGTTAGGCCTAGGATTAGTGGTAGTGGTAGGGGTTGGCTGAGGGCTAGGTGTAGGTGTCACGGGAGGGCTCCGTTTAGTTCTAGGACTCAGAACAGGTGTAGGGCGTTATTCGGGTGTGACTAAGGGTGGGTCCAGGGTGATTCCGTAGGACACGGGTTAGTGCTCTGGCTAACGGTAGGGCAAGGTGTACTGGTCGGAGATGGGCAAATGCTAGGCTTCGGACTAGAGTGAGCACTGGGAGTTGGTCTGTGGCCCGAGCTAGGGCTAGTGGGAGCGGTAGGCGTAGCGCTGGGGTAGGCATAGGGCAAGAGGTGGGTGTCGGGGTAAACTTAGGAGTAGGCCTATGGCCAGGAGTTGGAGCTGTGGCTAGGGGTAGGGATGGGTTTGGGCCTATGGGTAGGGGTAGCAGTAGGGCCAAGGGTATGTGTAGGACTAGAGATAGTGCTAGGCGTAGGCCTAGGGTGATGGGTAGTGATCGGGGGAGGATTAGGTGAACGGCTAGTGGTTGGCAGAGGCCCACGGGCAGTGTTAGTGTTAGGGCTCATGTTAGGCCTAGAATTAGTTGTAGTGGTAGGGGTTGGCCGAGGGCTAGGTGCAGGTGTCACGGGAGGGCTCCGGTTAGTCCTAGGACTTGAAACAGGTGTAGGGCTGGATTCGGGTGTGGCTAAGGGTGGGTCCAGGGTGATTCCGTAGGATATGGGTTAGTGCTATGGCTAACGGTAGGGCAAAGTGTACTGGTCGGCGACGGTCAAGTGCTAGGCCTCGGACTAGAGTGAGCACTGGGCGTTGGTCTAGGTCCCGAGCTAGGGCTAGTGGGAGCGGTAGGCGTAGCGCTGGGGTACGCATAGGGCAAGATGTGGGTGTCGGGGTAAACTTAGGAGTAGGCCTAGGGCCAGGAGTTGGAGCTGTGGCTAGGGGTAAGGATGGGGGTGGGCCTATGGGTAGGGGTACCTATAGGGCCAGGGGTAGGGGTAGGAATAGAGGTAGTGCTAGGCGTAGGCCTAGGGGGAGGGGGACTGCTCGGGGTAGGGTTAGGTGAAGGGCTAGTGGTTGGCAGAGGCCCACGGGCAGTGTTAGTGTTAGGGCTCATGTTAGGCCTAGGATTAGTGGTAGTGGTAGGGGTTGGCCGAGGGCTAGGGGTATGTGTCAAGGTAGGGCTCCGTTTAGTCATAGGACTCGGAACAGATGTAGGGCTGGATTCGGGTGTGGCTAAGGGTGGGTCCAGGGTGATTCCGTAGGACACGGGTTAGTTCTCTGGCTAACGGTAGGGCAAGATGTACTGGTCGGCAACGGGCAAGTGCTAGGCCTCGGAATAGAGTGAGCACTGGGCGTTGGTCTAGGGCCCGAGCTAGTGCTACTGGGATCAGTAGGCGTAGCGCTTGGGTAGGCCTAGGGCAAGAGGTGGGTGTCGGGGTAAACCTAGGAGTCGGCCTAGGGCCAGGAGTTGGAGCTGTGGCTAGGGGTAGGGATGGGGGTGTGCATATGGGTATGGGTAGCTGTAGGGCCAGGGGTAGGGGTAGGACTAGAGGTAGTGCTAGGCGTAGGCCTAGGGCGAGGGAAAGTGCTCGGGGTAGGGTTAGGTGAAGGGCTAGTGGTTGGCAGAGGCCTACGGGCAGTGTTAGTGTTAGGGCTCATGTTAGGCCTAGAATTAGTTGTAGTGGTGGGGTTGGCCGATGGCTAGGGGCAGGTGTCTCGGGAGGGCTCCGGTTAGTCCTAGGACTTGAAACAGGTGTAGGGCTGGATTCGGGTGTGGCTAAGTGTGGGTCCAGGGTGATTCCGTAGGACACGGGTTAGTCCTCTGGCTAACGGTAGGGCAAGGTGTACTGGTCAGCGACGGGCAAGTGCTAGGCCTCGAACTAGAATGAGCACTGGGCGTTGGTCTAAGACCCGAGCTAGGGCTAGTGGGAGCGGTAGGCGTAGCGCTGGGGTAGGCATAGGGCAAGAGATGGGTGTCGGTGTAAACCTAGAAGTAGGCCTAGGGCCAGTAGTTGGAGCTGTGGCTAGGGTTAGGGATGGGGGTGGGCTTATGAGTAGGGGTAGCTGTAGGGCCAGGGGTAGGTGTAGGACTAGAGGTAGTGCTAGGCGTAGGCCTAGGGCGAGGGGTAGTGCTCGGGGTAGGATTAGGGGAAGGGCTAGTGGGTGGCAGAAACTCACAGGCAGTGTTAGTGTTAGGGCTCATGTTAGGCCTAGGATTAGTGGTAGTGGTAGGGGTTGGCTGAGGGCTAGGTGTAGGTGTCACGGGAGGGCTCCGTTTAGTTCTAGGACTCAGAACAGGTGTAGGGCGTTATTCGGGTGTGACTAAGGGTGGGTCCAGGGTGATTCCGTAGGACACGGGTTAGTGCTCTGGCTAACGGTAGGGCAAGGTGTACTGGTCGGAGATGGGCAAATGCTAGGCTTCGGACTAGAGTGAGCACTGGGAGTTGGTCTGTGGCCCGAGCTAGGGCTAGTGGGAGCGGTAGGCGTAGCGCTGGGGTAGGCATAGGGCAAGAGGTGGGTGTCGGGGTAAACTTAGGAGTAGGCCTATGGCCAGGAGTTGGAGCTGTGGCTAGGGGTAGGGATGGGTTTGGGCCTATGGGTAGGGGTAGCAGTAGGGCCAAGGGTATGTGTAGGACTAGAGATAGTGCTAGGCGTAGGCCTAGGGTGATGGGTAGTGATCGGGGGAGGATTAGGTGAACGGCTAGTGGTTGGCAGAGGCCCACGGGCAGTGTTAGTGTTAGGGCTCATGTTAGGCCTAGAATTAGTTGTAGTGGTAGGGGTTGGCCGAGGGCTAGGTGTAGGTGTCACGGGAGGGCTTCGTTTAGTTCTAGGACTCAGAACAGGTGTAGGGCGTTATTCGGGTGTGACTAAGGGTGGGTCCAGGGTGATTCCGTAGGACACGGGTTAGTGCTCTGGCTAACGGTAGGGCAAGGTGTACTGGTCGGAGATGGGCAAATGCTAGGCTTCGGACTAGAGTGAGCACTGGGAGTTGGTCTATGGCCCGAGCTAGGGCTAGTGGGAGCGGTAGGCGTAGCGCTGGGTTAGGCATAGGGCAAGAGGTGGGTGTCGGGGTAAACTTAGGAGTAGGCCTATGGCCAGGAGTTGGAGCTGTGGCTAGGGGTAGGGATGGGGTTGGGCCTATGGGTAGGGGTAGCAGTAGGGCCAGGGGTATGTGTAGGACTAGAGATAGTGCTAGGCGTAGGCCTAGGGTGATGGGTAGTGATCGGGGGAGGATTAGGTGAATGGCTAGTGGTTGGCAGAGGCCCACGGGCAGTGTTAGTGTTAGGGCTCATGTTAGGCCTAGAATTAGTTGTAGTGGTAGGGGTTGGCCGAGGGCTAGGTGCAGGTGTCACGGGAGGGCTCCGGTTAGTCCTAGGACTTGAAACAGGTGTAGGGCTGGATTCGGGTGTGGCTAAGGGTGGGTCCAGGGTGATTCCGTAGGATATGGGTTAGTGCTATGGCTAACGGTAGGGCAAAGTGTACTGGTCGGCGACGGTCAAGTGCTAGGCCTCGGACTAGAGTGAGCACTGGGCGTTGATCTAGGGCCCGAGATAGGGCTAGTGGGAGCGGTAGGTGTAGCGCTGGGGTAGGCATAGGGCAAGAGGTGGGTGTCGGGGTAAACCTAGGAGTAGGCCTAGGGCCAGGAGTTGGAGCTGTGGCTAGGGGTAGGGATGGGGTTGGGCCTATGGGTAGGGGTAGCTGTACGGCCAGGTGTATGGTTAGGACTAGAGGTAGTGCTAGGCGTAGGCCTAAGGCGATGGGTAGTGCTCGGGGTAGGATTAGGTGAAGGGCTAGTGGTTGGCAGAGGTCACGGGCACTTTAATTGTTAGGGCTCAAGTTAGGCCTAGGATTAGTAATAATGGTAGGGGTTGGCCGAGGGCTAGGTGTAGGTGTCACGGGAGGGCTCCGTTTAGTCCTAGGACTCAAAACAGGTGTACGGCTGGATTCGGGTGTGGCTAAGGGTGGGTCCAGGGTGATTCCTTAGGACACGGGTTAATGCTCTGGCTAACGGTATGGCAAGGTGTACTGGTCGGGGACGGGCAAATGCTAGGCCTCGGACTAGAGTGAGCACTGGGCGTTGGTCTAGGGCCGAGCTAGGGCTAGTCGGAGCGGTAGGCGAAGCGATGGGGTAGGCATAGGGCAAGAGATGGGTGTCGGTGTAAACCTAGAAGTAGGCCTAGGGCCAGTAGTTGGAGCTGTGGCTAGGGGTAGGGATGGGGGTGGGCTTATGAGTAGGGGTAGCTGTAGGGCCAGGGGTAGTGGTAGGACTAGAGGTAGTGCTAGGCGTAGGCCTAGGGGGAGGGGGACTGCTCGGGGTAGGGTTAGGTGAAGGGCTAGTGGTTGGCAGAGGCCCACGGGCAGTGTTAGTGTTAGGGCTCATGTTAGGCCTAGGATTAGTGGTAGTGGTAGGGGTTGGCCGAGGGCTAGGGGTATGTGTCAAGGTAGGGCTCCGTTTAGTCATAGGACTCGGAACAGATGTAGGGCTGGATTCGGGTGTGGCTAAGGGTGGGTCCAGGGTGATTCCGTAGGACACGGGTTAGTTCTCTGGCTAACGGTAGGGCAAATGTACTGGTCGGCAACGGGCAAGTGCTAGGCCTCGGAATAGAGTGAGCACTGGGCGTTGGTCTAGGGCCCGAGCTAGTGCTACTGGGATCAGTAGGCGTAGCGCTTGGGTAGGCCTAGGGCAAGAGGTGGGTGTCGGGGTAAACCTAGGAGTCGGCCTAGGGCCAGGAGTTGGAGCTGTGGCTAGGGGTAGGGATGGGGGTGTGCATATGGGTATGGGTAGCTGTAGGGCCAGGGGTAGGGGTAGGACTAGAGGTAGTGCTAGGCGTAGGCCTAGGGCGAGGGAAAGTGCTCGGGGTAGGGTTAGGTGAAGGGCTAGTGGTTGGCAGAGGCCTATGGGCAGTGTTAGTGTTAGGGCTCATGTTAGGCCTAGAATTAGTTGTAGTGGTGGGGTTGGCCGATGGCTAGGGGCAGGTGTCTCGGGAGGGCTCCGGTTAGTCCTAGGACTTGAAACAGGTGTAGGGCTGGATTCGGGTGTGGCTAAGTGTGGGTCCAGGGTGATTCCGTAGGACACGGGTTAGTCCTCTGGCTAACGGTAGGGCAAGGTGTACTGGTCAGCGACGGGCAAGTGCTAGGCCTCGAACTAGAATGAGCACTGGGCGTTGGTCTAAGACCCGAGCTAGGGCTAGTGGGAGCGGTAGGCGTAGCGCTGGGGTAGGCATAGGGCAAGAGATGGGTGTCGGTGTAAACCTAGAAGTAGGCCTAGGGCCAGTAGTTGGAGCTGTGGCTAGGGTTAGGGATGGGGGTGGGCTTATGAGTAGGGGTAGCTGTAGGGCCAGGGGTAGGTGTAGGACTAGAGGTAGTGCTAGGCGTAGGCCTAGGGCGAGGGGTAGTGCTCGGGGTAGGATTAGGGGAAGGGCTAGTGGGTGGCAGAAACTCACAGGCAGTGTTAGTGTTAGGGCTCATGTTAGGCCTAGGATTAGTGGTAGTGGTAGGGGTTGGCTGAGGGCTAGGTGTAGGTGTCACGGGAGGGCTCCGTTTAGTTCTAGGACTCAGAACAGGTGTAGGGCGTTATTCGGGTGTGACTAAGGGTGGGTCCAGGGTGATTCCGTAGGACACGGGTTAGTGCTCTGGCTAACGGTAGGGCAAGGTGTACTGGTCGGAGATGGGCAAATGCTAGGCTTCGGACTAGAGTGAGCACTGGGAGTTGGTCTGTGGCCCGAGCTAGGGCTAGTGGGAGCGGTAGGCGTAGCGCTGGGGTAGGCATAGGGCAAGAGGTGGGTGTCGGGGTAAACTTAGGAGTAGGCCTATGGCCAGGAGTTGGAGCTGTGGCTAGGGGTAGGGATGGGTTTGGGCCTATGGGTAGGGGTAGCAGTAGGGCCAAGGGTATGTGTAGGACTAGAGATAGTGCTAGGCGTAGGCCTAGGGTGATGGGTAGTGATCGGGGGAGGATTAGGTGAACGGCTAGTGGTTGGCAGAGGCTCACGGGCAGTGTTAGTGTTAGGGCTCATGTTAGGCCTAGAATTAGTTGTAGTGGTAGGGGTTGGCCGAGGGCTAGGTGCAGGTGTCACGGGAGGGCTCCGGTTAGTCCTAGGACTTGAAACAGGTGTAGGGCTGGATTCGGGTGTGGCTAAGGGTGGGTCCAGGGTGATTCCGTAGGATATGGGTTAGTGCTATGGCTAACGGTAGGGCAAAGTGTACTGGTCGGCGACGGTCAAGTGCTAGGCCTCGGACTAGAGTGAGCACTGGGCGTTGGTCTAGGTCCCGAGCTAGGGCTAGTGGGAGCGGTAGGCGTAGCGCTGGGGTACGCCTAGGGCAAGATGTGGGTGTCGGGGTAAACTTAGGAGTAGGCCTAGGGCCAGGAGTTGGAGCTGTGGCTAGGGGTAAGGATGGGGGTGGGCCTATGGGTAGGGGTACCTATAGGGCCAGGGGTAGGGGTAGGAATAGAGGTAGTGCTAGGCGTAGGCCTAGGGGGAGGGGGACTGCTCGGGGTAGGGTTAGGTGAAGGGCTAGTGGTTGGCAGAGGCCCACGGGCAGTGTTAGTGTTAGGGCTCATGTTAGGCCTAGGATTAGTGGTAGTGGTAGGGGTTGGCCGAGGGCTAGGGGTATGTGTCAAGGTAGGGCTCCGTTTAGTCATAGGACTCGGAACAGATGTAGGGCTGGATTCGGGTGTGGCTAAGGGTGGGTCCAGGGTGATTCCGTAGGACACGGGTTAGTTCTCTGGCTAACGGTAGGGCAAGATGTACTGGTCGGCAACGGGCAAGTGCTAGGCCTCGGAATAGAGTGAGCACTGGGCGTTGGTCTAGGGCCCGAGCTAGTGCTACTGGGATCAGTAGGCGTAGCGCTTGGGTAGGCCTAGGGCAAGAGGTGGGTGTCGGGGTAAACCTAGGAGTCGGCCTAGGGCCAGGAGTTGGAGCTGTGGCTAGGGGTAGGGATGGGGGTGTGCATATGGGTATGGGTAGCTGTAGGGCCAGGGGTAGGGGTAGGACTAGAGGTAGTGCTAGGCGTAGGCCTAGGGCGAGGGAAAGTGCTCGGGGTAGGGTTAGGTGAAGGGCTAGTGGTTGGCAGAGGCCTACGGGCAGTGTTAGTGTTAGGGCTCATGTTAGGCCTAGAATTAGTTGTAGTGGTGGGGTTGGCCGATGGCTAGGGGCAGGTGTCTCGGGAGGGCTCCGGTTAGTCCTAGGACTTGAAACAGGTGTAGGGCTGGATTCGGGTGTGGCTAAGTGTGGGTCCAGGGTGATTCCGTAGGACACGGGTTAGTCCTCTGGCTAACGGTAGGGCAAGGTGTACTGGTCAGCGACGGGCAAGTGCTAGGCCTCGAACTAGAATGAGCACTGGGCGTTGGTCTAAGACCCGAGCTAGGGCTAGTGGGAGCGGTAGGCGTAGCGCTGGGGTAGGCATAGGGCAAGAGATGGGTGTCGGTGTAAACCTAGAAGTAGGCCTAGAGCCAGTAGTTGGAGCTGTGGCTAGGGTTAGGGATGGGGGTGGGCTTATGAGTAGGGGTAGCTGTAGGGCCAGGGGTAGGTGTAGGACTAGAGGTAGTGCTAGGCGTAGGCCTAGGGCGAGGGGTAGTGCTCGGGGTAGGATTAGGGGAAGGGCTAGTGGGTGGCAGAAACTCACAGGCAGTGTTAGTATTAGGGCTCATGTTAGGCCTAGGATTAGTGGTAGTGGTAGGGGTTGGCCGAGGGCTAGGTGTAGGTGTCACGGGAGGGCTTCGTTTAGTTCTAGGACTCAGAACAGGTGTAGGGCGTTATTCGGGTGTGACTAAGGGTGGGTCCAGGGTGATTCCGTAGTACACGGGTTAGTGCTCTGGCTAACGGTAGGGCAAGGTGTAGTGGTCGGAGATGGGCAAATGCTAGGCTTCGGACTAGAGTGAGCACTGGGAGTTGCTCTAGGGCCCGAGCTAGGGCTAGTTGGGAGCGGTAGGCGTAGCGCTGGGGTAGGCATAGGGCAAGAGGTGGGTGTCGGGGTAAACTTAGGAGTAGGCCTAGGGCCAGGAGTTGGAGCTGTGGCTAGGGGTAGGGATTGGGGTGGGCCTATGGTTAGGGGTAGCTGTAGGCCCCGGGGTAGGGGTAGGACTAGAGGTAGTGCTAGGCGTAAGCCTAGGCGAGGGGGAGTGCTCGGGGTAGGGTTAGGTGAAGGGCTAGTGGTTGGCAGAGGCCCACGGGCAGTGTTATTGTTAGGGCTCATGTTAGGCCTAGGATTAGTGGTAGTGGTAGGGGTTGGCCTAGGGCTAGGTGTAGGTGTCAAGGGAGGGCTCCGTTAAGTCCTAGGACTCGGAACAGGTGTGGGCTGGATTCGGGTGTGGCTCAGGTTGGGTACCGGTTGATTTCGTGGGACTCAGGTTAGTGTTCTGGCTAACGGTAGGGCTAGGTGTACTGGTCGGCGACGGGCAAGTGCTAGGCCACGGACTAGAGTGAGCACTGGGCGTTGGTCTAGGGCCCGAGCTAGGGCTAGTGGGAGCGGTAGGCGTAGCGCTGGGGTAGGCATAGGGCAAGTGGTGGGTGTCGGGATAAACCTAGGAGTAGGCCTAGGGCCAGGAGTTGGAGCTGTGGCTAGGGGTAGGGATGGGGTTGGTCCTATGGGTAGGGGTAGCAGTAGGGCCAGGGGTATGGGTAGGACTAGAGATAGTGCTAGGCGTAGGCCTAGGGTGATGGGTAGTGATCGTGGGAGGATTAGGTGAATGGCTAGTGGTTGGCAGAGGCCCACGGGCAGTGTTAGTGTTAGGTCTCATGTTAGGCCTAGGATTAGTGGTAGTGGTAGGTGTTGGCTGAGGGCTAGGGGTAGGTGTCACGGGAGGGCTCCGTTTAGTCCTAGGACTCCGAACAGGTGTTGGGCTGTATTCGTGTGTGGCTAAGGGTGGGTCCAGGGTGATTCCGTAGGACACGGGTTACTGCTCTGGCTAACGGTAGGGCAAGGTGTACTGGTCGGCAACGGGCAAGTGCTAGGCCTCGGACTAGAGTGAGCACTGTCCGTTGGTCTAGGGCCCGAGCTTGGGCTACTGGTAGCGGTAGGCGTAGCGCTGGGGTAGGCAGAGGCAAGAGGTGGGTGTCGGGGTAAACTTAGGAGTAGGCCTAGGGCCAGGAGTTGGAGCTGTGGCTAGGGGTAGGGATGGGGGTGTGCCTATGGGTAGGGGTAGCTGTAGGGCCAGGGGTAGGGGTAGGACTAGAGGTAGTGCTAGGCGTAGGCCTAGGGCGAGGGGGAGTGCTCGGGGTAGGGTTAGGTGAAGGGCTAGTGGTTGGCAGAGGCCCACGGGCAGTGTTAGTGTTAGGGCTCATGTTAGGCCTAGAATTAGTTGTAGTGGTAGGGGTTGGCCGAGGGCTAGGTGCAGGTGTCACGGGAGGGCTCCGGTTAGTCCTAGGACTTGAAACAGGTGTAGGGCTGGATTCGGGTGTGGCTAAGTGTGGGTCCAGGGTAATTCCGTAGGACACGGGTTAGTCCTCTGGCTAACGGTAGGGCAAGGTGTACTGGTCAGCGACGGGCAAGTGCTAGGCCTCGAACTAGAATGAGCACTGGGCGTTGGTCTAAGACCCGAGCTAGGGCTAGTGGGAGCGGTAGGCGTAGCGCTGGGGTAGGCATAGGGCAAGAGGTGGGTGTCGGGGTAAACCTAGGAGTAGGCCTAGGGCCAGGAGTTGGAGCTGTGGCTAGGGGTAGGGATGGGGTTGGGCCTATGGGTAGGGGTAGCTGTACGGCCAGGTGTATGGGTAGGACTAGAGGTAGTGCTAGGCGAAGGCCTAGGGCGATGGGTAGTGCTCGGGGTAGGATTAGGTGAAGGGCTAGTGGTTGGCAGAGGTCACGGGCACTGTTATTGTTAGGGCTCAAGTTAGGCCTAGGATTAGTAATAATGGTAGGGGTTGGCCGAGGGCTAGGTGTAGGTGTCACGGGAGGGCACCGTTTAGTCCTAGGACTCAAAACAGGTGTACGGCTGGATTCGGGTGTGGCTAAGGGTGGGTCCAGGGTGATTCCGTAGGACACGGGTTAGTTCTCTGGCTAACGGTAGGGCAAGATGTACTGGTCGGCAACGGGCAAGTGCTAGGCCTCGGAATAGAGTGAACACTGGGCGTTGGTCTAGGGCCCGAGCTAGTGCTACTGGGATCAGTAGGCGTAGCGCTTGGGTAGGCCTAGGGCAAGAGGTGGGTGTCGGGGTAAACCTAGGAGTCGGCCTAGGGCCAGGAGTTGGAGCTGTGGCTAGGGGTAGGGATGGGGGTGTGCATATGGGTATGGGTAGCTGTAGGGCCAGGGGTAGGGGTAGGACTAGAGGTAGTGCTAGGCGTAGGCCTAGGGCGAGGGAAAGTGCTCGGGGTAGGGTTAGGTGAAGGGCTAGTGGTTGGCAGAGGCCTACGGGCAGTGTTAGTGTTAGGGCTCATGTTAGGCCTAGAATTAGTTGTAGTGGTGGGGTTGGCCGATGGCTAGGGGCAGGTGTCTCGGGAGGGCTCCGGTTAGTCCTAGGACTTGAAACAGGTGTAGGGCTGGATTCGGGTGTGGCTAAGTGTGGGTCCAGGGTGATTCCGTAGGACACGGGTTAGTCCTCTGGCTAACGGTAGGGCAAGGTGTACTGGTCAGCGACGGGCAAGTGCTAGGCCTCGAACTAGAATGAGCACTGGGCGTTGGTCTAAGACCCGAGCTAGGGCTAGTGGGAGCGGTAGGCGTAGCGCTGGGGTAGGCATAGGGCAAGAGATGGGTGTCGGTGTAAACCTAGAAGTAGGCCTAGGGCCAGTAGTTGGAGCTGTGGCTAGGGTTAGGGATGGGGGTGGGCTTATGAGTAGGGGTAGCTGTAGGGCCAGGGGTAGGTGTAGGACTAGAGGTAGTGCTAGGCGTAGGCCTAGGGCGAGGGGTAGTGCTCGGGGTAGGATTAGGGGAAGGGCTAGTGGGTGGCAGAAACTCACAGGCAGTGTTAGTATTAGGGCTCATGTTAGGCCTAGGATTAGTGGTAGTGGTAGGGGTTGGCCGAGGGCTAGGTGTAGGTGTCACGGGAGGGCTTCGTTTAGTTCTAGGACTCAGAACAGGTGTAGGGCGTTATTCGGGTGTGACTAAGGGTGGGTCCAGGGTGATTCCGTAGGACACGGGTTAGTGCTCTGGCTAACGGTAGGGCAAGGTGTAGTGGTCGGAGATGGGCAAATGCTAGGCTTCGGACTAGAGTGAGCACTGGGAGTTGCTCTAGGGCCCGAGCTAGGGCTAGTTGGGAGCGGTAGGCGTAGCGCTGGGGTAGGCATAGGGCAAGAGGTGGGTGTCGGGGTAAACTTAGGAGTAGGCCTAGGGCCAGGAGTTGGAGCTGTGGCTAGGGGTAGGGATTGGGGTGGGCCTATGGTTAGGGGTAGCTGTAGGCCCCGGGGTAGGGGTAGGACTAGAGGTAGTGCTAGGCGTAAGCCTAGGCGAGGGGGAGTGCTCGGGGTAGGGTTAGGTGAAGGGCTAGTGGTTGGCAGAGGCCCACGGGCAGTGTTATTGTTAGGGCTCATGTTAGGCCTAGGATTAGTGGTAGTGGTAGGGGTTGGCCTAGGGCTAGGTGTAGGTGTCAAGGGAGGGCTCCGTTAAGTCCTAGGACTCGGAACAGGTGTGGGCTGGATTCGGGTGTGGCTCAGGTTGGGTACCGGTTGATTTCGTGGGACTCAGGTTAGTGTTCTGGCTAACGGTAGGGCTAGGTGTACTGGTCGGCGACGGGCAAGTGCTAGGCCACGGACTAGAGTGAGCACTGGGCGTTGGTCTAGGGCCCGAGCTAGGGCTAGTGGGAGCGGTAGGCGTAGCGCTGGGGTAGGCATAGGGCAAGTGGTGGGTGTCGGGATAAACCTAGGAGTAGGCCTAGGGCCAGGAGTTGGAGCTGTGGCTAGGGGTAGGGATGGGGTTGGTCCTATGGGTAGGGGTAGCAGTAGGGCCAGGGGTATGGGTAGGACTAGAGATAGTGCTAGGCGTAGGCCTAGGGTGATGGGTAGTGATCGTGGGAGGATTAGGTGAATGGCTAGTGGTTGGCAGAGGCCCACGGGCAGTGTTAGTGTTAGGTCTCATGTTAGGCCTAGGATTAGTGGTAGTGGTAGGTGTTGGCTGAGGGCTAGGGGTGGGTGTCACGGGAGGGCTCCGTTTAGTCCTAGGACTCCGAACAGGTGTTGGGCTGTATTCGTGTGTGGCTAAGGGTGGGTCCAGGGTGATTCCGTAGGACACGGGTTACTGCTCTGGCTAACGGTAGGGCAAGGTGTACTGGTCGGCAACGGGCAAGTGCTAGGCCTCGGACTAGAGTGAGCACTGTCCGTTGGTCTAGGGCCCGAGCTTGGGCTACTGGTAGCGGTAGGCGTAGCGCTGGGGTAGGCAGAGGCAAGAGGTGGGTGTCGGGGTAAACTTAGGAGTAGGCCTAGGGCCAGGAGTTGGAGCTGTGGCTAGGGGTAGGGATGGGGGTGTGCCTATGGGTAGGGGTAGCTGTAGGGCCAGGGGTAGGGGTAGGACTAGAGGTAGTGCTAGGCGTAGGCCTAGGGCGAGGGGGAGTGCTCGGGGTAGGGTTAGGTGAAGGGCTAGTGGTTGGCAGAGGCCCACGGGCAGTGTTAGTGTTAGGGCTCATGTTAGGCCTAGAATTAGTTGTAGTGGTAGGGGTTGGCCGAGGGCTAGGTGCAGGTGTCACGGGAGGGCTCCGGTTAGTCCTAGGACTTGAAACAGGTGTAGGGCTGGATTCGGGTGTGGCTAAGTGTGGGTCCAGGGTAATTCCGTAGGACACGGGTTAGTCCTCTGGCTAACGGTAGGGCAAGGTGTACTGGTCAGCGACGGGCAAGTGCTAGGCCTCGAACTAGAATGAGCACTGGGCGTTGGTCTAAGACCCGAGCTAGGGCTAGTGGGAGCGGTAGGCGTAGCGCTGGGGTAGGCATAGGGCAAGAGGTGGGTGTCGGGGTAAACCTAGGAGTAGGCCTAGGGCCAGGAGTTGGAGCTGTGGCTAGGGGTAGGGATGGGGTTGGGCCTATGGGTAGGGGTAGCTGTACGGCCAGGTGTATGGGTAGGACTAGAGGTAGTGCTAGGCGAAGGCCTAGGGCGATGGGTAGTGCTCGGGGTAGGATTAGGTGAAGGGCTAGTGGTTGGCAGAGGTCACGGGCACTGTTATTGTTAGGGCTCAAGTTAGGCCTAGGATTAGTAATAATGGTAGGGGTTGGCCGAGGGCTAGGTGTAGGTGTCACGGGAGGGCTCCGTTTAGTCCTAGGACTCAAAACAGGTGTACGGCTGGATTCGGGTGTGGCTAAGGGTGGGTCCAGGGTGATTCCGTAGACACGGGTTAATGCTCTGGCTAACGGTATGGCAAGGTGTACTGGTCGGGGACGGGCAAATGCTAGGCCTCGGACTAGAGTGAGCACTGGGCGTTGGTCTAGGGCCGAGCTAGGGCTAGTCGGAGCGGTAGGCGAAGCGATGGGGTAGGCATAGGGCAAGAGATGGGTGTCGGTGTAAACCTAGAAGTAGGCCTAGGGCCAGTAGTTGGAGCTGTGGCTAGGGGTAGGGATGGGGGTGGGCTTATGAGTAGGGGTAGCTGTAGGGCCAGGGGTAGGGGTAGGACTAGAGGTAGTGCTAGGCGTAGGCCTAGGGCGAGGGGTAGTGCTCGGGGTAGGATTAGGGGAAGGGCTAGTGGGTGGCAGAAACTCACAGGCAGTGTTAGTGTTAGGGCTCATGTTAGGCCTAGGATTAGTGGTAGTGGTAGGGGTTGGCCGAGGGCTAGGTGTAGGTGTCACGGGAGGGCTCCGTTTAGTTCTAGGACTCAGAACAGGTGTAGGGCGTTATTCGGGTGTGACTAAGGGTGGGTCCAGGGTGATTCCGTAGGACACGGGTTAGTGCTCTGGCTAACGGTAGGGCAAGGTGTACTGGTCGGAGATGGGCAAATGCTAGGCTTCGGACTAGAGTGAGCACTGGGAGTTGGTCTATGGCCCGAGCTAGGGCTAGTGGGAGCGGTAGGCGTAGCGCTGGGTTAGGCATAGGGCAAGAGGTGGGTGTCGGGGTAAACTTAGGAGTAGGCCTATGGCCAGGAGTTGGAGCTGTGGCTAGGGGTAGGGATGGGGTTGGGCCTATGGGTAGGGGTAGCAGTAGGGCCAGGGGTATGTGTAGGACTAGAGATAGTGCTAGGCGTAGGCCTAGGGTGATGGGTAGTGATCGGGGGAGGATTAGGTGAATGGCTAGTGGTTGGCAGAGGCCCACGGGCAGTGTTAGTGTTAGGGCTCATGTTAGGCCTAGAATTAGTTGTAGTGGTAGGGGTTGGCCGAGGGCTAGGTGCAGGTGTCACGGGAGGGCTCCGGTTAGTCCTAGGACTTGAAACAGGTGTAGGGCTGGATTCGGGTGTGGCTAAGGGTGGGTCCAGGGTGATTCCGTAGGATATGGGTTAGTGCTATGGCTAACGGTAGGGCAAAGTGTACTGGTCGGCGACGGTCAAGTGCTAGGCCTCGGACTAGAGTGAGCACTGGGCGTTGATCTAGGGCCCGAGATAGGGCTAGTGGGAGCGGTAGGTGTAGCGCTGGGGTAGGCATAGGGCAAGAGGTGGGTGTCGGGGTAAACCTAGGAGTAGGCCTAGGGCCAGGAGTTGGAGCTGTGGCTAGGGGTAGGGATGGGGTTGGGCCTATGGGTAGGGGTAGCTGTACGGCCAGGTGTATGGTTAGGACTAGAGGTAGTGCTAGGCGTAGGCCTAAGGCGATGGGTAGTGCTCGGGGTAGGATTAGGTGAAGGGCTAGTGGTTGGCAGAGGTCACGGGCACTTTAATTGTTAGGGCTCAAGTTAGGCCTAGGATTAGTAATAATGGTAGGGGTTGGCCGAGGGCTAGGTGTAGGTGTCACGGGAGGGCTCCGTTTAGTCCTAGGACTCAAAACAGGTGTACGGCTGGATTCGGGTGTGGCTAAGGGTGGGTCCAGGGTGATTCCGTAGGACACGGGTTAATGCTCTGGCTAACGGTATGGCAAGGTGTACTGGTCGGGGACGGGCAAATGCTAGGCCTCGGACTAGAGTGAGCACTGGGCGTTGGTCTAGGGCCGAGCTAGGGCTAGTCGGAGCGGTAGGCGAAGCGATGGGGTAGGCATAGGGCAAGAGATGGGTGTCGGTGTAAACCTAGAAGTAGGCCTAGGGCCAGTAGTTGGAGCTGTGGCTAGGGGTAGGGATGGGGGTGGGCTTATGAGTAGGGGTAGCTGTAGGGCCAGGGGTAGGGGTAGGACTATAGGTAGTGCTAGGCGTAGGCCTAGGGCGAGGGGTAGTGCTCGGGGTAGGATTAGGGGAAGGGCTAGTGGGTGGCAGAAACTCACAGGCAGTGTTAGTGTTAGGGCTAATGTTAGGCCTAGGATTAGTGGTAGTGGTAGGGGTTGGCCGAGGGCTAGGTGTAGGTGTCACGGGAGGGCTGCGTTTAGTTCTAGGACTCAGAACAGGTGTAGGGCGTTATTCGGGTGTGACTAAGGGTGGGTCCAGGGTGATTCCGTAGGACACGGGTTAGTGCTCTGGCTAACGGTAGGGCAAGGTGTACTGGTCGGAGATGGGCAAATGCTAGGCTTCGGACTAGAATGAGCACTGGGAGTTGGTCTATGGCCCGAGCTAGGGCTAGTGGGAGCGGTAGGCGTAGCGCTGGGGTAGGCATAGGGCAAGAGGTGGGTGTCGGGGTAAACTTAGGAGTAGGCCTATGGCCAGGAGTTGGAGCTGTGGCTAGGGTAGGGATGGGGTTGGGCCTATGGGTAGGGGTAGCAGTAGGGCCAGGGGTATGGGTAGGACTAGAGATAGTGCTAGGCGTAGGCCTAGGGTGATGGGTAGTGATCGGGGGAGGATTAGGTGAATGGCTAGTGGTTGGCAGAGGCCCACGGGCAGTGTTAGTGTTAGGGCTCATGTTAGGCCTAGAATTAGTTGTAGTGGTAGGGGTTGGCCGAGGGCTAGGTGCAGGTGTCACGGGAGGGCTCCGGTTAGTCCTAGGACTTGAAATAGGTGTAGGGCTGGATTCGGGTGTGGCTAAGGGTGGGTCCAGGGTGATTCCGTAGGATATGGGTTAGTGCTATGGCTAATGGTAGGGCAAAGTGTACTGGTCGGCGACGGTCAAGTGCTAGGCCTCGGACTAGAGTGAGCACTGGGCGTTGATCTAGGGCCCGAGCTAGGGCTAGTGGGAGCGGTAGGTGTAGCGCTGTGGTAGGCATAGGGCAAGAGGTGGGTTTCGGGGTAAACCTAGGAGTAGGCCTAGGGCCAGGAGTTGGAGCTGTGGCTAGGGGTAGGGATGGGGGTGTGCCTATGGGTAGGGGTAGCTGTAGGGCCAGGGGTAGGGGTAGGACTAGAGGTAGTGCTAGGCGTAGGCCTAGGGCGAGGGGCAGTGCTCGGGGTAGGTTTAGGTGAAGGGCTAGTGGTTGGCAGAGGCCTACGGGCAGTGTTAGTGTTAGGGCTCATGTTAGGACTAGAATTAGTTATAGTGGTAGGGGTTGGCCGAGGGCTAAAGGCTGGTGTCACGGGAGGGCTCCGGTTAGTCCTAGGACTTGAAACAGGTGTAGGGCTGGATTCGTGTGTGGCTAAGTGTGGGTCCAGGGTGATTCCGTAGGACACGGGTTAGTACTCTGGCTAACGGTAGGGCAAGGTGTACTGTTCGGTGACGGGCAAGTGCTAGGCCTCGGACTGGAGTGAGCACCTGGCGTTGGTCTAGGGCCCGAGCTAGGGCTAGTGGGAGCGGTAGGCGTAGCGCTGGGGTAGGCATAGGGCAATAGTTGGGTGTCGGGGTAAACCTAGGAGTAGTCCTAGGGCCAGGAGTTGGAGCTGTGGCTAGGGGTATGGATGGGGGTGGACCTGTGGGTAGGTTAGCTGTAGGGCCAGGTGTAGGGGTAGGACTAGAGGTAGTGCTAGGCGTAGGCCTAGGGCGAGGGGGAGTGCTCGGGGTAGGGTTAGGTGAAGGGCTAGTGGTTGGCAGAGGCCTACGGGCAGTGTTAGTGTTAGGGCTCATGTTAGGCCTAAAATTAGTGGTAGTGGTAGGGATTGGCCAAGGGTTAGGGGTAGGTGTCAAGGTAGGGCTCCGTTTAGTCCTAGAACTCGGAACAGATGTAGGGCTGGATTCGGGTGTGGCTAAGGGTGGGTCCAGGGTGATTCCGTAGGACACGGGTTAGTTCTCTGGCTAACGGTAGGGCAATATGTACTGGTCGGCAACGGGCAAGTGCTAGGCCTCGGAATAGAGTGAGCACTGGGCGTTGGTCTAGGGCCCGAGCTAGTGCTACTGGGATCAGTAGGCGTAGCGCTTGGGTAGGCATAGGGCAAGAGGTGGGTGTCGGGGTAAACCTAGGAGTAGGCCTAGGGCCAGGAGTTGGAGCTGTGGCTAGGGGTAGGGATGGGTGTGTGCATATGGGTATGGGTAGCTGTAGGGCCAGGCGTAGGGGTAGGACTAGAGGTAGTGCTAGGCGTAGGCCTAGGGCGAGGGGCAGTGCTCGGGGTAGGGTTAGGTGAAGGGCTAGTGGTTGGCAGAGGCCTACGGGCAGTGTTAGTGTTAGGGCTCATGTTAGGCCTAGAATTAGTTATAGTGGTAGGGGTTGGCCGAGGGCTAAAGGCAGGTGTCACGGGAGGGCTCCGGTTAGTCCTAGGACTTGAAACAGGTGTAGGGCTGGATTCGGGTGTGGCTAAGTGTGGGTCCAGGGTAATTCCGTAAGACACGGGTTAGTCCTCTGGCTAACGGTAGGGCAAGGTGTACTGGTCAGCGACGGGCAAGTGCTAGGCCTCGAACTAGAATGAGCACTGGGCGTTGGTCTAAGACCCGAGCTAGGGCTAGTGGGAGCGGTAGGCGTAGCGCTGGGGTAGGCATAGGGCAAGAGGTGGGTGTCGGGGTAAACCTAGGAGTAGGCCTAGGGCCAGGAGTTGGAGCTGTGGCTAGGGGTAGGGATGGGGTTGGGCCTATGGGTAGGGGTAGCTGTACGGCCAGGTGTATGGGTAGGACTAGAGGTAGTGCTAGGCGTAGGCCTAGGGCGATGGGTAGTGCTCGGGGTAGGATTAGGTGAAGGGCTAGTGGTTGGCAGAGGTCACGGGCACTGTTATTGTTAGGGCTCAAGTTAGGCCTAGGATTAGTAATAATGGTAGGGGTTGGCCGAGGGCTAGGTGTAGGTGTCACGGGAGGGCTCCGTTTAGTCCTAGGACTCAAAACAGGTGTACGGCTGGATTCGGGTGTGGCTAAGGGTGGGTCCAGGGTGATTCCGTAGGACACGGGTTAATGCTCTGGCTAACGGTATGGCAAGGTGTACTGGTCGGGGACGGGCAAATGCTAGGCCTCGGACTAGAGTGAGCACTGGGCGTTGGTCTAGGGCCGAGCTAGGGCTAGTCGGAGCGGTAGGCGAAGCGATGTGGTAGGCATAGGGCAAGAGATGGGTGTCGGTGTAAACCTAGAAGTAGGCCTAGGGCCAGTAGTTGGAGCTGTGGCTAGGGGTAGGGATGGGGGTGGGCTTATGAGTAGGGGTAGCTGTAGGGCCAGGGGTAGGGGTAGGACTAGAGGTAGTGCTAGGCGTAGGCCTAGGGCGAGGGGTAGTGCTCGGGGTAGGATTAGGGGAAGGGCTAGTGGGTGGCAGAAACTCACAGGCAGTGTTAGTGTTAGGGCTCATGTTAGGCCTAGGATTAGTGGTAGTGGTAGGGGTTGGCCGATGGCTAGGTGTAGGTGTCACGGGAGGGCTCCGTTTAGTTCTAGGACTCAGAACAGGTGTAGGGCGTTATTCGGGTGTGACTAAGGGTGGGTCCAGGGTGATTCCGTAGGACACGGGTTAGTGCTCTGGCTAACGGTAGGGCAAGGTGTACTGGTCGGAGATGGGCAAATGCTAGGCTTCGGACTAGAGTGAGCACTGGGAGTTGGTCTATGGCCCGAGCTAGGGCTAGTGGGAGCGGTAGGCGTAGCGCTGGGTTAGGCATAGGGCAAGAGGTGGGTGTCGGGGTAAACTTAGGAGTAGGCCTATGGCCAGGAGTTGGAGCTGTGGCTAGGGGTAGGGATGGGGTTGGGCCTATGGGTAGGGGTAGCAGTAGGGCCAGGGGTATGTGTAGGACTAGAGATAGTGCTAGGCGTAGGCCTAGGGTGATGGGTAGTGATCGGGGGAGGATTAGGTGAATGGCTAGTGGTTGGCAGAGGCCCACGGGCAGTGTTAGTGTTAGGGCTCATGTTAGGCCTAGAATTAGTTGTAGTGGTAGGGGTTGGCCGAGGGCTAGGTGCAGGTGTCACGGGAGGGCTCCGGTTAGTCCTAGGACTTGAAACAGGTGTAGGGCTGGATTCGGGTGTGGCTAAGGGTGGGTCCAGGGTGATTCCGTAGGATATGGGTTAGTGCTATGGCTAACGGTAGGGCAAAGTGTACTGGTCGGCGACGGTCAAGTGCTAGGCCTCGGACTAGAGTGAGCACTGGGCGTTGATCTAGGGCCCGAGATAGGGCTAGTGGGAGCGGTAGGTGTAGCGCTGGGGTAGGCATAGGGCAAGAGGTGGGTGTCGGGGTAAACCTAGGAGTAGGCCTAGGGCCAGGAGTTGGAGCTGTGGCTAGGGGTAGGGATGGGGTTGGGCCTATGGGTAGGGGTAGCTGTACGGCCAGGTGTATGGGTAGGACTAGAGGTAGTGCTAGGCGTAGGCCTAGGGCGATGGGTAGTGCTCGGGGTAGGATTAGGTGAAGGGCTAGTGGTTGGCAGAGGTCACGGGCACTTTAATTGTTAGGGCTCAAGTTAGGCCTAGGATTAGTAATAATGGTAGGGGTTGGCCGAGGGCTAGGTGTAGGTGTCACGGGAGGGCTCCGTTTAGTCCTAGGACTCAAAACAGGTGTACGGCTGGATTCGGGTGTGGCTAAGGGTGGGTCCAGGGTGATTCCTTAGGACACGGGTTAATGCTCTGGCTAACGGTATGGCAAGGTGTACTGGTCGGGGACGGGCAAATGCTAGGCCTCGGACTAGAGTGAGCACTGGGCGTTGGTCTAGGGCCGAGCTAGGGCTAGTCGGAGCGGTAGGCGAAGCGATGGGGTAGGCATAGGGCAAGAGATGGGTGTCGGTGTAAACCTAGAAGTAGGCCTAGGGCCAGTAGTTGGAGCTGTGGCTAGGGGTAGGGATGGGGGTGGGCTTATGAGTAGGGGTAGCTGTAGGGCCAGGGGTAGTGGTAGGACTAGAGGTAGTGCTAGGCGTAGGCCTAGGGCGAGGGGTAGTGCTCGGGGTAGGATTAGGGGAAGGGCTAGTGGGTGGCAGAAACTCACAGGCAGTGTTAGTGTTAGGGCTCATGTTAGGCCTAGGATTAGTGGTAGTGGTAGGGGTTGGCTGAGGGCTAGGTGTAGGTGTCACAGGAGGGCTCCGTTTAGTTCTAGGACTCAGAACAGGTGTAGGGCGTTATTCGGGTGTGACTAAGGGTGGGTCCAGGGTGATTCCGTAGGACACGGGTTAGTGCTCTGGCTAACGGTAGGGCAAGGTGTACTGGTCGGAGATGGGCAAATGCTAGGCTTCGGACTAGAGTGAGCACTGGGAGTTGGTCTGTGGCCCGAGCTAGGGCTAGTGGGAGCGGTAGGCGTAGCGCTGGGGTAGGCATAGGGCAAGAGGTGGGTGTCGGGGTAAACTTAGGAGTAGGCCTATGGCCAGGAGTTGGAGCTGTGGCTAGGGGTAGGGATGGGTTTGGGCCTATGGGTAGGGGTAGCAGTAGGGCCAAGGGTATGTGTAGGACTAGAGATAGTGCTAGGCGTAGGCCTAGGGTGATGGGTAGTGATCGGGGGAGGATTAGGTGAATGGCTAGTGGTTGGCAGAGGCCCACGGGCAGTGTTAGTGTTAGGGCTCATGTTAGGCCTAGAATTAGTTGTAGTGGTAGGGGTTGGCCGAGGGCTAGGTGCAGGTGTCACGGGAGGGCTCCGGTTAGTCCTACGACTTGAAACAGGTGTAGGGCTGGATTCGGGTGTGGCTAAGGGTGGGTCCAGGGTGATTCCGTAGGATATGGGTTAGTGCTATGGCTAACGGTAGGGCAAAGTGTACTGGTCGGCGACGGTCAAGTGCTAGGCCTCGGACTAGAGTGAGCACTGGGCGTTGGTCTAGGTCCCGAGCTAGGGCTAGTGGGAGCGGTAGGCGTAGCGCTGGGGTACGCATAGGGCAAGATGTGGGTGTCGGGGTAAACTTAGGAGTAGGCCTAGGGCCAGGAGTTGGAGCTGTGGCTAGGGGTAAGGATGGGGGTGGGCCTATGGGTAGGGGTACCTATAGGGCCAGGGGTAGGGGTAGGAATAGAGGTAGTGCTAGGCGTAGGCCTAGGGGGAGGGGGACTGCTCGGGGTAGGGTTAGGTGAAGGGCTAGTGGTTGGCAGAGGCCCACGGGCAGTGTTAGTGTTAGGGCTCATGTTAGGCCTAGGATTAGTGGTAGTGGTAGGGGTTGGCCGAGGGCTAGGGGTATGTGTCAAGGTAGGGCTACGTTTAGTCATAGGACTCGGAACAGATGTAGGGCTGGATTCGGGTGTGGCTAAGGGTGGGTTCAGGGTGATTCCGTAGGACACGGGTTAGTTCTCTGGCTAACGGTAGGGCAAGATGTACTGGTCGGCAACGGGCAAGTGCTAGGCCTCGGAATAGAGTGAGCACTGGGCGTTGGTCTAGGGCCCGAGCTAGTGCTACTGGGATCAGTAGGCGTAGCGCTTGGGTAGGCCTAGGGCAAGAGGTGGGTGTCGGGGTAAACCTAGGAGTCGGCCTAGGGCCAGGAGTTGGAGCTGTGGCTAGGGGTAGGGATGGGGGTGTGCATATGGGTATGGGTAGCTGTAGGGCCAGGGGTAGGGGTAGGACTAGAGGTAGTGCTAGGCGTAGGCCTAGGGCGAGGGAAAGTGCTCGGGGTAGGGTTAGGTGAAGGGCTAGTGGTTGGCAGAGGCCTACGGGCAGTGTTAGTGTTAGGGCTCATGTTAGGCCTAGAATTAGTTGTAGTGGTGGGGTTGGCCGATGGCTAGGGGCAGGTGTCTCGGGAGGGCTCCGGTTAGTCCTAGGACTTGAAACAGGTGTAGGGCTGGATTCGGGTGTGGCAAAGTGTGGGTCCAGGGTGATTCCGTAGGACACGGGTTAGTCCTCTGGCTAACGGTAGGGCAAGGTGTACTGGTCAGCGACGGGCAAGTGCTAGGCCTCGAACTAGAATGAGCACTGGGCGTTGGTCTAAGACCCGAGCTAGGGCTAGTGGGAGCGGTAGGCGTAGCGCTGGGGTAGGCATAGGGCAAGAGATGGGTGTCGGTGTAAACCTAGAAGTAGGCCTAGGGCCAGTAGTTGGAGCTGTGGCTAGGGTTAGGGATGGGGGTGGGCTTATGAGTAGGGGTAGCTGTAGGGCCAGGGGTAGGTGTAGGACTAGAGGTAGTGCTAGGCGTAGGCCTAGGGCGAGGGGTAGTGCTCGGGGTAGGATTAGGGGAAGGGCTAGTGGGTGGCAGAAACTCACAGGCAGTGTTAGTGTTAGGGCTCATGTTAGGCCTAGGATTAGTGGTAGTGGTAGGGGTTGGCTGAGGGCTAGGTGTAGGTGTCACGGGAGGGCTCCGTTTAGTTCTAGGACTCAGAACAGGTGTAGGGCGTTATTCGGGTGTGACTAAGGGTGGGTCCAGGGTGATTCCGTAGGACACGGGTTAGTGCTCTGGCTAACGGTAGGGCAAGGTGTACTGGTCGGAGATGGGCAAATGCTAGGCTTCGGACTAGAGTGAGCACTGGGAGTTGGTCTGTGGCCCGAGCTAGGGCTAGTGGGAGCGGTAGGCGTAGCGCTGGGGTAGGCATAGGGCAAGAGGTGGGTGTCGGGGTAAACTTAGGAGTAGGCCTATGGCCAGGAGTTGGAGCTGTGGCTAGGGGTAGGGATGGGTTTGGGCCTATGGGTAGGGGTAGCAGTAGGGCCAAGGGTATGTGTAGGACTAGAGATAGTGCTAGGCGTAGGCCTAGGGTGATGGGTAGTGATCGGGGGAGGATTAGGTGAACGGCTAGTGGTTGGCAGAGGCCCACGGGCAGTGTTAGTGTTAGGGCTCATGTTAGGCCTAGAATTAGTTGTAGTGGTAGGGGTTGGCCGAGGGCTAGGTGCAGGTGTCACGGGAGGGCTCCGGTTAGTCCTAGGACTTGAAACAGGTGTAGGGCTGGATTCGGGTGTGGCTAAGGGTGGGTCCAGGGTGATTCCGTAGGATATGGGTTAGTGCTATGGCTAACGGTAGGGCAAAGTGTACTGGTCGGCGACGGTCAAGTGCTAGGCCTCGGACTAGAGTGAGCACTGGGCGTTGGTCTAGGTCCCGAGCTAGGGCTAGTGGGAGCGGTAGGCGTAGCGCTGGGGTACGCATAGGGCAAGATGTGGGTGTCGGGGTAAACTTAGGAGTAGGCCTAGGGCCAGGAGTTGGAGCTGTGGCTAGGGGTAAGGATGGGGGTGGGCCTATGGGTAGGGGTACCTATAGGGCCAGGGGTAGGGTTAGGAATAGAGGTAGTGCTAGGCGTAGGCCTAGGGGGAGGGGGACTGCTCGGGGTAGGGTTAGGTGAAGGGCTAGTGGTTGGCAGAGGCCCACGGGCAGTGTTAGTGTTAGGGCTCATGTTAGGCCTAGGATTAGTGGTAGTGGTAGGGGTTGGCCGAGGGCTAGGGGTATGTGTCAAGGTAGGGCTCCGTTTAGTCATAGGACTCGGAACAGATGTAGGGCTGGATTCGGGTGTGGCTAAGGGTGGGTCCAGGGTGATTCCGTAGGACACGGGTTAGTTCTCTGGCTAACGGTAGGGCAAGATGTACTGGTCGGCAACGGGCAAGTGCTAGGCCTCGGAATAGAGTGAGCACTGGGCGTTGGTCTAGGGCCCGAGCTAGTGCTACTGGGATCAGTAGGCGTAGCGCTTGGGTAGGCCTAGGGCAAGAGGTGGGTGTCGGGGTAAACCTAGGAGTCGGCCTAGGGCCAGGAGTTGGAGCTGTGGCTAGGGGTAGGGATGGGGGTGTGCATATGGGTATGGGTAGCTGTAGGGCCAGGGGTAGGGGTAGGACTAGAGGTAGTGCTAGGCGTAGGCCTAGGGCGAGGGAAAGTGCTCGGGGTAGGGTTAGGTGAAGGGCTAGTGGTTGGCAGAGGCCTACGGGCAGTGTTAGTGTTAGGGCTCATGTTAGGCCTAGAATTAGTTGTAGTGGTGGGGTTGGCCGATGGCTAGGGGCAGGTGTCTCGGGAGGGCTCCGGTTAGTCCTAGGACTTGAAACAGGTGTAGGGCTGGATTCGGGTGTGGCTAAGTGTGGGTCCAGGGTGATTCCGTAGGACACGGGTTAGTCCTCTGGCTAACGGTAGGGCAAGGTGTACTGGTCAGCGACGGGCAAGTGCTAGGCCTCGAACTAGAATGAGCACTGGGCGTTGGTCTAAGACCCGAGCTAGGGCTAGTGGGAGCGGTAGGCGTAGCGCTGGGGTAGGCATAGGGCAAGAGATGGGTGTCGGTGTAAACCTAGAAGTAGGCCTAGGGCCAGTAGTTGGAGCTGTGGCTAGGGTTAGGGATGGGGGTGGGCTTATGAGTAGGGGTAGCTGTAGGGCCAGGGGTAGGTGTAGGACTAGAGGTAGTGCTAGGCGTAGGCCTAGGGCGAGGGGTAGTGCTCGGGGTAGGATTAGGGGAAGGGCTAGTGGGTGGCAGAAACTCACAGGCAGTGTTAGTATTAGGGCTCATGTTAGGCCTAGGATTAGTGGTAGTGGTAGGGGTTGGCCGAGGGCTAGGTGTAGGTGTCACGGGAGGGCTTCGTTTAGTTCTAGGACTCAGAACAGGTGTAGGGCGTTATTCGGGTGTGACTAAGGGTGGGTCCAGGGTGATTCCGTAGGACACGGGTTAGTGCTCTGGCTAACGGTAGGGCAAGGTGTAGTGGTCGGAGATGGGCAAATGCTAGGCTTCGGACTAGAGTGAGCACTGGGAGTTGGTCTAGGGCCCGAGCTAGGGCTAGTTGGGAGCGGTAGGCGTAGCGCTGGGGTAGGCATAGGGCAAGAGGTGGGTGTCGGGGTAAACTTAGGAGTAGGCCTAGGGCCAGGAGTTGGAGCTGTGGCTAGGGGTAGGGATTGGGGTGGGCCTATGGTTAGGGGTAGCTGTAGGCCCCGGGGTAGGGGTAGGACTAGAGGTAGTGCTAGGCGTAAGCCTAGGCGAGGGGGAGTGCTCGGGGTAGGGTTAGGTGAAGGGCTAGTGGTTGGCAGAGGCCCACGGGCAGTGTTATTGTTAGGGCTCATGTTAGGCCTAGGATTAGTGGTAGTGGTAGGGGTTGGCCTAGGGCTAGGTGTAGGTGTCAAGGGAGGGCTCCGTTAAGTCCTAGGACTCGGAACAGGTGTGGGCTGGATTCGGGTGTGGCTCAGGTTGGGTACCGGTTGATTTCGTGGGACTCAGGTTAGTGTTCTGGCTAACGGTAGGGCTAGGTGTACTGGTCGGCGACGGGCAAGTGCTAGGCCACGGACTAGAGTGAGCACTGGGCGTTGGTCTAGGGCCCGAGCTAGGGCTAGTGGGAGCGGTAGGCGTAGCGCTGGGGTAGGCATAGGGCAAGTGGTGGGTGTCGGGATAAACCTAGGAGTAGGCCTAGGGCCAGGAGTTGGAGCTGTGGCTAGGGGTAGGGATGGGGTTGGTCCTATGGGTAGGGGTAGCAGTAGGGCCAGGGGTATGGGTAGGACTAGAGATAGTGCTAGGCGTAGGCCTAGGGTGATGGGTAGTGATCGTGGGAGGATTAGGTGAATGGCTAGTGGTTGGCAGAGGCCCACGGGCAGTGTTAGTGTTAGGTCTCATGTTAGGCCTAGGATTAGTGGTAGTGGTAGGGGTTGGCTGAGGGCTAGGGGTAGGTGTCACGGGAGGGCTCCGTTTAGTCCTAGGACTCCGAACAGGTGTTGGGCTGTATTCGTGTGTCGCTAAGGGTGGGTCCAGGGTGATTCCGTAGGACACGGGTTACTGCTCTGGCTAACGGTAGGGCAAGGTGTACTGGTCGGCAACGGGCAAGTGCTAGGCCTCGGACTAGAGTGAGCACTGTCCGTTGGTCTAGGGCCCGAGCTTGGGCTACTGGTAGCGGTAGGCGTAGCGCTGGGGTAGGCAGAGGCAAGAGGTGGGTGTCGGGGTAAACTTAGGAGTAGGCCTAGGGCCAGGAGTTGGAGCTGTGGCTAGGGGTAGGGATGGGGGTGTGCCTATGGGTAGGGGTAGCTGTAGGGCCAGGGGTAGGGGTAGGACTAGAGGTAGTGCTAGGCGTAGGCCTAGGGCGAGGGGGAGTGCTCGGGGTAGGGTTAGGTGAAGGGCTAGTGGTTGGCAGAGGCCCACGGGCAGTGTTAGTGTTAGGGCTCATGTTAGGCCTAGAATTAGTTGTAGTGGTAGGGGTTGGCCGAGGGCTAGGTGCAGGTGTCACGGGAGGGCTCCGGTTAGTCCTAGGACTTGAAACAGGTGTAGGGCTGGATTCGGGTGTGGCTAAGTGTGGGTCCAGGGTAATTCCGTAGGACACGGGTTAGTCCTCTGGCTAACGGTAGGGCAAGGTGTACTGGTCAGCGACGGGCAAGTGCTAGGCCTCGAACTAGAATGAGCACTGGGCGTTGGTCTAAGACCCGAGCTAGGGCTAGTGGGAGCGGTAGGCGTAGCGCTGGGGTAGGCATAGGGCAAGAGGTGGGTGTCGGGGTAAACCTAGGAGTAGGCCTAGGGCCAGGAGTTGGAGCTGTGGCTAGGGGTAGGGATGGGGTTGGGCCTATGGGTAGGGGTAGCTGTACGGCCAGGTGTATGGGTAGGACTAGAGGTAGTGCTAGGCGTAGGCCTAGGGCGATGGGTAGTGCTCGGGGTAGGATTAGGTGAAGGGCTAGTGGTTGGCAGAGGTCACGGGCACTGTTATTGTTAGGGCTCAAGTTAGGCCTAGGATTAGTAATAATGGTAGGGGTTGGCCGAGGGCTAGGTGTAGGTGTCACGGGAGGGCTCCGTTTAGTCCTAGGACTCAAAACAGGTGTACGGCTGGATTCGGGTGTGGCTAAGGGTGGGTCCAGGGTGATTCCGTAGGACACGGGTTAATGCTCTGGCTAACGGTATGGCAAGGTGTACTGGTCGGGGACGGGCAAATGCTAGGCCTCGGACTAGAGTGAGCACTGGGCGTTGGTCTAGGGCCGAGCTAGGGCTAGTCGGAGCGGTAGGCGAAGCGATGGGGTAGGCATAGGGCAAGAGATGGGTGTCGGTGTAAACCTAGAAGTAGGCCTAGGGCCAGTAGTTGGAGCTGTGGCTAGGGGTAGGGATGGGGGTGGGCTTATGAGTAGGGGTAGCTGTAGGGCCAGGGGTAGGGGTAGGACTAGAGGTAGTGCTAGGCGTAGGCCTAGGGCGAGGGGTAGTGCTCGGGGTAGGATTAGGGGAAGGGCTAGTGGGTGGCAGAAACTCACAGGCAGTGTTAGTGTTAGGGCTCATGTTAGGCCTAGGATTAGTGGTAGTGGTAGGGGTTGGCCGAGGGCTAGGTGTAGGTGTCACGGGAGGGCTCCGTTTAGTTCTAGGACTCAGAACAGGTGTAGGGCGTTATTCGGGTGTGACTAAGGGTGGGTCCAGGGTGATTCCGTAGGACACGGGTTAGTGCTCTGGCTAACGGTAGGGCAAGGTGTACTGGTCGGAGATGGGCAAATGCTAGGCTTCGGACTAGAGTGAGCACTGGGAGTTGGTCTATGGCCCGAGCTAGGGCTAGTGGGAGCGGTAGGCGTAGCGCTGGGTTAGGCATAGGGCAAGAGGTGGGTGTCGGGGTAAACTTAGGAGTAGGCCTATGGCCAGGAGTTGGAGCTGTGGCTAGGGGTAGGGATGGGGTTGGGCCTATGGGTAGGGGTAGCAGTAGGGCCAGGGGTATGTGTAGGACTAGAGATAGTGCTAGGCGTAGGCCTAGGGTGATGGGTAGTGATCGGGGGAGGATTAGGTGAATGGCTAGTGGTTGGCAGAGGCCCACGGGCAGTGTTAGTGTTAGGGCTCATGTTAGGCCTAGAATTAGTTGTAGTGGTAGGGGTTGGCCGAGGGCTAGGTGCAGGTGTCACGGGAGGGCTCCGGTTAGTCCTAGGACTTGAAACAGGTGTAGGGCTGGATTCGGGTGTGGCTAAGGGTGGGTCCAGGGTGATTCCGTAGGATATGGGTTAGTGCTATGGCTAACGGTAGGGCAAAGTGTACTGGTCGGCGACGGTCAAGTGCTAGGCCTCGGACTAGAGTGAGCACTGGGCGTTGATCTAGGGCCCGAGATAGGGCTAGTGGGAGCGGTAGGTGTAGCGCTGGGGTAGGCATAGGGCAAGAGGTGGGTGTCGGGGTAAACCTAGGAGTAGGCCTAGGGCCAGGAGTTGGAGCTGTGGCTAGGGGTAGGGATGGGGTTGGGCCTATGGGTAGGGGTAGCTGTACGGCCAGGTGTATGGGTAGGACTAGAGGTAGTGCTAGGCGTAGGCCTAGGGCGATGGGTAGTGCTCGGGGTAGGATTAGGTGAAGGGCTAGTGGTTGGCAGAGGTCACGGGCACTTTAATTGTTAGGGCTCAAGTTAGGCCTAGGATTAGTAATAATGGTAGGGGTTGGCCGAGGGCTAGGTGTAGGTGTCACGGGAGGGCTCCGTTTAGTCCTAGGACTCAAAACAGGTGTACGGCTGGATTCGGGTGTGGCTAAGGGTGGGTCCAGGGTGATTCCTTAGGACACGGGTTAATGCTCTGGCTAACGGTATGGCAAGGTGTACTGGTCGGGGACGGGCAAATGCTAGGCCTCGGACTAGAGTGAGCACTGGGCGTTGGTCTAGGGCCGAGCTAGGGCTAGTCGGAGCGGTAGGCGAAGCGATGGGGTAGGCATAGGGCAAGAGATGGGTGTCGGTGTAAACCTAGAAGTAGGCCTAGGGCCAGTAGTTGGAGCTGTGGCTAGGGGTAGGGATGGGGGTGGGCTTATGAGTAGGGGTAGCTGTAGGGCCAGGGGTAGTGGTAGGACTAGAGGTAGTGCTAGGCGTAGGCCTAGGGCGAGGGGTAGTGCTCGGGGTAGGATTAGGGGAAGGGCTAGTGGGTGGCAGAAACTCACAGGCAGTGTTAGTGTTAGGGCTCATGTTAGGCCTAGGATTAGTGGTAGTGGTAGGGGTTGGCTGAGGGCTAGGTGTAGGTGTCACAGGAGGGCTCCGTTTAGTTCTAGGACTCAGAACAGGTGTAGGGCGTTATTCGGGTGTGACTAAGGGTGGGTCCAGGGTGATTCCGTAGGACACGGGTTAGTGCTCTGGCTAACGGTAGGGCAAGGTGTACTGGTCGGAGATGGGCAAATGCTAGGCTTCGGACTAGAGTGAGCACTGGGAGTTGGTCTGTGGCCCGAGCTAGGGCTAGTGGGAGCGGTAGGCGTAGCGCTGGGGTAGGCATAGGGCAAGAGGTGGGTGTCGGGGTAAACTTAGGAGTAGGCCTATGGCCAGGAGTTGGAGCTGTGGCTAGGGGTAGGGATGGGTTTGGGCCTATGGGTAGGGGTAGCAGTAGGGCCAAGGGTATGTGTAGGACTAGAGATAGTGCTAGGCGTAGGCCTAGGGTGATGGGTAGTGATCGGGGGAGGATTAGGTGAATGGCTAGTGGTTGGCAGAGGCCCACGGGCAGTGTTAGTGTTAGGGCTCATGTTAGGCCTAGAATTAGTTGTAGTGGTAGGGGTTGGCCGAGGGCTAGGTGCAGGTGTCACGGGAGGGCTCCGGTTAGTCCTACGACTTGAAACAGGTGTAGGGCTGGATTCGGGTGTGGCTAAGGGTGGGTCCAGGGTGATTCCGTAGGATATGGGTTAGTGCTATGGCTAACGGTAGGGCAAAGTGTACTGGTCGGCGACGGTCAAGTGCTAGGCCTCGGACTAGAGTGAGCACTGGGCGTTGGTCTAGGTCCCGAGCTAGGGCTAGTGGGAGCGGTAGGCGTAGCGCTGGGGTACGCATAGGGCAAGATGTGGGTGTCGGGGTAAACTTAGGAGTAGGCCTAGGGCCAGGAGTTGGAGCTGTGGCTAGGGGTAAGGATGGGGGTGGGCCTATGGGTAGGGGTACCTATAGGGCCAGGGGTAGGGGTAGGAATAGAGGTAGTGCTAGGCGTAGGCCTAGGGGGAGGGGGACTGCTCGGGGTAGGGTTAGGTGAAGGGCTAGTGGTTGGCAGAGGCCCACGGGCAGTGTTAGTGTTAGGGCTCATGTTAGGCCTAGGATTAGTGGTAGTGGTAGGGGTTGGCCGAGGGCTAGGGGTATGTGTCAAGGTAGGGCTACGTTTAGTCATAGGACTCGGAACAGATGTAGGGCTGGATTCGGGTGTGGCTAAGGGTGGGTCCAGGGTGATTCCGTAGGACACGGGTTAGTTCTCTGGCTAACGGTAGGGCAAGATGTACTGGTCGGCAACGGGCAAGTGCTAGGCCTCGGAATAGAGTGAGCACTGGGCGTTGGTCTAGGGCCCGAGCTAGTGCTACTGGGATCAGTAGGCGTAGCGCTTGGGTAGGCCTAGGGCAAGAGGTGGGTGTCGGGGTAAACCTAGGAGTCGGCCTAGGGCCAGGAGTTGGAGCTGTGGCTAGGGGTAGGGATGGGGGTGTGCATATGGGTATGGGTAGCTGTAGGGCCAGGGGTAGGGGTAGGACTAGAGGTAGTGCTAGGCGTAGGCCTAGGGCGAGGGAAAGTGCTCGGGGTAGGGTTAGGTGAAGGGCTAGTGGTTGGCAGAGGCCTACGGGCAGTGTTAGTGTTAGGGCTCATGTTAGGCCTAGAATTAGTTGTAGTGGTGGGGTTGGCCGATGGCTAGGGGCAGGTGTCTCGGGAGGGCTCCGGTTAGTCCTAGGACTTGAAACAGGTGTAGGGCTGGATTCGGGTGTGGCAAAGTGTGGGTCCAGGGTGATTCCGTAGGACACGGGTTAGTCCTCTGGCTAACGGTAGGGCAAGGTGTACTGGTCAGCGACGGGCAAGTGCTAGGCCTCGAACTAGAATGAGCACTGGGCGTTGGTCTAAGACCCGAGCTAGGGCTAGTGGGAGCGGTAGGCGTAGCGCTGGGGTAGGCATAGGGCAAGAGATGGGTGTCGGTGTAAACCTAGAAGTAGGCCTAGGGCCAGTAGTTGGAGCTGTGGCTAGGGTTAGGGATGGGGGTGGGCTTATGAGTAGGGGTAGCTGTAGGGCCAGGGGTAGGTGTAGGACTAGAGGTAGTGCTAGGCGTAGGCCTAGGGCGAGGGGTAGTGCTCGGGGTAGGATTAGGGGAAGGGCTAGTGGGTGGCAGAAACTCACAGGCAGTGTTAGTGTTAGGGCTCATGTTAGGCCTAGGATTAGTGGTAGTGGTAGGGGTTGGCTGAGGGCTAGGTGTAGGTGTCACGGGAGGGCTCCGTTTAGTTCTAGGACTCAGAACAGGTGTAGGGCGTTATTCGGGTGTGACTAAGGGTGGGTCCAGGGTGATTCCGTAGGACACGGGTTAGTGCTCTGGCTAACGGTAGGGCAAGGTGTACTGGTCGGAGATGGGCAAATGCTAGGCTTCGGACTAGAGTGAGCACTGGGAGTTGGTCTGTGGCCCGAGCTAGGGCTAGTGGGAGCGGTAGGCGTAGCGCTGGGGTAGGCATAGGGCAAGAGGTGGGTGTCGGGGTAAACTTAGGAGTAGGCCTATGGCCAGGAGTTGGAGCTGTGGCTAGGGGTAGGGATGGGTTTGGGCCTATGGGTAGGGGTAGCAGTAGGGCCAAGGGTATGTGTAGGACTAGAGATAGTGCTAGGCGTAGGCCTAGGGTGATGGGTAGTGATCGGGGGAGGATTAGGTGAACGGCTAGTGGTTGGCAGAGGCCCACGGGCAGTGTTAGTGTTAGGGCTCATGTTAGGCCTAGAATTAGTTGTAGTGGTAGGGGTTGGCCGAGGGCTAGGTGCAGGTGTCACGGGAGGGCTCCGGTTAGTCCTAGGACTTGAAACAGGTGTAGGGCTGGATTCGGGTGTGGCTAAGGGTGGGTCCAGGGTGATTCCGTAGGATATGGGTTAGTGCTATGGCTAACGGTAGGGCAAAGTGTACTGGTCGGCGACGGTCAAGTGCTAGGCCTCGGACTAGAGTGAGCACTGGGCGTTGGTCTAGGTCCCGAGCTAGGGCTAGTGGGAGCGGTAGGCGTAGCGCTGGGGTACGCATAGGGCAAGATGTGGGTGTCGGGGTAAACTTAGGAGTAGGCCTAGGGCCAGGAGTTGGAGCTGTGGCTAGGGGTAAGGATGGGGGTGGGCCTATGGGTAGGGGTACCTATAGGGCCAGGGGTAGGGTTAGGAATAGAGGTAGTGCTAGGCGTAGGCCTAGGGGGAGGGGGACTGCTCGGGGTAGGGTTAGGTGAAGGGCTAGTGGTTGGCAGAGGCCCACGGGCAGTGTTAGTGTTAGGGCTCATGTTAGGCCTAGGATTAGTGGTAGTGGTAGGGGTTGGCCGAGGGCTAGGGGTATGTGTCAAGGTAGGGCTCCGTTTAGTCATAGGACTCGGAACAGATGTAGGGCTGGATTCGGGTGTGGCTAAGGGTGGGTCCAGGGTGATTCCGTAGGACACGGGTTAGTTCTCTGGCTAACGGTAGGGCAAGATGTACTGGTCGGCAACGGGCAAGTGCTAGGCCTCGGAATAGAGTGAGCACTGGGCGTTGGTCTAGGGCCCGAGCTAGTGCTACTGGGATCAGTAGGCGTAGCGCTTGGGTAGGCCTAGGGCAAGAGGTGGGTGTCGGGGTAAACCTAGGAGTCGGCCTAGGGCCAGGAGTTGGAGCTGTGGCTAGGGGTAGGGATGGGGGTGTGCATATGGGTATGGGTAGCTGTAGGGCCAGGGGTAGGGGTAGGACTAGAGGTAGTGCTAGGCGTAGGCCTAGGGCGAGGGAAAGTGCTCGGGGTAGGGTTAGGTGAAGGGCTAGTGGTTGGCAGAGGCCTACGGGCAGTGTTAGTGTTAGGGCTCATGTTAGGCCTAGAATTAGTTGTAGTGGTGGGGTTGGCCGATGGCTAGGGGCAGGTGTCTCGGGAGGGCTCCGGTTAGTCCTAGGACTTGAAACAGGTGTAGGGCTGGATTCGGGTGTGGCTAAGTGTGGGTCCAGGGTGATTCCGTAGGACACGGGTTAGTCCTCTGGCTAACGGTAGGGCAAGGTGTACTGGTCAGCGACGGGCAAGTGCTAGGCCTCGAACTAGAATGAGCACTGGGCGTTGGTCTAAGACCCGAGCTAGGGCTAGTGGGAGCGGTAGGCGTAGCGCTGGGGTAGGCATAGGGCAAGAGATGGGTGTCGGTGTAAACCTAGAAGTAGGCCTAGGGCCAGTAGTTGGAGCTGTGGCTAGGGTTAGGGATGGGGGTGGGCTTATGAGTAGGGGTAGCTGTAGGGCCAGGGGTAGGTGTAGGACTAGAGGTAGTGCTAGGCGTAGGCCTAGGGCGAGGGGTAGTGCTCGGGGTAGGATTAGGGGAAGGGCTAGTGGGTGGCAGAAACTCACAGGCAGTGTTAGTATTAGGGCTCATGTTAGGCCTAGGATTAGTGGTAGTGGTAGGGGTTGGCCGAGGGCTAGGTGTAGGTGTCACGGGAGGGCTTCGTTTAGTTCTAGGACTCAGAACAGGTGTAGGGCGTTATTCGGGTGTGACTAAGGGTGGGTCCAGGGTGATTCCGTAGGACACGGGTTAGTGCTCTGGCTAACGGTAGGGCAAGGTGTAGTGGTCGGAGATGGGCAAATGCTAGGCTTCGGACTAGAGTGAGCACTGGGAGTTGGTCTAGGGCCCGAGCTAGGGCTAGTTGGGAGCGGTAGGCGTAGCGCTGGGGTAGGCATAGGGCAAGAGGTGGGTGTCGGGGTAAACTTAGGAGTAGGCCTAGGGCCAGGAGTTGGAGCTGTGGCTAGGGGTAGGGATTGGGGTGGGCCTATGGTTAGGGGTAGCTGTAGGCCCCGGGGTAGGGGTAGGACTAGAGGTAGTGCTAGGCGTAAGCCTAGGCGAGGGGGAGTGCTCGGGGTAGGGTTAGGTGAAGGGCTAGTGGTTGGCAGAGGCCCACGGGCAGTGTTATTGTTAGGGCTCATGTTAGGCCTAGGATTAGTGGTAGTGGTAGGGGTTGGCCTAGGGCTAGGTGTAGGTGTCAAGGGAGGGCTCCGTTAAGTCCTAGGACTCGGAACAGGTGTGGGCTGGATTCGGGTGTGGCTCAGGTTGGGTACCGGTTGATTTCGTGGGACTCAGGTTAGTGTTCTGGCTAACGGTAGGGCTAGGTGTACTGGTCGGCGACGGGCAAGTGCTAGGCCACGGACTAGAGTGAGCACTGGGCGTTGGTCTAGGGCCCGAGCTAGGGCTAGTGGGAGCGGTAGGCGTAGCGCTGGGGTAGGCATAGGGCAAGTGGTGGGTGTCGGGATAAACCTAGGAGTAGGCCTAGGGCCAGGAGTTGGAGCTGTGGCTAGGGGTAGGGATGGGGTTGGTCCTATGGGTAGGGGTAGCAGTAGGGCCAGGGGTATGGGTAGGACTAGAGATAGTGCTAGGCGTAGGCCTAGGGTGATGGGTAGTGATCGTGGGAGGATTAGGTGAATGGCTAGTGGTTGGCAGAGGCCCACGGGCAGTGTTAGTGTTAGGTCTCATGTTAGGCCTAGGATTAGTGGTAGTGGTAGGGGTTGGCTGAGGGCTAGGGGTAGGTGTCACGGGAGGGCTCCGTTTAGTCCTAGGACTCCGAACAGGTGTTGGGCTGTATTCGTGTGTCGCTAAGGGTGGGTCCAGGGTGATTCCGTAGGACACGGGTTACTGCTCTGGCTAACGGTAGGGCAAGGTGTACTGGTCGGCAACGGGCAAGTGCTAGGCCTCGGACTAGAGTGAGCACTGTCCGTTGGTCTAGGGCCCGAGCTTGGGCTACTGGTAGCGGTAGGCGTAGCGCTGGGGTAGGCAGAGGCAAGAGGTGGGTGTCGGGGTAAACTTAGGAGTAGGCCTAGGGCCAGGAGTTGGAGCTGTGGCTAGGGGTAGGGATGGGGGTGTGCCTATGGGTAGGGGTAGCTGTAGGGCCAGGGGTAGGGGTAGGACTAGAGGTAGTGCTAGGCGTAGGCCTAGGGCGAGGGGGAGTGCTCGGGGTAGGGTTAGGTGAAGGGCTAGTGGTTGGCAGAGGCCCACGGGCAGTGTTAGTGTTAGGGCTCATGTTAGGCCTAGAATTAGTTGTAGTGGTAGGGGTTGGCCGAGGGCTAGGTGCAGGTGTCACGGGAGGGCTCCGGTTAGTCCTAGGACTTGAAACAGGTGTAGGGCTGGATTCGGGTGTGGCTAAGTGTGGGTCCAGGGTAATTCCGTAGGACACGGGTTAGTCCTCTGGCTAACGGTAGGGCAAGGTGTACTGGTCAGCGACGGGCAAGTGCTAGGCCTCGAACTAGAATGAGCACTGGGCGTTGGTCTAAGACCCGAGCTAGGGCTAGTGGGAGCGGTAGGCGTAGCGCTGGGGTAGGCATAGGGCAAGAGGTGGGTGTCGGGGTAAACCTAGGAGTAGGCCTAGGGCCAGGAGTTGGAGCTGTGGCTAGGGGTAGGGATGGGGTTGGGCCTATGGGTAGGGGTAGCTGTACGGCCAGGTGTATGGGTAGGACTAGAGGTAGTGCTAGGCGTAGGCCTAGGGCGATGGGTAGTGCTCGGGGTAGGATTAGGTGAAGGGCTAGTGGTTGGCAGAGGTCACGGGCACTGTTATTGTTAGGGCTCAAGTTAGGCCTAGGATTAGTAATAATGGTAGGGGTTGGCCGAGGGCTAGGTGTAGGTGTCACGGGAGGGCTCCGTTTAGTCCTAGGACTCAAAACAGGTGTACGGCTGGATTCGGGTGTGGCTAAGGGTGGGTCCAGGGTGATTCCGTAGGACACGGGTTAATGCTCTGGCTAACGGTATGGCAAGGTGTACTGGTCGGGGACGGGCAAATGCTAGGCCTCGGACTAGAGTGAGCACTGGGCGTTGGTCTAGGGCCGAGCTAGGGCTAGTCGGAGCGGTAGGCGAAGCGATGGGGTAGGCATAGGGCAAGAGATGGGTGTCGGTGTAAACCTAGAAGTAGGCCTAGGGCCAGTAGTTGGAGCTGTGGCTAGGGGTAGGGATGGGGGTGGGCTTATGAGTAGGGGTAGCTGTAGGGCCAGGGGTAGGGGTAGGACTAGAGGTAGTGCTAGGCGTAGGCCTAGGGCGAGGGGTAGTGCTCGGGGTAGGATTAGGGGAAGGGCTAGTGGGTGGCAGAAACTCACAGGCAGTGTTAGTGTTAGGGCTCATGTTAGGCCTAGGATTAGTGGTAGTGGTAGGGGTTGGCCGAGGGCTAGGTGTAGGTGTCACGGGAGGGCTCCGTTTAGTTCTAGGACTCAGAACAGGTGTAGGGCGTTATTCGGGTGTGACTAAGGGTGGGTCCAGGGTGATTCCGTAGGACACGGGTTAGTGCTCTGGCTAACGGTAGGGCAAGGTGTACTGGTCGGAGATGGGCAAATGCTAGGCTTCGGACTAGAGTGAGCACTGGGAGTTGGTCTATGGCCCGAGCTAGGGCTAGTGGGAGCGGTAGGCGTAGCGCTGGGTTAGGCATAGGGCAAGAGGTGGGTGTCGGGGTAAACTTAGGAGTAGGCCTATGGCCAGGAGTTGGAGCTGTGGCTAGGGGTAGGGATGGGGTTGGGCCTATGGGTAGGGGTAGCAGTAGGGCCAGGGGTATGTGTAGGACTAGAGATAGTGCTAGGCGTAGGCCTAGGGTGATGGGTAGTGATCGGGGGAGGATTAGGTGAATGGCTAGTGGTTGGCAGAGGCCCACGGGCAGTGTTAGTGTTAGGGCTCATGTTAGGCCTAGAATTAGTTGTAGTGGTAGGGGTTGGCCGAGGGCTAGGTGCAGGTGTCACGGGAGGGCTCCGGTTAGTCCTAGGACTTGAAACAGGTGTAGGGCTGGATTCGGGTGTGGCTAAGGGTGGGTCCAGGGTGATTCCGTAGGATATGGGTTAGTGCTATGGCTAACGGTAGGGCAAAGTGTACTGGTCGGCGACGGTCAAGTGCTAGGCCTCGGACTAGAGTGAGCACTGGGCGTTGATCTAGGGCCCGAGATAGGGCTAGTGGGAGCGGTAGGTGTAGCGCTGGGGTAGGCATAGGGCAAGAGGTGGGTGTCGGGGTAAACCTAGGAGTAGGCCTAGGGCCAGGAGTTGGAGCTGTGGCTAGGGGTAGGGATGGGGTTGGGCCTATGGGTAGGGGTAGCTGTACGGCCAGGTGTATGGTTAGGACTAGAGGTAGTGCTAGGCGTAGGCCTAAGGCGATGGGTAGTGCTCGGGGTAGGATTAGGTGAAGGGCTAGTGGTTGGCAGAGGTCACGGGCACTTTAATTGTTAGGGCTCAAGTTAGGCCTAGGATTAGTAATAATGGTAGGGGTTGGCCGAGGGCTAGGTGTAGGTGTCACGGGAGGGCTCCGTTTAGTCCTAGGACTCAAAACAGGTGTACGGCTGGATTCGGGTGTGGCTAAGGGTGGGTCCAGGGTGATTCCTTAGGACACGGGTTAATGCTCTGGCTAACGGTATGGCAAGGTGTACTGGTCGGGGACGGGCAAATGCTAGGCCTCGGACTAGAGTGAGCACTGGGCGTTGGTCTAGGGCCGAGCTAGGGCTAGTCGGAGCGGTAGGCGAAGCGATGGGGTAGGCATAGGGCAAGAGATGGGTGTCGGTGTAAACCTAGAAGTAGGCCTAGGGCCAGTAGTTGGAGCTGTGGCAAGGGGTAGGGATGGGGGTGGGCTTATGAGTAGGGGTAGCTGTAGGGCCAGGGGTAGTGGTAGGACTAGAGGTAGTGCTAGGCGTAGGCCTAGGGCGAGGGGTAGTGCTCGGGGTAGGATTAGGGGAAGGGCTAGTGGGTGGCAGAAACTCACAGGCAGTGTTAGTGTTAGGGCTCATGTTAGGCCTAGGATTAGTGGTAGTGGTAGGGGTTGGCTGAGGGCTAGGTGTAGGTGTCACGGGAGGGCTCCGTTTAGTTCTAGGACTCAGAACAGGTGTAGGGCGTTATTCGGGTGTGACTAAGGGTGGGTCCAGGGTGATTCCGTAGGACACGGGTTAGTGCTCTGGCTAACGGTAGGGCAAGGTGTACTGGTCGGAGATGGGCAAATGCTAGGCTTCGGACTAGAGTGAGCACTGGGAGTTGGTCTGTGGCCCGAGCTAGGGCTAGTGGGAGCGGTAGGCGTAGCGCTGGGGTAGGCATAGGGCAAGAGGTGGGTGTCGGGGTAAACTTAGGAGTAGGCCTATGGCCAGGAGTTGGAGCTGTGGCTAGGGGTAGGGATGGGTTTGGGCCTATGGGTAGGGGTAGCAGTAGGGCCAAGGGTATGTGTAGGACTAGAGATAGTGCTAGGCGTAGGCCTAGGGTGATGGGTAGTGATCGGGGGAGGATTAGGTGAATGGCTAGTGGTTGGCAGAGGCCCACGGGCAGTGTTAGTGTTAGGGCTCATGTTAGGCCTAGAATTAGTTGTAGTGGTAGGGGTTGGCCGAGGGCTAGGTGCAGGTGTCACGGGAGGGCTCCGGTTAGTCCTAGGACTTGAAACAGGTGTAGGGCTGGATTCGGGTGTGGCTAAGGGTGGGTCCAGGGTGATTCCGTAGGATATGGGTTAGTGCTATGGCTAACGGTAGGGCAAAGTGTACTGGTCGGCGACGGTCAAGTGCTAGGCCTCGGACTAGAGTGAGCACTGGGCGTTGGTCTAGGTCCCGAGCTAGGGCTAGTGGGAGCGGTAGGCGTAGCGCTGGGGTACGCATAGGGCAAGATGTGGGTGTCGGGGTAAACTTAGGAGTAGGCCTAGGGCCAGGAGTTGGAGCTGTGGCTAGGGGTAAGGATGGGGGTGGGCCTATGGGTAGGGGTACCTATAGGGCCAGGGGTAGGGGTAGGAATAGAGGTAGTGCTAGGCGTAGGCCTAGGGGGAGGGGGACTGCTCGGGGTAGGGTTAGGTGAAGGGCTAGTGGTTGGCAGAGGCCCACGGGCAGTGTTAGTGTTAGGGCTCATGTTAGGCCTAGGATTAGTGGTAGTGGTAGGGGTTGGCCGAGGGCTAGGGGTATGTGTCAAGGTAGGGCTCCGTTTAGTCATAGGACTCGGAACAGATGTAGGGCTGGATTCGGGTGTGGCTAAGGGTGGGTCCAGGGTGATTCCGTAGGACACGGGTTAGTTCTCTGGCTAACGGTAGGGCAAGATGTACTGGTCGGCAACGAGCAAGTGCTAGGCCTCGGAATAGAGTGAGCACTGGGCGTTGGTCTAGGGCCCGAGCTAGTGCTACTGGGATCAGTAGGCGTAGCGCTTGGGTAGGCCTAGGGCAAGAGGTGGGTGTCGGGGTAAACCTAGGAGTCGGCCTAGGGCCAGGAGTTGGAGCTGTGGCTAGGGGTAGGGATGGGGGTGTGCATATGGGTATGGGTAGCTGTAGGGCCAGGGGTAGGGGTAGGACTAGAGGTAGTGCTAGGCGTAGGCCTAGGGCGAGGGAAAGTGCTCGGGGTAGGGTTAGGTGAAGGGCTAGTGGTTGGCAGAGGCCTACGGGCAGTGTTAGTGTTAGGGCTCATGTTAGGCCTAGAATTAGTTGTAGTGGTGGGGTTGGCCGATGGCTAGGGGCAGGTGTCACGGGAGGGCTCCGGTTAGTCCTAGGACTTGAAACAGGTGTAGGGCTGGATTCGGGTGTGGCTAAGTGTGGGTCCAGGGTGATTCCGTAGGACACGGGTTAGTCCTCTGGCTAACGGTAGGGCAAGGTGTACTGGTCAGCGACGGGCAAGTGCTAGGCCTCGAACTAGAATGAGCACTGGGCGTTGGTCTAAGACCCGAGCTAGGGCTAGTGGGAGCGGTAGGCGTAGCGCTGGGGTAGGCATAGGGCAAGAGATGGGTGTCGGTGTAAACCTAGAAGTAGGCCTAGGGCCAGTAGTTGGAGCTGTGGCTAGGGTCAGGGATGGGGGTGGGCTTATGAGTAGGGGTAGCTGTAGGGCCAGGGGTAGGTGTAGGACTAGAGGTAGTGCTAGGCGTAGGCCTAGGGCGAGGGGTAGTGCTCGGGGTAGGATTAGGGGAAGGGCTAGTGGGTGGCAGAAACTCACAGGCAGTGTTAGTATTAGGGCTCATGTTAGGCCTAGGATTAGTGGTAGTGGTAGGGGTTGGCCGAGGGCTAGGTGTAGGTGTCACGGGAGGGCTTCGTTTAGTTCTAGGACTCAGAACAGGTGTAGGGCGTTATTCGGGTGTGACTAAGGGTGGGTCCAGGGTGATTCCGTAGGACACGGGTTAGTGCTCTGGCTAACGGTAGGGCAAGGTGTAGTGGTCGGAGATGGGCAAATGCTAGGCTTCGGACTAGAGTGAGCACTGGGAGTTGGTCTAGGGCCCGAGCTAGGGCTAGTTGGGAGCGGTAGGCGTAGCGCTGGGGTAGGCATAGGGCAAGAGGTGGGTGTCGGGGTAAACTTAGGAGTAGGCCTAGGGCCAGGAGTTGGAGCTGTGGCTAGGGGTAGGGATTGGGGTGGGCCTATGGTTAGGGGTAGCTGTAGGCCCCGGGGTAGGGGTAGGACTAGAGGTAGTGCTAGGCGTAAGCCTAGGCGAGGGGGAGTGCTCGGGGTAGGGTTAGGTGAAGGGCTAGTGGTTGGCAGAGGCCCACGGGCCGTGTTATTGTTAGGGCTCATGTTAGGCCTAGGATTAGTGGTAGTGGTAGGGGTTGGCCTAGGGCTAGGTGTAGGTGTCAAGGGAGGGCTCCGTTAAGTCCTAGGACTCGGAACAGGTGTGGGCTGGATTCGGGTGTGGCTCAGGTTGGGTACCGGTTGATTTCGTGGGACTCAGGTTAGTGTTCTGGCTAACGGTAGGGCTAGGTGTACTGGTCGGCGACGGGCAAGTGCTAGGCCACGGACTAGAGTGAGCACTGGGCGTTGGTCTAGGGCCCGAGCTAGGGCTAGTGGGAGCGGTAGGCGTAGCGCTGGGGTAGGCATAGGGCAAGTGGTGGGTGTCGGGATAAACCTAGGAGTAGGCCTAGGGCCAGGAGTTGGAGCTGTGGCTAGGGGTAGGGATGGGGTTGGTCCTATGGGTAGGGGTAGCAGTAGGGCCAGGGGTATGGGTAGGACTAGAGATAGTGCTAGGCGTAGGCCTAGGGTGATGGGTAGTGATCGTGGGAGGATTAGGTGAATGGCTAGTGGTTGGCAGAGGCCCACGGGCAGTGTTAGTGTTAGGTCTCATGTTAGGCCTAGGATTAGTGGTAGTGGTAGGTGTTGGCTGAGGGCTAGGGGTAGGTGTCACGGGAGGGCTCCGTTTAGTCCTAGGACTCCGAACAGGTGTTGGGCTGTATTCGTGTGTGGCTAAGGGTGGGTCCAGGGTGATTCCGTAGGACACGGGTTACTGCTCTGGCTAACGGTAGGGCAAGGTGTACTGGTCGGCAACGGGCAAGTGCTAGGCCTCGGACTAGAGTGAGCACTGTGCGTTGGTCTAGGGCCCGAGCTTGGGCTACTGGTAGCGGTAGGCGTAGCGCTGGGGTAGGCAGAGGCAAGAGGTGGGTGTCGGGATAAACTTAGGAGTAGGCCTAGGGCCAGGAGTTGGAGCTGTGGCTAGGGGTAGGGATGGGGGTGTGCCTATGGGTAGGGGTAGCTGTAGGGCCAGGGGTAGGGGTAGGACTAGAGGTAGTGCTAGGCGTAGGCCTAGGGCGAGGGGGAGTGCTCGGGGTAGGGTTAGGTGAAGGGCTAGTGGTTGGCAGAGGCCTACGGGCAGTGTTAGTGTTAGGGCTCATGTTAGGCCTAGAATTAGTTGTAGTGGTAGGGGTTGGCCGAGGGCTAGGTGCAGGTGTCACGGGAGGGCTCCGGTTAGTCCTAGGACTTGAAACAGGTGTAGGGCTGGATTCGGGTGTGGCTAAGGGTGGGTCCAGGGTGATTCCGTAGGATATGGGTTAGTGCTATGGCTAACGGTAGGGCAAAGTGTACTGGTCGGCGACGGTCAAGTGCTAGGCCTCGGAATAGAGTGAGCACTGGGCGTTGATCTAGGGCCCGAGCTAGGGCTAGTGGGAGCGGTAGGTGTAGCGCTGTGGTAGGCATAGGGCAAGAGGTGGGTTTCGGGGTAAACCTAGGAGTAGGCCTAGGGCCAGGAGTTGGAGCTGTGGCTAGGGGTAGGGATGGGGGTGGGCCTATGGTTAGGTGTAGCTGTAGGGCCAGGGGTAGGGGTAGGACTAGAGGTAGTGCTAGGCGTAGGCCTAGGGCGAGGGGGAGTGCTCGGGGTAGGGTTAGGTGAAGGGCTAGTGGTTAGCAGAGGCCCACGGGCATTGTTAGTGTTAGGGCTCATGTTAGGCCTAGGATTAGTGGTAGTGGTTGGGGTTGGCCAAGGGCTAGGGGTAGGTGTCACGGGAGGGCTCAGTTTAGTCCTAGGACTCCGAACATTTGTAGGGCTGGATTCGGGTGTGGCTAGGGGTTGGTCCACGGTGATTCCGTAGGACACGGGTTAGTGCTCTGGCTAACAGTAGTGCAAGGTGTACTGGTCGGCAACGGGCAAGTGCTAGGCCTCGGACTAGAGTGAGCACTGGGCGTTGGTCTAGGTCCCGAGCTAGGGCAAGTAGGAGCAGTAGGCGTAGCGCTGGGGTAGGCATAGGGCAAGAGGTGGATGTCGGGGTAAACCTAGGAGTAGGCCTAGGGCCAGGAGTTGGAGCTGTGGCTAGGGGTAGGGATGGGGGTGGGCCTATGGTTAGGTGTAGCTGTAGGGCCAGGGGTAGGTGTAGGACTAGAGGTAGTGCTAGGCGTAGGCCTAGGGCGAGGGGGAGTGCTCGGGGTAGGGTTAGGTGAAGGGCTAGTGGTTGGCAGAGGCACACGGGCAGTGTTAGGGTTAGGGTTCATGTTAGGCCTAGGATTAGTGGTAGTGGTAGGGGTTGGGCGAGGGTTAGGGGTAGGTGTCACGGGAGGGCTCCGGTTAGTCCTAGGACTCGGAACAGTTGTAGGGCTGGTTTTGGGTGTGGCTAAGGGTGGGTCCAGAGTGATTTCGTGGGACACAGGTTAGTGTTCTGGCTAACGGTAGGGCAAGGTGTACTGGTCGGGGACGGGCAAATGCTAGGCTTCGGACTAGAGTGAGCACTGGGCGTTGGTCTAGGGCCAAGCTAGAACTAGTGGGAGCGGTAGGCGTAGCGCTGTGGTAGGCATAGGGCAAGAGGTGGGTTTCGGGGTAAACCTAAGAGTAGGCCTAGGGCCAGGAGTTGGAGCTGTGGCTAGGGTTAGGGATGGGGGTGGGCCTATGGTTAGGTGTAGCTGTAGGGCCAGGGGTAGGGTTAGGACTAGAGGTAGTGCTAGGTTAGGACTTGGGCGAGGGGGAGTGCTCGGGGTAGGGTTAGGTGAAGGGCTAGTGGTTGGCAGAGGCCCACGGGCAGTGTTAGTGTTAGGGCTCATGTTAGGCCTAGGATCAGTGGTAGTGGTAGGGGTTTGACGAGGGCTAGGGGTAGGTGTCACGGGAGGGCTTCGTTTAGTCCTAGGACTCCGAACAGGTGTAGGGCTGGATTCGGGTGTGGCTAAGGGTGGGTCCATGGTGATTCCGTAGGACACGGGTTAATGCTCTGGCTAACGGTATGGCAAGGTGTACTGGTCGGGGACGGGCAAATGCTAGGCCTCGGACTAGAGTGAGCACTGGGCGTTGGTCTAGGGCCGAGCTAGGGCTAGTCGGAGCGGTAGGCGAAGCGCTGGGGTAGGCATAGGGCAAGAGATGGGTGTCGGTGTAAACCTAGAAGTAGGCCTAGGGCCAGTAGTTGGAGCTGTGGCTAGGGTTAGGGATGGGGGTGGGCTTATGAGTAGGGGTAGCTGTAGGGCCAGGGGTAGGGGTAGGACTAGAGGTAGTGCTAGGCGTAGGCCTAGGGCGAGGGGTAGTGCTCGGGGTAGGATTAGGGGAAGGGCTAGTGTGTGGCAGAAACTCACAGGCAGTGTTAGTGTTAGGGCTCATGTTAGGCCTAGGATTAGTGGTAGTGGTAGGGGTTGGCCGAGGGCTAGGTGTAGGTGTCAAGGGAGGGCTCCGTTAAGTCCTAGGACTCGGAACAGGTGTGGGCTGGATTCGGGTGTGGCTAAGAGTGGGTACCGGTTGATTTCGTGGTACTCAGGTTAGTGTTCTGGCTAACGGTAGGGCAAGGTGTACTGGTCGGCGACGGGCAAGTGCTAGGCCACGGACTAGAGTGAGCACTGGGCGTTGGTCTAGGGCCCGAGCTAGGGCTAGTGGGAGCGGTAGGCGTAGCGCTGGGGTAGGCATAGGGCAAGTGGTGGGTGTCGGGGTAAACCTAGGAGTAGGCCTAGGGCCAGGAGTTGGAGCTGTGGCTAGGGGTAGGGATGGGGTTGGGCCTATGGTTAGGGGTATCAGTAGGGCCAGGGGTATGGGTAGGACTAGAGATAGTGCTAGGCGTAGTCCTAGGGTGATGGGTAGTGATCGGGGGAGGATTAGGTGAATGGCTAGTGGTTGGCAGAGGCCCACGGGCAGTGTTAGTGTTAGGGCTCATGTTAGGCCTAGGATTAGTGGTAGTGGTAGGGGTTGGCTGAGGGCTAGGCGTAGGTGTCACGGGAGGGCTCCATTTAGTCCTAGGACTCCGAACAGGTGTTGGGCTGTATTCGTGTGTGGCTAAGGGTGGGTCCAGGGTGATTCCGTAGGACACGGGTTACTGCTCTGGCTTACGGTAGGGCAAGGTGTACTGGTCGGCAACGGGCAAGTGCTAGGCCTCGGACTAGAGTGAGCACTGTGCGTTGGTCTAGGGCCCGAGCTTGGGCTACTGGGAGCGGTAGGCGTAGCGCTGGGGTAGGCAGAGGCAAGAGGTGGGTGTCGGGGTAAACTTAGGAGTAGGCCTAGGGCCAGGAGTTGGAGCTGTGGCTAGGGGTAGGGATGGGGGTGTGCCTATGGGTAGGGGTAGCTGTAGGGCCAGGGATAGGGGTAGGACTTGAGGTAGTGCTAGGCGTAGGCCTAGGGCGAGGGGGAGTGCTCGGGGTAGGATTAGGTGAAGGGCTAGTGGTTGGCAGAGGCACACGGGCAGTGTTAGGGTTAGGGTTCATGTTAGGCCTAGGATTAATGGTAGTGGTAGGGGTTGGGCGAGGGTTAGGGGTAGGTGTCACGGGAGGGCTCCGGTTAGTCCTAGGACTCGGAACAGTTGTAGGGCTGGTTTTGGGTGTGGCTAAGGGTGGGTCCAGGGTGATTTCGTGGGACACAGGTTAGTGTTCTGGCTAACGGTAGGGCAAGGTGTACTGGTCGGGGACGGGCAAATGCTAGGCTTCGGACTAGAGTGAGCACTGGGCGTTGGTCTAGGGCCAAGCTAGAACTAGTGGGAGCGGTAGGCGTAGCGCTGTGGTCGGCATAGGGCAAGAGGTGGGTTTCGGGGTAAACCTAAGAGTAGGCCTAGGGCCAGGAGTTGGAGCTGTGGCTAGGGTTAGGGATGGGGGTGGGCCTATGGTTAGGTGTAGCTTTAGGGCCAGGGGTAGGGGTAGGAATAGAGGTAGTGCTAGGCGTAGGACTTGGGCGAGGGGGAGTGCTCGGGGTAGGGTTAGGTGAAGGGCTAGTGGTTGGCAGAGGCCCACGGGCAGTGTTAGTGTTAGGGCTCATGTTAGGCCTAGGATTAGTGGTAGTGGTTGGGGTTGGTCGAGGGCTAGGGGTAGGTGTCGCGGGAGGGCTCAGTTTAGTCCTAGGACTCCGAACAGTTGTAGGGCTGGATTCGGGTGTGGCTAAGGGTAGGTCCAGGGTGATTCCGTAGGACACGGGTTAGTGCTCTGGGTAACGGTAGGGCAAGGTGTACTGGTTTGCAACGGGCAAGTGCTAGGCCTCGGACTAGAGTGAGCACTGGGCGTTGGTCTAGGTCCAGAGCTAGGGCTAGTGGGAGCGGTAGGCGTAGCGCTGGGCTAGGCATAGGGCAAGAGGTGGGTGTCGGGGTAAACCTAGGAGTAGGCCTAGGGCCAGGAGTTGGAGCTGTGGCTAGGGGTAGGGATGGGGGTGGGCCTATGGGTAGGGGTAGCTGTAGGGCCAGGGGTAGGGGTAGGACTAGAGGTAGTGCTAGGCGTAGGCCTAGGGCGAGGGGGAGTGCTCGGGGTAGGGTGAGTTGAAGGGCTAGTGGTTGGCAGAGGCCCACGGGCAGTGTTAGTGTTAGGGCTCATGTTAGGCCTAGGATTTGTGGTAGTGGTAGGGGTTGGCCGAGGGCTAGGGGTAGGTGTCACGGGAGGGCTCCGTTTAGTCCTAGGACTCGGAACAGGTGTAGGGCTGGATTCGGGTGTGGCTAAGGGTGGGTCCAAGGTGATTCCGTAGGACACGGGTTAGTGCTATGGCTAACGGTAGGGCAAAGTGTACTGGTCGGCGACGGTCAAGTGCTAGGCCTCGGACTAGAGTGAGCACTGGGCGTTGGTCTAGGGCCCGAGCTAGGGCTAGAGGGAGCGGTAGGCATAGCGCTGGGGTAGGCATAGGGCAAGAGGTGGGTGTCGGGGTAAACCTAGGAGTAGGCCTAGGGCCAGGAGTTGGAGCTGTGGCTAGGGGTAGGGATGGGGGTGGGCCTATGGGTAGGGGTAGCTGTAGGGCCAGGGGGAAGGGGTAGGACTAGAGGTAGTGCTAGGCGTAGTCCTAGGGCGAGGGGTAGTGCTCGGGGTAGGATTAGGTGAAGGGCTAGTGGTTGGCAGAGGCACACGGGCAGTGTTAGGGTTAGGGTTCATGTTAGGCCTAGGATTAGTGGTAGTGGTAGGGGTTGGGCGAGGGTTAGGGGTAGGTGTCACGGGAGGGCTCCGGTTAGTCCTAGGACTCGGAACAGTTGTAGGGCTGGTTTTGGGTGTGGCTAAGGGTGGGTCCAGGGTGATTTCGTGGGACACAGGTTAGTGTTCTGGCTAACAGTAGGGCAAGGTATACTGGTCGGGGACGGGCAAATGCTAGGCTTCGGACTAGAGTGAGCACTGGGCGTTGGTCTAGGGCCAAGCTAGAACTAGTGGGAGCGGTAGGCGTAGCGCTGTGGTCGGCATAGGGCAAGAGGTGGGTTTCGGGGTAAACCTAAGAGTAGGCCTAGGGCCAGGAGTTGGAGCTGTGGCTAGGGTTAGGGATGGGGGTGGGCCTATGGTTAGGTGTAGCTTTAGGGCCAGGGGTAGGGGTAGGACTAGAGGTAGTGCTAGGCGTAGGACTTGGGCGAGGGGGAGTGCTCGGGGTAGGGTTAGGTGAAGGGCTAGTGGTTGGCAGAGGCCCACGGGCAGTGTTAGTGTTAGGGCTCATGTTAGGCCTAGGATTAGTGGTAGTGGTTGGGGTTGGCCGAGGGCTAGGGGTAGGTGTCACGAAAGGGCTCAGTTTAGTCCTAGGACTCCGAACAGTTGTAGGGCTGGATTCGGGTGTGGCTAAGGGTTGGTCCAGGGTGATTCCGTAGGACACGGGTTAGTGCTCTGGCTAACGGTAGTGCAAGGTGTACTGGTCGGCAACGGGCAAGTGCTAGGCCTCGGACTAGAGTGAGCACTGGGCGTTGGTCTAGGTCCCGAGGTAGGGCTAGTAGGAGCGGTAGGCGTAGCGCTGGGGTAGGCATAGGGCAAGAGGTGGATGTCGGGGTAAACCTAGGAGTAGGCCTAGGGCCAGTAGTTGGAGCTGTGACTAGGGGTAGGGATGGGGGTGGGCCTATGGTTAGTTGTAGCTGTAGGGCCAGGGGTAGGGGTAGGACTAAAGGTAGAGCTAGGCGTAGGCCTAGGGCGAGGGGGAGTGCTCGGGGTAGGGTGAGTTGAAGGGCTAGTGGTTGGCAGAGTCCCACGGGCAGTGTTAGTGTTAGGGCTCATGTTAGGCCTAGGATTTGTGGTAGTGGTAGGGGTTGGCCGAGGGCTAGGGGTAGGTGTCACGGGAGGGCTCTGTTTAGTCCTAGGACTCGGAACAGGTGTAGGGCTGGATTCGGGTGTGGCTAAGGGTGGGTCCAAGGTGATTCCGTAAGACACGGGTTAGTGCTATGGCTAACGGTAGGGAAAAGTGTACTGGTCGGCGACGGTCAAGTGCTAGGCCTCGGACTAGAATGAGCACTGGGCGTTGGTCTAGGGCCCGAGCTAGGGCTAGAGGGAGCGGTAGGCATAGCGCTGTAGTAGGCATAGGGCAAGAGGTGGGTGTCGGGGTAAACCTAGGAGTAGTCCTAGGGCCAGGAGTTGGAGCTGTGGCTAGGGGTAGTGATGGGGGTTGGCCTATGGTTAGGGGAGGCTGTAGGGCCAGGTATAGGGGTAGGACTAGAGGTAGTGCTAGGCGTAGGCCTAGGGCGAGGGGGAGTGCTCGGGGTAGGGTTAGGTGAAGTGCTAGTGGTTGGCAGAGGCACACGGGCAGTGTTAGGGTTAGGGCTCATGTTAGGCCTAGGATTAGTGGTAGTGGTAGGGGTTGGCCGAGGGTTAGGAGTAGGTGTCACGGAAAAACTCCGGTTAGTCCTAAGACTCGGAACAGGTGTAGGGCTGGTTTCGGGTGTGGCTAAGGGTGGGTCCAGGGTGATTTCGTGGGACACAGGTTAGTGTTCTGGCTAACGGTAGGGCAAGGTGTACTGGTCGGGGATGGGCAAATGCTAGGCTTCGGACTAGAGTGAGCACTGGGCGTTGGTCTAGGGCCGAGCTAGAACTAGTGGGAGCGGTAGGTGTAGCGCTGGGGTAGGCATAGGGCAAGAGGTGGGTGTTGGGGTAAACCTACGAATAGGCCTAGGGCCAGGAGTTGGAGCTGTGGCTAGGGGTAGGGTTGGGGGTGGGCCTATGGTTAGTTGTAGCTGTAGGGCCAGGGGTAGGGGTAGGACTAGAGGTAGTGCTAGGCGTAGGCCTAGGGCGAGGGGGCGTGCTCGGGGTAGGGTTTCTTGAAGGGCTAGTTGTTGGCAGAGGCCCACGGGCAGTCTTAGTGTTAGGTCTCATGTTAGGCCTAGGATTAGTGGTAGTGGTAGGGGTTGGCCGAGGGCTAGAGGTAGGTGTCACGGGAGGGCTCCGTTTAGTCCTAGGACTCCGAACAGTTGTAGGGCTGGATTCGGGTGTGGCTAAGGGTAGGTCCAGGGTGATTCCGTAGGACACGGGTTAGTGTTCTGGCTAACGGTAGGGCAAGGTGTACTGGTTTGCAACGGGCAAGTGCTAGGCCTCGGACTAGAGTGAGCACTGGGCGTTGGTCTAGGTCCAGAGCTAGGGCTAGTGGGAGCGGTAGGCGTAGCGCTGGGCTAGGCATAGGGCAAGAGGTGGGTGTCGGGGTAAACCTAGGAGTAGGCCTAGGGCCAGGAGTTGGAGCTGTGGCTAGGGGTAGGGATGGGGGTGGGCCTATGGGTAGGGGTAGCTGTAGGGCCAGGGGTAGGGGTAGGACTAGAGGTAGTGCTAGGCGTAGGCCTAGGGCGAGGGGGAGTGCTCGGGGTATGGTGACTTGAAGGGCTAGTGGTTGGCAGAGGCCCACGGGCAGTGTTAGTGTTAGGGCTCATGTTAGGCCTAGGATTAGTGGTCGTGGTAGGGGTTGGCCGAGGGCTAGGGGTAGGTGTCAAGGGAGGGCTCCATTTAGTCCTAGGACTCGGAACATGTGTAGGGCTGGATTCGGGTGTGGCTAAGGGTGGGTACAGGGTGATTTCGTGGGACACAGGTTAGTGTTCTGGCTAACGGTAGGGCAAGGTGTACAGGTCGGCGACGGGAAGTGCTACGCCTCGGACTAGAGTGAGCACTGGGCGTGGTCTAGGGCCCGCGCTAGGGCTAGTGGGAGCGGTAGGCGTAGTGCTGTGGTAGGCATAGGGCAAGAGGTGGGTGTCGGGGTAAACCTAGGAGTAGGCCTAGGGCCAGGAGTTGGAGCTGTGGCTAGGGGTAGGGATGGGGGTGTGCCTATGGGTAGGGGTAGCTGTAGGGCCAGGGGTAGGGGTAGGACTAGAGGTAGTGCTAGGCGTAGGCCTAGGGCGAGGGGCAGTGCTCGGGGTAGGTTTAGGTGAAGGGCTAGTGGTTAGCAGAGGCCTACGGGCACTGTTAGTGTTAGGGCTCATGTTAGGCCTAGAATTAGTTATAGTGGTAGGGGTTGGCCGACGGCTAGGGGCAGGTGTCACGGGAGGGCTCCGGTTAGTCCTAGGACTTGAAACAGGTGTAGGGCTGGATTCGTGTGTGGCTAAGTGTGGGTCCAGGGTGATTCCGTAGGACACGGGTTAGTCCTCTGGCTAACGGTAGGGCAAGGTGTACTGTTCGGTGACGGGCAAGTGCTAGGCCTCGGACTGGAGTGAGCACCTGGCGTTGGTCTAGGGCCCGAGCTAGGGTTAGTGGGAGCGGTAGGCGTAGCGCTGGGGTAGGCATAGGGCAAGAGTTGGGTGTCGGGGTAAACCTAGGAGTAGTCCTAGGGCCAGGAGTTGGAGCTGTGGCTAGGTGTAGGGATGGGGGTGGGCCTGTGGGTAGGGTAGCTGTAGGGCCAGGTGTAGGGGTAGGACTAGAGGTAGTGCTAGGCGTAGGCCTAGGGCGAGGGGGAGTGCTCGGGGTAGGGTTAGGTGAAGGGCTAGTGGTTGGCAGAGGCCTACGGGCAGTGTTAGTGTTAGGGCTCATGTTAGGCCTAAAATTAGTGGTAGTGGTAGGGATTGGCCAAGGGTTAGGGGTAGGTGTCACGGGAGGGCTCCGTTTAGTCCTAGGACTTGAAACAGGTGTAAGGCTGGATTCGGGTGTGGCTAAGGGTGGGTCCAGGGTGATTCCGTAGGACACGGGTTAGTCCTCTGGCTAACGGTAGGGCAAGGTGTACTGGTCGCTGACTGGCAAGTGCTAGGCCTCGGACTAGAGTGAGCACTGGGCGTTGGTCTAGGTCCCGAGCTAGGGCTAGTGGGAGCGGTAGGCGTAGCGCTGGGGTAGGCATAGGGCAAGAGGTGGGTGTCGGGGTAAACTTAGGAGTAGGCCTAGGGCCAGGAGTTGGAGCTGTGGCTAGGGGTAAGGATGGGGGTGGGCCTATGGGTAGGGGTACCTGTAGGGCCAGGGGTAGGGGTAGGACTAGAGGTAGTGCTAGGCGTAGGCCTAGGGGGAGGGGGACTGCTCGGGGTAGGGTTAGGTGAAGGGCTAGTGGTTGGCAGAGGCCCACGGGCAGTGTTAGTGTTAGGGCTCATGTTAGGCCTAGGATTAGTGGTAGTGGTAGGGGTTGGCCGAGGGCTAGGGGTATGTTTCAAGGTAGGGCTCCATTTAGTCCTAGGACTCGGAAGAGATGTAGGGCTGGATTCGGGTGTGGCTAAGGGTGGGTCCAGGGTGATTCCGTAGGACACGGGTTAGTTCTCTGGCTAACGGTAGGGCAAGATGTACTGGTCGGCAACGGGCAAGTGCTAGGCCTCAAAATAGAGTGAGCACTGGGCGTTGGTCTAGGGCCCGAGCTAGTGCTACTGGGATCAGTAGGCGTAGCGCTTGGGTAGGCATAGGGCAAGAGGTGGGTGTCGGGGTAAACCTAGGAGTAGGCCTAGGGCCAGGAGTTGGAGCTGTGGCTAGGGGTAGGGATGGGGTTGGGCCTATGGGTAGGGGTAGCTGTAGGGCCAGGTGTATGGGTAGGACTAGAGGTAGTGCTAGGCGTAGGCCTAGGGCGATGGGTAGTGCTCGGGGTAGGATTAGGTGAAGGGCTAGTGGTTGGCAGAGGTCACGGGCACTGTTATTGTTAGGGCTCAAGTTAGGCCTAGGATTAGTAATAATGGTAGGGGTTGGCCGAGGGCTAGGTGTAGGTGTCACGGGAGGGCTCCGTTTAGTCCTAGGACTCAAAACAGGTGTACGGCTGGATTCGGGTGTGGCTAAGGGTGGGTCCAGGGTGATTCCGTAGGACACGGGTTAATGCTCTGGATAACGGTATGGCAAGGTGTACTGGTCGGGGACGGGCAAATGCTAGGCCTCGGACTAGAGTGAGCACTGGGCGTTGGTCTAGGGCCGAGCTAGGGCTTGTCGGAGCGGTAGGCGAAGCGCTGGGGTAGGCATAGGGCAAGAGATGGGTGTCGGTGTAAACCTAGAAGTAGGCCTAGGGCCAGTAGTTGGAGCTGTGGCTAGGGGTAGGAATGGGGGTGGGCTTATGAGTAGGGGTAGCTGTAGGGCCAGGGGTAGGGGTAGGACTAGAGGTAGTGCTAGGCGTAGGCCTAGGGCGAGGGGTAGTGCTCGGGGTAGGATTAGGGGAAGGGCTAGTGGGTGGCAGAAACTCACAGGCAGTGTTAGTGTTAGGGCTCATGTTAGGCCTAGGATTAGTGGTAGTGGTAGGGGTTGGCCGAGGGCTAGGTGTAGGTGTCACGGGAGGGCTCCGTTTAGTTCCAGGACTCAGAACAGGTGTAGGGCGTTATTCGGGTGTGACTAAGGGTGGGTCCAGGGTGATTCCGTAGGACACGGGTTAGTGCTCTGACTAACGGTAGGGCAAGGTGTACTGGTCGGAGATGGGCAAATGCTAGGCTTCGGACTAGAGTGAGCACTGGGAGTTGGTCTAGGGCCCGAGCTAGGGCTAGTGGGAGCGGTAGGCGTAGCGCTGGGGTAGGCATAGGGCAAGAGGTGGGTGTCGGGGTAAACTTAGGAGTAGGCCTAGGGCCAGGAGTTGGAGCTGTGGCTAGGGGTAGGGATTGGGGTGGGCCTATGGTTAGGGGTAGCTGTAGGCACCGGGGTAGGGGTAGGACTAGAGGTAGTGCTAGGCGTAAGCCTAGGCGAGGGGGAGTGCTCGGGGTAGGGTTAGGTGAAGGGCTAGTGGTTGGCAGAGGCCCACGGGCAGTGTTATTGTTAGGGCTCATGTTAGGCCTAGGATTAGTGGTAGTGGTAGGGGTTGGCCGAGGGCTAGGTGTAGGTGTCAAGGGAGGGCTCCGTTAAGTCCTAGGACTCGGAACAGGTGTGGGCTGGATTCGGGTGTGGCTAAGGGTGGGTACCGGTTGATTTCGTGGGACTCAGGTTAGTGTTCTGGCTAACGGTAGGGCAAGGTGTACTGGTCGGCGACGGGCAAGTGCTAGGCCACAAACTAGAGTGAGCACTGGGCGTTGGTCTAGGGCCCGAGCTAGGGCTAGTGGGAGCGGTAGGCGTAGCGCTGTGGTAGGCATAGGGCAAGAGGTGGGTGTCGGGGTAAACCTAGGAGTAGGCCTAGGGCCAGGAGTTGGAGCTGTGGCTAGGGTTAGGGATGGGGTTGGGCCTATGGGTAGGGGTAGCAGTAGGGCCAGGGGTATGGGTAGGACTAGAGATACTTCTAGGCGTAGGCCTAGGGTGATGGGTAGTGATCGGGGGAGGATTAGGTGAATGGCTAGTGGTTGGCAGAGGCCCACGGGCAGTGTTAGTGTTAGGGCTCATGTTAGGCCTATGATTAGTGGTAGTGGTAGGGGTTGGCTGAGGGCTAGGGGTAGGTGTCACGGGAGGGCTCCGTTTAGTCCTAGGACTCCGAACAGGTGTTGGGCTGGATTCGTGTGTGGCTAAGGGTGGGTCCAGGGTGATTCCGTAGGACACGGGTTACTGCTCTGGCTAACGGTAGGGCAAGGTGTACTGGTCGGCAACGGGCAAGTGCTAGGCCTCGGACTAGAGTGAGCACTGTGCGTTGGTCTAGGGCCCGAGCTTGAGCTACTGGGAGCGGTAGGCGTAGCGCTGGGGTAGGCAGAGGCAAGAGGTGGGTTTCGGGGTAAACCTAGGAGTAGGCCTAGGGCCAGGAGTTGGAGCTATGGCTAGGGGTAGGGATGGGGGTGGGCCTATGGTTAGGTGTAGCTGTAGGGCCAGGGGTAGGTGTAGGACTAGAGGTAGTGCTAGGCGTAGGCCTAGGGCGAGGGGGAGTGCTCGGGGTAGGGTTAGGTGAAGGGCTAGTGGTTGACAGAGGCCTACGGGCAGTGTTAGTGTTAGGGCTCATGTTAGGCCTAGGATTAGTGGTAGTGGTAAAGGTTGGCCGAGGGCTAGGGGTAGGTGTCAAGGGAGGTCTCTGTTTAGTCCTAGGACTCGGAACAGGTGTAGGGCTGGATTCGGGTGTGGCTAAGGGTGGGTACAGGGTGATTTCGTGGGACACAGGTTAGTGTTCTGGCTAACGGTAGGGCAAGGAGTACAGGTCGGCGATGGGCAAGTGCTAGGCCTCGGATTAGAGTGAGCACTGTGCGTTGGTCTAGGGCCCGAGCTAGGGCTAGTGAAAGCGGTAGGCGTAGCGCTGGGGTAGGCATAGGGTAAGAGGTGGGTGTCGGGGTAAACCTAGGAGTAGGCCTAGGGCCAGGAGTTGGAGCTGTGGCTAGGGGTAGGGATGGGGGTGGGCCTATGGGTAGGGGTAGCTGTAGGGCCAGGGGGAAGGGGTAGGACTAGAGGTAGTGCTAGGCGTAGTCCTAGGGCGAGGGGTAGTGCTCGGGGTAGGATTAGGTGAAGGGCTAGTAATTGGCAGAGGCACACGGGCAGTGTTAGGGTTAGGGTTCATGTTAGGCCTAGGATTAGTGGTAGTGGTAGGGGTTGGGCGAGGGTTAGGGGTAGGTGTCACGGGAGGGCTCCGGTTAGTCCTAGGACTCGGAACAGTTGTACGGCTGGTTTTGGGTGTGGCTAAGGGTGGGTCCAGGGTGATTTCGTGGGACACAGGTTAGTGTTCTGGCTAACGGTAGGGCAAGGTGTACTGGTCAGGGACGGGCAAATGCTAGGCTTCGGACTAGAGTGAGCACTGGGCGTTGGTCTAGGGCCAAGGTAGAACTAGTGGGAGCGGTAGGCGTAGCGCTGTGGTAGGCATAGGGCAAGAGGTGGGTTTCGGGGTAAACCTAAGAGTAGGCCTAGGGCCAGGAGTTGGAGCTGTGGCTAGGGTTAGGGATGGGGGTGGGCCTATGGTTAGGTGTAGCTTTAGGGCCAGGGGTAGGGGTAGGACTAGAGGTAGTGCTAGGCGTAGGACTTGGGCGAGGGGGAGTGCTCGGGGTAGGGTTAGGTGAAGGGCTAGTGGTTGGCAGAGGCCCACGGGCAGTGTTAGTGTTAGGGCTCATGTTAGGCCTAGGATTAGTGGTAGTGGTAGGGGTTTGACGAGGGCTAGGGGTAGGTGTCACGGGAGGGCTTCGTTTAGTCCTAGGACTCCGAACAGGTGTAGGGCTGGATTCGGGTGTGGCTAAGGGTGGGTCCAGGGTGATTCCGTAGGACACGGGTTAGTGCTCTGGCTAACGGTAGGGCAAGGTGTACTGGTCCCTGACGGGCAAGTGCTAGGCCTCGGACTAGAGTGAGCACCTGGCGTTGGTCTAGGGCCCGAGCTAGGGCTAGTGGGAGCGGTAGGTGTAGCGCTGGGGTAGGCATAGGGCAAGAGGTGGGTGTCGGGGTAAACCTAGGAGTAGGCCTAGGGCCAGGAGTTGGAGCTGTGGCTAGGGGTAGTGATGGGGGTGGGCCTATGGTTAGGGGTAGCTGTAGGGCCAGGGGTAGGGGTAGGACTAGAGGTAGTGCTAGGCGTAGGCCTAGGGTGAGGGGGAGTGCTCGGGGTAGGGTTAGGTGTAGTGCTAGTGGTTGGCAGAGGCCCACGGGCAGTGTTAGTGTTAGGGCTCATGTTAGGCCTAGGATTAGTGGTAGTGGTAGGGGTTGGCCGAGGGCTAGGGGTAGGTGTCACGGGAGGGCTCCGTTTAGTCCTAGGACTCCGAACAGATGTAGGGCTGGATTCGGGTGTGGCTAAGGGTGGGTCCAGGGTGATTCCGTAGGACACTAGTTAGTGCTCTGGCTAACGGTATGGCAAGGTGTACTGGTCAGCGACGGGCAAGTGCTAGGCCTCGGACTAGAGTGAGCACTGGGCGTTGGTCTAGGGCCGAGCTAGAAGTAGTGGGAGCGGTAGGTGTAGCGCTGGGGTAGGCATAGGGCAAGAGGTGGGTGTCGGGGTAAACCTAGGAGTAGGCCTAGGGCCAGGAGTTGGAGCTGTGGCTAGGGGTAGTGATGGGGGTTGGCCTATGGTTAGGGGTAGCTGTAGGGCCAGGTGTAGGGGTAGGACTAGAGGTAGTGTTAGGCGTAGGCCTAGGGCGAGGGGGAGTGCTCGGGGTAGGGTTAGGTGAAGTGCTAGTGGTTGGCAGAGGCACACGGGCAGTGTTAGGCTTAGGGCTCATGTTAGGCCTAGGATTAGTGGTAGTGGTAGGGGTAGGCCGAGGGTTAGAGGTAGGTGTCACGGGAAAACTCGGGTTAGTCCTAGGTCTCGGAACAGGTGTAGGGCTGGTTTCGGGTGTGGCTAAGGTTGGGTCAGGGTGATTTCGTGGGACACAGGTTAGTGTTCTGGCTAACGGTAGAGCAAGGTGTACTGGTCGGGGACGGGCAAATGCTAGGCTTCGGACTAGAGTTAGCACTGGGCGTTGGTCTAGGGCCGAGCTAGAACTAGTGGGAGCGGTAGGTGTAGTGCTGGGGTAGGCATAGGGCAAGAGGTGGGTGTTGGGGTTAACCTAGGAGTAGGCCTAGGGCCAGGAGTTGGAGCTGTGGCTAGGGGTAGGGATGGGGGTGGGCCTATGGTTAGTTGTAGCTGTAGGGCCAGGGTTACGGGTAGGACCAGAGGTAGTGCTAGGCGTAGGCCTAGGGCGAAGGGTAGTGCTCGGGGTAACCTAACTTTAACCCTAACCCTAACCCTAACCAAACCCTAACCCTAACACTAACCCTAACCCTAATCCCTAACCCTAACCCTAACCCTAACCCTAACCCTAAACCTAACACCAACCCTAACCCTAACCCTAACCCTAACCCTAATTCTAACCCTAACCCTAACCATAACCCTAACCCTAACCCTAACCCTAACACCACCCTAACCCTAACCCTAACACTAACCCTAACCTAACCCCTAACCCTAACCCTAACCCTAAACCTAAAACCAACCCTAACCCTAACCTTAACCCTAACCCTAACACCAACCCTAACCCTAACCCTAACACTAACCCTAACATAACCCCTAACCCTAACCCTAACCCTAACCCTAACCCTAAACCTAACACCAACCCTAACCCTAACCCTAACACCAACCTCAACCCTAACCCTAACCCTAACCCTAACCCTAACACTAACCTCAATCCTAACCCTAACCCTAACCCCTAACCCTAACCCTAATTATAACCCTAACCCTAACCTAACCCTAACCCTAACACCAACCCTAACCCTAACCCTAACCCTGACCCTAATTCTAACCCTAACCCTAACTCTAACCATAACCCTAACCCTAACCCTAACCCTAACCCCTAACCCTAACCCTAACCCTAAACCTAACCCTAACCCTAACCCTAACCCTAACTATAACCCTAACCCTAACCTAACCCTAACCCTAACACCAACCCTAACCCTAACCCTAACCCTAATTCTAACCCTAACCCTAACTGTAACCCTAACCCTAACACTAACCGTAACCCTAACCCTAACACCAAACCTAACCCTAACCCTAACCCTAACCCTAACCTAACCCTAACCCTAACACCAACCTTAACCATAACCCTAACCCTGACCCTAATTCTAACCCTAACCCTAACTCTAACCCTAACCCTAACCCTAATACCAACCTTAACCATAACCCTAACCCTGACCCTAATTCTAAACCTAACCCTAATTCTAACCCTAACCCTAACTGTAACCCTAACCCTAACACTAACCGTAACCCTAACCCTAACACCAACCCTAACCCTAACCCTAACCCTAACCCTAACCCTAACCTAACCCTAACCCTAACACCAACCCTAACCCTAACCCTAACCCTGACCACAATTCTAACCCTAACCCTAACTCTAACCCTAACCCTAACCCTAACCCTAACCCTAACCCTAACCCTAACCCTAAACCTAACACCAACCCTAACCCTAACCCTAACCCTAACCCTAACCCAAAAAAGGGCAAGGTGTACTGGTCTGCGACGGGCAAGTTCTAGGCCTCGGAGTAGAGGGAGAAATGCGCGTTGGTCTAGAGCCCGAGCTAGGGCTAGTGGGAAGAGTAGGCGTAGCGCTGGGGTAGGCATAGGGCAAGGGGTGGGTGTCGAGGTAAACCTCGGAGTTGGCCTAGGGCCAGGAGTGGGAGCTGTGGCTAGGGGTAGGGATGGGGGTGGGCCTATGGGTAGGGGGAGCTGTAGGGCCAGGGGTAGGAGTAGGACCAGAGGTAGTGTTAGGCGTAAGCCTAGGGCGAGGGTTAGTGCTCGGGGTAGGGTTAGGTGAAGGGCTAGTGGTGGGCAGAGGCCCACGGGCAGTGTTAGGGTTAGGGCTCATGATAGGCCTAGGACTAGTGGTAGTGGTAGGGGATGGCCGCGGGCTACAGGTAGGTGTCACTGGAGGGCTCCGGGTAGTCCTAGGACTCGGAACGGATTTAGGGCTGGATTAGGGTGTGGTAAGTGTGGGTCCAGGGTTTTTTCGTAGGAAACGGGTTAGTGCTCTGGCTATGGTAGGGCAAGGTGTAGTGGTCGGCGACGGGCAAGTGCTAGGCCTCGGACTAGAGTGAGCACTGGGCATTGGTCTAGGGACCGTGGTAGGGCTAGGGGGAGCGATAGGCGTAGCGCTGGGGTAGGCAAAGGGCAAGGGGTGAGTGTCGGGGTAAACTTCGGAGTAGGCCTAGGGCCAGGAGTTGGAGCTTTGGCGAGGCGTAGGAATGGGGGTGGGCCTATGGGTAGGGGGAGCTGTAGGGCCAGGGGTAGGGGTAGGACAAGAGGTAGTGCTAGGCGTAGGCCTAGGGCGAGGGGTAGTGCTCGGGGTAGGTTTAGGTGAAGGGCTAGTGGTTGGCAGAGGCCCACGGGCAATGTTAGGGTTAGGGGTCATGTTAGGCCTAGGACTAGTGGTAGTGGTAGGG